>NC_046285.1:61574347-61887680 GCF_004115265.2 Rhinolophus ferrumequinum | reverse complement strand
TTGTTGGCCTTGAGTATGACAGGTGTTTTTTTTTTTTCTCTTTACCATCTATTACTTATTGGTTTCTTTCTTTATTTTTTTTTCTTTTTAACTCAAATTGAAAATCATTAACTTCTTTCCCCTTTTAGCCTACCAGTTCTACCACTCAGATATATACTGCTAGAAATTAGTCCATCACTGCCTGCCACCAATACTAGGTAGAGGGGAAAAAAAAGGCACATTGGCATCAGTCAAATTGGATTTACATCCCGGCACCTGGCACTTTAGGGATTTGAGATGAGTTAGTTAGCCTGTCCAAGACATATGGAGAGAATTAGGGATAGTAGCTAGCATATAGAAGTACTTAATAAGTGTTGGCAGTATTCGTTGTTATTTTTATCATTAAGTCATTACATTGAAGACCCTGTCCTACCCAATCCCACCTGATCTACTTCTCCCAGAAACTCTCTCCTCTTTAACCTTTAACTGTGTAAGTGAAACTGTCCTTGCTGGCTCTCTGAGAACATGCTGTGCCCGATTCTAATGCCATTGCCATGTGTCCTCTCTAGAGTTCTCTTGCCTCCTTTTCCCCAAAATCTCTCTTACAACCATCTATTCTTCAGGGTTGAGCCCGCAGCCTGTCCTTTTGCTCCAGCTCTTATGTCTCCCTTGACTGAAAATCTTTTTGGATGTCTAGTCCATGACCCATTGTTCAGCGCTGGATGTGTTGAATGCTTCCTACTTTCCAATAATTGTTCTTGTATGTCCAAGAAATCTACAAATAATTCAGGGCCTGTCTAGGGAAGTACTAGGAAGAGGAGTGGCTGGAGGTAAAGATGAAGTCAGTGAAAACAAATGAACCTGAGAGAGGAGCAGGAGAAAAAACTGCAATAGATCCTCTGTTGTGAGTGTCCTTAGTTGCACTGTCGTGGCTACCTCAATGTCCTGAATCGATTCAAAACGTTTACCTTTCATGGTCATTTTGACTTTGGGGAAGACCCAGAAGTTGCACGGTGCCAGATCCAGTAAATAAGGTGGATGAGGACACACCGTAATGTTTGTATTTGACAGAAATTGCTGTACTAGAAGCAATGTGACATGGAGCCTTTCCGTTGTTATAAAAAACTACAGTGAAGGCTGCTGCCGAGTACCATCCAACGGAAAGGCAGGGATCTTCAATATGGGAAGCAGCACATCGAACCTTAGTTAACAGTGAGTGACAAGTTTCAGCTAGTTCGGTGCAGTCAGTCGGGTGTGACCTACGGTTGAGAGAAGGTGTATTTTAAAGTGTACTGTAAATCATCCTTCATCATGACAACACTACGTGTCACACATCGCTTCTGGTGTATGGCAATTTCTGTCAAATAAAAACATCACGGTGTGTCCTCATCCACCTTATTCACCAGATCTGGCACTGTGTGACTTCTGGCTCTTCCCCAAATTAAAAATGATTCAGGACATCAGGGCAGCCACAGCAGAGCAACAAAAGACATGAAAGAGCACTTCCAGAACTGTTTCAGAATGTGGCAAAATGATGGGATAAGGGTGTTCAAAGCGAGGGGGAGTATTTTGAGGGGGATTAATGGCAATGTGTCTTTTACTATAGTGAATTTATTTTATTTAAACATTTACTGTATTGTTTGATTACACCTTGAATATTAGAAGAGTAAAAACATTATAATGAAGGTAACAGAAAGGAGGGTATTGTACTCATAGTGAGAGTAGACAACTAGGATGATGTAGGGAGGAAAATATTTGGAGACCATTCTGCTTCCAAGTTGTTTTAGCCGGAGGCTTCAGAAGAACAAGAACAAAGAAAAAAAGATCCTTTGCTAACTCAGGAACTCAGACTCTAATATCTATTCCACTCATTCTGAGGTCTGATATGAAAATTACAAACTAGATAACTACTTTGTAAAGTGAGATTCTACCCAAATAAGGATTTTTAAAAATTTCTTTGTTCATTTTGTTTTTCTTTTACTGAAGTGTACAGAAACTCAAAGGAAAATGTCTACCATTAATGATTTTTTTTCACTTTGTGGAATTATACCAGATTTGAAAAACTGAAGTAATTAAAATTCAAAGAATAATAGGTTTGGGAGAAAAAGGGAAAAGCTATTAGAGTGTTTTAATTCCACTTAGACTTCTCCAATAGAGATGTTCGAATTGTTAGATTCTCGGTACCATTCTAAAATACATATTTACACTATCATACCACTTAAAAATTAAATGAGAAAGAAAGGATTAAGGAAGAAAAAGTAATTCTTCACTCCTTCATCAAGCTTTCTAGGTCTGGACCACTTGCCAGATTAGTTGGGGGGAAATAATTAGCAACACAAAGTAGACTGAGGAGGTGAAATTTCAGGTTGTAATTTTAAGAGAAAGAAAATTAAACCTTTTTGTAGTGCTACTACTATTTTTTTCTTGAAATTTTAATTTCTCCCCTTATTTCCTGTCCTTAATTAATTTCTCTTCACACTATACAAGTCATCAACTGTTGAATCCTAATCATCAAATGGTAGGATCTCTGTGTTAGGACTACAAGTATACTATTTTGTATCTGTATTCCAGAGAGAATACAGCATCCTTTATTTCAGTTCAAATAATTTAGCCACTATAATTACCAATTAGGTCATTCAAACACATGCAATTTAATTCCTATAAGTAGGTACAGATTTCTTTTAATAAAAGGTTATATGATTAAAATATCTTGAATTATCTCATTTATTATAGAGTTTTCCTATATGTTCCCTTTTTCATGAGACAAATATTAAATATATATTATTACTTTATTATATATTATATATCTTAATATATAATATATTGTTATATATTATATATTAATATATA
Source organism: Rhinolophus ferrumequinum (assembly GCF_004115265.2). Lineage (NCBI taxonomy): Eukaryota > Metazoa > Chordata > Mammalia > Chiroptera > Rhinolophidae > Rhinolophus > Rhinolophus ferrumequinum. The sequence goes on along the minus strand of NC_046285.1, from coordinate 61,884,851 downwards.
ATAACTAATAATATTCCAGGCAATTAAGAGAACATGAGATATAGTATACATTAGATGATAACAGAAAATATATACCTTACTTCTTATGGTATCATGCAACTATTTGTCAAATGTTTAAAATCTGTGATAAAGACAGTTTGTACTGTGAACTGAACAACTGATTAATTCTAGGGAAGGTAATTCTTTTATAGATCAGTATACAGTTAATTAAACCTGATACAGAAAAAGTTCTCATCTTTTGTTTATTCTTAAAACTCTTCTTATCTAACCTAGGACTTTACTCCTGCAATTATCCTCTCTTTTTCCTTCACCATCAATCTGTCATCCTCTGTTGGATCAAACAGATCATCATGCAAATATGCTCTAATATCTCCCATCTTCTAATAAAAAACACAGTTCCTTGACCCGTAAACTGCCCTGGTTACATTATTCTGTGTATCTTTAGAACAGAATTTGAAGAAGTTACCTTTTTTCATTGTTTCTATTTCCTGGCCTCCTCTTCTCCCTTGAACGTACCACTATGGGGCTTTCCACCCCCTTTCCCCCCCAGCACTCCCATCAAAACCATTTTCTTTATAGTCCCAGCCACCTCTCCATTGCTAAATTCAAGAGCATGTTTCAGTCCTTCAGAACTTGATCGTTGGGCACAATTTATGAAGCCTCCTACCTGCCACATTATCTTCTCTTAGCTTCTGTAACTTTGGTTTCCTTATCAACTGTTTTTTTCAGCCTTCTCTTCCCACCCTCAGAAGCAGGGTTTCTCGTCCTCTGCACTAATGGCATTTTGAACCAGATCATTCTGTTGTAGGGGTTCATCCTATGAATTCTAGAATGTTTAGCAGCATGCCTAGCTGCTCCCCACTAAATACCAGTAGCACACGCATGCATCCCCCAGTTATGACAACCAACAACATCTTTAGATGCAGCCAAATGTCCCCTGAAAGACAAAATCACCCACGTTTAAAATCACTCTAAATGGAGAAGTGGCCTAGGGCTCAGTGCTATGCCACCTTTTCTTCTTTATACGTATACAGGGTGAACTCGTCCTTCTTGTGGGTTAAATACTACTTAAGTGCTGAAAACTCCCAAATTTACATCTCTGCCAATCTGCTCAGATTCAAATAAGAAACTGCCTTCTCCAACAAATCCCCTAGGAATCTCAAACTTAATATAGCTTAACAGAACTTTTTTATGTCTTCTGCAAACCCATTTCCCTTCTAATTCTCCCAATATTAATAAATGGGTGTCACCTTTTACCCAACTGCTCAGGCAGAAGTCTAGGAATCATCTTTGATTTCACTTCTCCCACAACCCAAATGCAGTCACATTGGTTCTCATGTTGCACTTATCCTGAATGTTTGCACTTCTCTCCTTCTGCACAAATTTTAGATCACTACCATCTCCTTCTGGACCATAACCACTGCCTCCTTCCTGCTCCTGCTTTTCTGTTCCTCCCCTTCCGACTGTCTGTTCTCCACATAGCAGCCCACGTGATCTTTTAAAAGATGAAATACAATCTATCTAGTGACCCACTCAAAATCACCTAGTGGCTTCTTAGCACAATATAAGCCACACTGCTTTTCTTGTAACTTGAACAGACCAACTTGTTCCTGCCTTAGGACCTCTGCACTTGCTGTTTCTCTGCCTGGATGCTTTTCTCTTACGTGGTGATATGATTGACTCCCTTACTCATTCAGTGTTGCTGAAACATCACTGGCTGAAGTAGGCCTTTCTAGCGCACTCCTATAAAGTGCCATCTCCCTCACCTTGCATCACTTCCTGACCCCTTACTCTACATTTACTTCTCTTCATAGCGCTAATCTTTACCTGAAGGTATATATTTTTAGGTTTATTTGTCTGTCCCCGCTCTGTGTAAGCTCCATGAGGTCAGCAACTTGATCTTACCACTGCTTTATTCCCAAGGCCTGGAATGGTACTTAGCATGTAATAGGTGCTCATTTAGTGTTTGTTGAGTATACAAATGAATAATGAATGATTCTTTTTTAATTTGGAATACAAGTTGGGCTTTATTAAATAACTAGGTAACAAATTCTGTTAGAGTAAGTTGTCCAGAAAACATGCAGATAGTGATAGAAAGTGTTTGGAGTAGCTGTCTCTTCTGAGCAGGGACGGTGAGGTTTAGTAAAATCTAAACGGTGCATATTTTGGCAGGCCCTCTTTGAGGGGGAAAAAAACAACTATCAATACAAACTTAAGTATACATGAAAATAACTGTGAATGACATAAATAGGTCCCACTTAACCCAACTCATCTTCTCTTTAGCTGGATCCCCAAAATGCCCTCTGCCACTACTTCATCACCAGTTCAAGGGGAAGTCAGAATGGAAAGAAACAGCAGTCTTAACCAATTGATTGCAGGGGGCAAGAAAAGACCATGTAAATGTGTTTCTACAGCTCCCTCTAGAGGCTTGAATGCAAAAGGGAGCCCTGAATCCTCCTCTGCTTCTAAGATAGATGCCATGTTGTGAGACCCTGTCTGGGTCCAGTAAAACCAGATACTGGAGGATAGACATGCAGTTGTTATCACTTCTAGGCACAGGTTCCCTGGCTGCATTAAATATCTGTCCCCACAGCCCTGAAAGAGGAGACTGGCACTTCTCTCAGAGCCGAGTTAAGTGAGATATATAAACTACTCAGTACAGTGCTTTTAGATGCATAAAATAAAATATGTAAGATTACAAGGAAAGTAATTATGTGAAGTACTGGTCTGTCTCTTGACCATTTGGGGGAAGGTGTGTTCTGTGGAACTCGAGTCCCTGAGTACCAAGACATTTAATACACCAGAGTGTCCTATATTGTATATATACCTAAAATTAAGTAATAGCTGCAAGCCAATGAAAGAACACAGGTAGTTTACTTATTGCTAATAAATGATGATGGCATTTTTTTCTAGCTTATTATTACAGCTTTTGCTGGCACATAAGTGTATTGAAATGGAAAGATGTTTTGATAGTTAAGTGAAAGCCACTTATTTTCAATATTTACAGGTCATTTCTAGAGATGATAAAGGCAGGAAAATAAGGGGTTCGATATGACCTTTCCATTCTTTTCCCCTTGACAAACTCCCCAACTACCCTCAAATAAAGGAATATTAATTGATGTTTTATTGTTGATAACGTATTTACTACTTTTTATATACCAGGTACCTTTTTGCATACCCTAATTCTTACAAAAACATATAAAGTTTTCCCCCATTTTACAAATGAAAAATGTGAGATACAGAGGTTAAATGACAAGTAATTTGTCAAGTAAATGCTAATTGTTAGAAATCTGAAATAATAAAACAGCCTGTTGAGTAATTTTTTTTTAAGCCAATGGTGAAGACTGTGACTACTTTATAAATTAACATGAACTTCTGGTTGTGTTCTTATCTGTGGAACTTAAATTCTGACATTCTTTGGGGATTCTGCATTTGTAATAAACTGTGTGTTTGTCATAAAACCCAAGGGAATACTTTCTGACTGACATTACCTGCATTTTTACAAGGAACCCTTTGAGGAGTAATTCCATTGGCCATTATCTTTCCTTTCGGATATTGGTTTTGTGTATAATTTATTTTGTCCTGCTCTGCCTATGTTGTGTCCAGAAATACAGTGGCAAGTTATCAGCTGTAACTTTTGGTTGGAATGGTTTCAGAAAATAATTGTCATTGAACAGGGATTTTGGGGGGTTTTTTGTTTGTTTGTTTTTTACAGTTTTTACTATGTGACAGGAATAAAGCAGTTACTATATCATTCTAACTAGAAACGGTCTGTGTCACCAGTTCTAAACCCATCTTTGGGTTTCCAGTCTGATAATGTTACACAAAGGATCATTTTACATAATAATGCTTATGGTGTTTGTTTCATGCACCTTTAACTTTACTAATCTAGTCACAGACTTCAACTATAATTGGCCTAAATAATGCAAGTGATTTTTAGTAATTAAATAATTAAGTTACTTTTTGTCTTACATCTGATTTAGCATCATGGTAACATAATGTAATAATTGTTTATTCTTTTTGTTTAGATGTTTGGAAACTGGACATTTGGCACCTTGGTCTTCACAGTCATGGTTATTACAGTCACAGTAAAGGTATGGTAGCGAAATTACACACATGGACACATTTGGTGTCTGTATAATCCATACAATTCTTCATTTTTTTAGCCATCGGTATTTTTCTCTTTTCCTTTTTAGTCATGAATACTTTCACTGATTGCTATTTAGTCATTCATTTTCATTTTTGTTAAAAGTCTTTTAAATTCATTATGTTGGAAAGCCTCTGTTGATTTTTATAGTCAAATAAAGGTTAATCCTACAATACTCAACTCTGAAATTTTGCTTCTCTATATAATGCAAGACAAAACAATTGTTGTAGGCAATAGAGTTGAGAATAAAATAGTCATAAAATTTTCAATGCTGCTTCCTCATAGAAGAAAAATATTATAAACTTGAAATTGTTCAATTTCATACTAGGATCCTTGCATTAATTTTTATCTTCTCAGAGTCTTTACCATCAGAATCTTAGTCACTTATAATTACCGTATTTTGCTGTGTATAATGCACACCGACAGTTTTGGCCCAAACTTTCAGGGGGAAAAATCTTTCATTTTAATTTTTTAATTCAAATTTTATTTGTTTACATTTAGGTATTTATTTTTTGTATTACAAAGGAATTTTAGCATTTATTTTTTAACATATTGTGGTACAAGAAATTTTATGTACTGGTAACACATTTACAGTATTTACGCATCGTAGAAGGCCAAGAACTCTTTGTTGTTGCAAGTTCATTGTAAGTTCAACAAAATCAATTATCGTATTCCCAGGTATTATTTTGCATACGGATATTGTTATTGATTTCTAGAGTTACACTTTTAACTCATAAGCATAAATAAAAGAATTAAAAAAACATTTATATAGATATGGAATTAGTACTACCCATGTATAATGCGCACCCTTATTTTTCCCTCACAAATTTGGACAAAAAAGTACGCATTATACACGGCAAAATACAGTATTACATTTTGTTCGTGAGTTTTATCTGAGAGGTTAAAGTAAAGATTTACTATTTTACATTAAGGATTTTTTTTTTTTTAATTTTATTTTTAGATGGCTTTGGAAACTCATTTTTGGACCTGGATCAACCATCTTGTTACCTGGGGATCTATTATATTCTATTTTGTATTTTCTTTGTTTTATGGAGGGATTCTCTGGTGAGTGACTATATTGTATTTTAATTATATTGATTTAACTCTAATAAACATTTATTGTGATAGGTTATATTATGAACAAATAATTTTGAGATCCTATCCTGATAATAAATACACTTCTTTCAGTTGACCTTATATGGGGTAAAAAAGAAACTAACAATTACTGAATACTTACTACGTTCTAGGCGTTTTACCTAAGATGTTATTAGGTTGGTTGGTGCAAAAGTCATTGTAGTTTAAAAGGTTAAAAATAATTGCAAAAACCGCAATTATTTTTGCACCAATCTAATACATTGATTCATCACAATAATCTTATTATCCCCATTTTTTCTATTTGGAAACTCAGCCCCAAGATCACAAAGGTTAAAAAGAGCAAAGCTAGGATTTAAACTTCAATTGTTTTACTCCACAATTAATGTTCTTTTACACTAACCATATTACCGCTAAATTATTTATTAATGTACATAATAAAATAAGTCATTGAGCCATTAAATTTCCAGAATTGAGTTAACTTCTCTATCAACATTAAATAGTATGCTTCATCTTCATTGGTAAAATCTGACATTCAGCTACTCTGATAGATTAAAAATTAATGCCTCTCCTAGGATTCTTTCGTAAGTGATAGACAACTAAAGTCTCTCATTTGGAGAATTTATATTAACATTTGCCTGCTGTGTCTTTGATCCCTGTATTAGGAAAAAAAATTATAGAAGGTAGGCAAAAAGAAGTTGAATTAGCTAAATAGTTAACTTCCATTTAGGATCATAAAAGGATACTCTTATGAATATGTTTGGTGTGTAATGTTTGTTTTTAATGCTCTTTATTTTTTCATTTCATTCTGTATTTCCCCATATTCGTTTCTTGAAGTGATACACACCAAAACCCAAAAAGAGTATCTTGACTATACCTACTGCTATGTAGAACTAGTATTTGTGAATGCGTTTATTTTAAAATATATTTGTAAAGAAGAACTTCTAAGTAGATCTTTTCAACCTACGATTTGGGTAGTCAATCTTTTAGTTGCTTAGTAGAAAATATTTTGTTACATAGTTTTTCTTGTTTTTCTTGGTCTCTTAAGTCTGCATTCCTACATAATTTTGATATCCTACCACTAAGAGAGAGTTACCTAGTCAACTACTTGCCACTTTCCTAATAATAAAAACTATAGTTGTCATTGAAAGTAACTAAATTGAATTTTAGTTTTAACAATTAGTCTTATCTTGTTTTATTAGTTATTCAATTAATTAAATTATACTGATTGCAATTTTTGAACAGTATCCCAAACTTGTATTCCAAATTAAAATTGTAACCTTCAAGGATAGTGGTTTACATGATATCTTGATAAACTATCTTGTCAGTTTCTACTTTTATTAAGCCCACTTTCTTTCTTTGCAGGCCATTTTCAGGCTCCCAGAATATGTACTTTGTATTTTTTCAGCTCCTATCAAGTGGTTCTGTTTGGTTTGCCATAATCCTCATGGTTGTTACATGTCTATTTCTTGATATTGTGAAGAAAGTATTTGACAGACAGCTCCATCCTACAAATACTGAAAAGGCACAGGTAACCATTTTCTATATAGAAAACCTTTTATTTAGGGGTTTTAAACAATGACTAGCTATTATTATTATAATTTGCTTATATCAGAAAATAGGAAATTATCCATTTCTGTATCAGGCATTTTGCAAGATAAATATTGTTAAATCTGATGTTTTTAAAGTTGTTTCTTATTGTTTCTGTTAATTTTATGACTCCTGACAAATTATAATTTTTTTAAGTTACATTGTGTTAATGATAGAATTTCAGGTTTTTAAATATAAAATTATTATGTCCAGATAATAATAGTAAATATGTTTTAAATAGTATTGTCACAGCATTTTATCAGGTATATATAATTGGGATAGATATCTATGTCTTTAGAAACATTAGAATTCGAGTAATACTTTTTTCAGGTTATATTGTTTTCAACTAGAGTATGAAATATACATTCTTTAACCTAAATAATTTAAAGAATGAATTTTTATAAAATACGTTCACTAAGCACATGTTAATAAATATTATGCTACATACAGCATGTTATATAGTGTGATCTGTCACTTGGTAGCTCTGTGACTTGAAGTCTCACTATCAACGTGGATAAAATTATGATAGAAATGTCTATTTCATTACCTTTGTAATGAGAATTAAATAAAATAATGTCTAAACACATAGTATATGGTCAAGAAATGGTAGCTATTTAGTTGAATGTGCCTTTTTTGTGTATTTGACTTGTACGTGAACTAGAAGTCTATCTTAACTTGTCTTATTATCCTCAAGAATACATTCTAAGTAACTTTTATGCCTTGTTAAACAGTGAGTTTATTGTCATTTAGTTCTGCCTAGGTTGAGATTTTTTTCTACACGTTTGCTACATGCCAAGTAAATTTTGTTTAAATTTTGGAAATCTAGCTGCATATTCTACACATAGAAAAGCGCTTCCTAAGTAGTGATTTGAGTTAGGCTTCCTAAACAGTGTATTGGTTTTAATTTCAGTTGATCATATGAACATTTCTTTAACATTTACTTGCTTTGGTAACTCAATCTTAAGCAATATACATTTTAACACCATTGAAGCAGCATAGGCCTCTGAAACCTGACAAAAATTTAATTCAAATACTGTTTTAACCATTTATAAAATATGTCTTTAATCAAGTAACTTTCCTAAGCTTCAATTTCCTCCTCTGTAAAATTAGAATAATACTTACTACCTTAAATGATTGTTAGACCTAATGAATATAAAGCACCTAACCCTGGGCCTGTATGTAGTAAGTCCTCAGTAAAAACATTATAAGGACGATGAGGATGTTGCTTTGTAATGTGGGTCTCCAAATGGGGCTGAAAAAATTTGCACAATTGGTTCCTCTGATTGCCAATGCGTATATTTACATCAGTATGGAAAAACTATTCCACTCTGCAATATTTACTTAAATATATATCAGAAAGATTTGCGTATGTTTTTTAATCTTCAGAGATAAGTATTTATAGTAACAATACTATTTTTAGTACACTGTCTATTATACTTTTTCTGACCTTTATGGAGAACACAAACTCCCTCTCTTGGCCTATATAAAGTTATATTTCACCAAAATATATTAATGGCATCACTTTAAAATTTTATTCTTTATTAAAGTAAATAATCTGACTTATTTATGTTTACCCTTAGTAATTCTACATTAGACAGTGCATTTGCAAACTGATGTATTTTCATAGAGGTTTCATAATAATAATAAAAGGTGATAGTTCTTGTTACCTTTGCTATAGCCTCTTTCTAAAGGATTACATAGGAAATATTTGGTACGTTAAGGTGGACCCTTAGACAAGAAAAGGTTAAAAGTACTTCATATATTTTGGGTTTTTTTACCATAGGTTCAAATTGATTAAAAATGGAATGTGCAGATAAGTCAAACATTTTATCTGTGTGAAAGCTGGTATAATCTCTTTTTTTGCCCCACTAATTTACACTTAAATGACTTGATAGATGTTCTGCTGTAGTCTAGTCCAACGAGGAAATCTCTGCTTTTACTCAGGGATCTTCTGGCCTGTTTGGGTTTTGTTTTTGGTTTGTTTTGTTTTTTGCTTAAACAGTATATGGTCATTCAACTCCCATGTGTGACATTATTCTTTTGCTATAGGCTGTAATCTTTATTATTTCAGCCTTATACTGTCACCTTTGATTTTAAATGATGAAGAAATGGTTAGAAAGTTGTTAGCTACTTCATTGTTTACCAAAAGTAGCGAGAAAAATCATATCAAAAGAAGAGTTGTCAGCATTTATTTTGAACTTTGTTTTTCTCCAGAGTTAAAATGTGGTGTTAAGAATGAAGAAAGCCAACAGCCTACAAATGTCAGTCATGTATGTGTATCATGTATGATATTTCCTACTCTTAGAGGAACAGATGTGTCTTTACAAAGCTTGTCCTGTGTCTGTCTCTTAGGTGATGAATACAGCTCACTGACTTGTTGTATGTCCCATCCCTTTTCTGTCCATTTATAGATGTACTCCAACACAGTTGCTTTAAGTGACGAGTTCATCGCACTGCAGCCATTGTCGAGGGCAAGGAATCAGCTGAGCAAACTTAGGTAGAGTAGGAGTAGAACCTTGTTAACTTCTGCATGCTAAAGGTCAATTAAACGATATTTAAAAGATGGGCAGAGGCATGAATTAAGAGTGGCATTTTTTGTTAGCACAGCTCTGTCTCTAATTTGACCTTTATGAATATGTATGTTAAAACCTTAAAAAAATCCATTTCTTCTTTGAGATGAAAATTCAGCATGATAACAGGACAGATCTGTACTTTATTACATGTTTTACACCTTAATTACCTTTTGTAGCACAATTCTAATGCTTCTGCTTGTCATATTATTAATATTTTAAAATGCTCCTGCATGTTGAGTAATTTAAGCTACAGAAATGCATAAAATTTAAAGTTTTAAGTTTCATTTATTTGAAAGTGAGAGTTGCCCATTTTTTATCTCACCTTAATCTGTGTTGTAAATACATGTGCATATTTGTCTTTGTATATTGTAATGGCTGCTGAAGCATTTCATATCCTTGCTACTATTTAGTGCATCTATAAATAGAACAATATATTTTATATCTCTTACATATACCTTTATTTCCACAGACAGATTCATTCTGTCCGTTACCACAAAAACTAACCAGTAGTTTAGAGCTGTCTTTTGATGGAAGAGAATGAAAGCTTAAATCCTAGAATTCTTCATATTTAGATACCAAAACTATATAGTATTAATTTTAACTACAGTCAGGTTTGAAGAGAAAAAGTAATATAACTAAATTTTTTAGTTTTTACACTCTTCAATTTCTCATCCTGTATCTTGAGAATTTTCAATTACATATGTATGTATTTTTTTAAATTCTTTTTTATTCTCAAGTTTTCTAATCTCAGTATTCACTTGATCAAATAAATGGCTTTGACAAAGCACCATTTAACCTCTTATGTAACTGTGAGTTCATCATTTTAAGCTCTTCTAAAATTTTATCAAACTTTCCAATTTTATTACTTTTACTAGCCTCAAGATTTTTGAAATATTCTACTTTGAATTACAAAGATATAATAATTGTAGGTGAATATACAAATGAGTGTTTAAATAGTAGTTAACTAAGTTTTATGTTTAAAACAAGAACTAAAATCAAAACACACTTGAAGATTTGTCTTCGCCTTTGGTAAAGCCAAGTGTGTATCACATTTTATCTGTATTTTCCTTTCTGAAAAGAGTGAGTATTCATCACATTTTTGGACATCTAATTATTTAATTCTAAGGCAGTAAGGGAGCTCATTTTTTAAAGAACATTCTGGCAAACTTTTGTCAACTGAAGATAACTTTTGCATATAGAATAATCTTAATATTTTTATGAAATCCTAGTTTCACATATCATGTTGGCTTAAATCAAGCCGCAAAAAAGAATGAGGTAAGGAGATCATAAATTAGAGATCCTAGGCTCTGTAATAATATAAGAGAGCAGGAAGCTTGACAGTCATCTGTGAAAGAACACAGTGAGAGCAGGCCATATTTGTCAGGTAGCCTTTGCCACAAGCCAGTCTCCAGTCAGGTGGTATAACAAAGGGGGAAGTGCCCTGTTGTGGCGACAGCCAGAATGCTCACTGCTCTTGGCACTGCTTCCAATTATGTCCTAACCAAATTAGTTCACCTCTCTAGCCTCCAGGTTCTTCACTATCAAATGACCATTGTCCATACTGTGATCTGTTTACTTAACTGTTAGCATCAGAGAAAAACAGAAAGAAGAAATACAACCAAAGGCCAGGCAGAAATAACAGTTGCTTAATTAATTGAGCAGTGAGTAACAACTGGGTGGGCATTTGCTCACAGCTGCACAGGAAGAACAAGTTCCCACATACATCTGTCTGCTGATGCATCCTATGAATTTTGAATACATCTTGTTTCTGAACTGCATTGAACAATGTTCCTGGGTATGATCCTTGGTAGCTTAATCATTTACAGAGAGGAAAATTGTGTGGGGATAGTGGATATCTTTAAGAGCTTTCAAATCTTTAATCAGGTTAGTTCTTCTTAAAAACCGTTAACACAAGACTATTAACAATTTCCTTTTGAATAAAAGAAAACTCATTTTGAGTACTTTCCCCTCCCCTGTATTATAGGCAAAGCTGTCTTTATATAAACTTATTGTACTTGTGAAACCAAGGAATTTGACTACTTTTTTATGTATGTAAGAAATTCACCATAGCATTTTTTTCTTAGAAATAAGTACTGGTCAGTCCTAAGACTGAGAAAATATATAGAAATGAGGACAATTTTGTTTTTTATTTATTTAGGACATTATTTTTATAATTTAGCTTGGCTATGGGCACATACTCCTTAGAAGGTCTCTAATACAAATACAGAAAAACTAAAGAGAAATTTGTATAAATTAGTTAACACTCACAAAAAAAAGTATTTCAAATTAAGGATTAAATTTGTTTCGTTAAATCAAGTCAATCCCCCTTTACCCACGTGTCACACTTGAAAGGCCACGTGATTAGATTAGAGAAGTCTTCTGAGAAGGGAGCATGAGAAGTGCAAAATGGAGCGTACCTTTGCAATAAGAAGCTTACATCTTGGTGGCAAGGAATTTGTGTAATAGAAGACGTTTAATTTTTTTGAAGGAAACCTGGTTTTCATTTAACTTTGTGCTCTGGAAAATCATGGCTTTAGTTTGTGTGCTTTGTCGTATGCCCCTTAAGAAGCTGCTATTAGCTCTCTTGTGACAGTAAATGAATGTAGTGGTGTGTGAACATTCATTTGTGCCTCTCAAATTGTGGACCCCACTTGCCGTTTTGATTCTCAACCTATATACAGTGAGAGTATTATTGCTCAGTAATGTGAGATTTGTTGCTTTTCTGTCCTTCCAGATGGAAGAAGATAAGGGTTCAGTCAGCTCAGCATATGAATTTGCTGAAAGCAAGCGCAGAGGGGAGGACAGTGGGCACCTGCTAGCTGAGGCTTGCAGTCAGCAGGGCAGTTCCTGCGTGCACTCGGTAGTACTGCGCTGGACCTTCTGGGGACGTATCTGCTGAGTTCTCGTGGGGGGCGTGCTGCGGGAGAACCGCCTGGCGTTCCACTTCTTACTTGACTAATGCCTTCACTGTTTCTCATACATCGTTTTTGTTCACTCGTTTCCTTTTTGTGATCTTTACTTTTTTTATGTGTCCATCCTGAATCTTTTGTTCATCTTCCTTTGGAGTTACAGTGCTAATCATACTTCATCTCAGATTCTAATCTAGTAAAATAATCCACAAAGCAGATAATCCACGTGGGACCTAACTCTAGGAAAGCTGTAAAGTTACGTATGTCCTCTGTGATCATCGGTATTCTCCCAACCAATTGTCTTATATTCGAGAACTTATTCCTTGTCGCTTCTCCTTTTGAAAGTATGTCACGCTAGTTCTATTATTTCTAAAATCAGTTTCTCACTTCAAGCTGTAGTTATGTATCATTTTACACACCTCGATTTAGACACTGAATTACTTATCTAAGTCTACCTCTTGAGTCGAGTGATCACATGAATGAGTGCTTAGGCTTAGTACTGAATAACTTTCTGTTGACTGATATTCACCAAACTCTCCATTCTTTTCACAAGCTTTCATAGTTATAACTTTGTAATAAAAAAAAAAAAAAGTATGAATTGGTGAGGGCTTGATTCCCCTCTTGAGGGATAAACCCTAACAACCACTTCTAGACCTAATTGGGGTATGCAGAATATTTTGATTGGTAGTTACTATGGAGGATGGAAATTCTTACCACTGATAATTATTTCTTTATTTGGCCTGTTTGCTATTTTGTATATTGTACACCATGTCGTTTCATTAGAACGTTGATGAGACACTATTGGAACTTAACTCTTATTTATATCAATTAGTCTGTGGTAAAACTGGTTATACGTCATTTCACTTAAAGTCGCAGAACCCAGGTATCAACAACTATAAGTGAGGTCTTACAGTAATTACTGGTCAAGAAGGTGCTATTGTCCCATCTGCAATAAGCCCACATAAATGGTGAAACTTGAAAACAAAGCTACTTGAAGATTGTAAATATTAACTCGACTATAAATCAGACCACAGAACAGGTACAATAATTTGAAAAATCTGAATTATTCTGGAAGACATATTTTTAAAATTAGGCTCCTTTGGTGAATTGTCATAAATGGAAAATGTTGAAGATAATTAATCAACTCTCAGTTATTATTATTAATTGAAAAGAAATTCAAAAGAATTCTGAATTTTTATTTTGTTTTGGGGTGCTTCATATGATTATCTTGACAATGCATTTATCTTGTATTTTGCTTTGATAAATATAAAAAGATTTTTAGTTTTTAAAATATGCCCTAATTGGGCTGCATGGGAAACTCAGCTGAAGAACTTGCTGGGTAAAGAAGCGAGTTCTTGGCCAGGATTTGTATTATGCCCTGAATAATCCACAAAGCAGGTAATCCACTTGGGACCTAACTATACAAAAGCTGTAAAGTTATGTCCCCTGTGATAAAAGTTCGCCAAAAGTTCAAGTTCAAGTGGATATTTCGTAAGACATGGATCTGGTGCTCCTTTGCTTTAGTATGTCCATTAAAATGTACAATACAGTTGAGAACTGAGTTCTTAAAATGCACCTATTAAGTAATGGGCCTTGTTATTGTTACTTTTATAAAGTGAATATTCTCATCATCCTGTGATATTTGGTCTCTTCCTATAAACCAGAAGCCAGAAGAATCCTCAAACCATGAATATGATTTTAGTAAAATTGCTGGGGGTATTACTCTGATCTGCAATTTTTTTTCCTGCTTATCACTGAATTTTAATTGGTTGAATGAAATATATCTTGAATATTTTTCTTGTATATTTCTGCCTTTGGCATGTATTTTTAGATAAAAATCACTTATAAAAAATAAGTGTCGTATAATACCCCTCTTCTATTTTTTTCTGTCTTGAAATTGCATCTGTTTATCTAATCAAAATTTGGTCAGCCTTGTCAAATCAGGCAGAAAGTTACGCTGAGCCCTGAATGTCACCGTGGGCTTGGGTCTTCTGGTCATCCCCCTCTACGGTCCCCTGCCTCTTAGGCCTCTATCGTTTTGTCATTTGTTTTGTCTCTGGATTCCTGTTCTGAATGCCCTCTTTCCAGCAACCCTAGTGATAGCAATGGGATGCCAGGGCTACTGACCTTTCACGCTGTGCACCAAGGTGCTTCAGCCTCAGTCCTGGAACCTGCCACTACCAAAAACAGAACACATTTTAAACAGTTTCAACCAATTACAAGTCACCTTCCTCTCCTTCTGTGACAAAGATCCAGCTACTGCCTCATTTACCAAAGTAGTGAACTACAAAAGGCACAGGAAACCTTCATGTCCTTTACTCAGTTGTTCGTCACTAAAAGCTACACTTTTCTGAATGAGTAAAATTCTGTAAGCAAATAGAATCGAACATTTAAAAGACCAATATTAATAAGGCTGCCACCAGTGGCCGGACCTAGAGGCATATGACACTTTACAAAAATGTTATTTTCAAATCTGTGCTGACTTACTGAGCAGCTTTTTCATCTAGAGATTGAAATTAAGAAAAATATTAGTATTGACATTATTTCTACCAATTATCCTGTGACATGCTGTAAATGATTGATACTTAGAAAACTGAATTCTTAATAGCTGTGCCATGACTTGGTTCATTAATTAGTGCTATTCTGCTTTACGCTCGCCATTAAAATTGAGCATTTTATTATTTTTGACAGATACTGACACTTTTCTTAACCTAAACTACAAATTCCTAGTCATATTTGTTATTTATGTCACCACATTATAAAAGTAAAGGAGCCTCAGTCTTTTTGAAACTAGGAATAAACCAAACTATTAAAATATGCTTCCCTAATAAATATAATTATCGCATGCTTGTTTTCATAGTTAAATTTATGCCACACATACAGAAATCTCTCTGGAGATCCCTAAAAGACAATATGGAGGTATTTTATCTATATTTATAACTATCTTTCAAAGTTGTTTCTTTTACTTGGAGAGAAGGAAAAAGGGAAGAGAGTTCAGAGGAGTGAACGTGAGCTTGAGACATTTTGGTGAAATAGGCCTTGAGTAAGACAGGGCAGTTATCTAACTGCCATCATTAAATGACTCCATCTTACAATTCTGAATAGTGAGATAAAGCTATTACTTGTTTTAGGGGTATTATTCTTAACCAAATTTGGAAATCAGTAGTGTTTGATTACTTTTGATCTCATATTAAAAAGCTTTCTTGAACACAAACTTTTCTTTTTCTTAATATTAGTTTAAGGCTTCTTTCCAAATATCTCTGTTAAGGCTATGCAAGGCTCACTTTCATTATCAAGTGTATAAAACAGTTTTAAGGGCAAAAGAACAAATATGGTTAATAGTTCAATGATTCTTATCTAAATTTAAAAAATTATTTGATTTGATTGGTAAGGTGTCATAGGAGTGATGAAAAACTTTAGAAATGTATAACAATTTTCTAACATGTAGAAGATTTAAGGGAGATATTTTGTAGAAGCAATAAGAGAAACTTCTAAATGTTTACCATCGATATAAAAATAATGGAAATAAGAGCAGTGAGCCAAAATTTATTTCAAAAGCCAAATTCTGTAAAGATGAAAATTTGTATTAGCCATACATAGTCATGTTGAATCTCCATAGTTGTTTGGCTTGGCAGCCCTTCTGGCTCTAAGTTACATGGTTGTTCCTGGGAAGCAAGTGTAGTGGAGAGTGAGTCTCACCAATAAATCAAAATTTCTGGTAAATTAAAAGTTACTTTTGATACCACCAGGAAAGGTCTCACTCCGATTATCATACTTTGCTTTTTTTCTTTTCTAGTATTTACAATTGGTCGAAAAACAAAAACAAAAAGCACTGTTTCCCTCTTCTTGCTTTGAATGAAATGAGATCTAAATGCTCCACCCCAACCCCACCCCCAGTTATACTGGCAACTATGGCTACATGTACTCTGGCTGGGCTCCCAGTTCCTGAATATGAGATCAAAGATGTGTATATGGGAAAGTGGTGGAGCTTGGAGGTTTGCTAGAGAACAGTGTGGTGTTTTCTACAGATAGCTATGCAGAAACACAGTTAACCAGCCTTCAGCATTTTCAAAGCAGCCAGGGTTTTTATCTCTTTAGGGAATAAAAAGGAAATATATTTTCCTAGTTCAAAACATGATTTAAAGAATTGTGTTTTTTTATAATTTTGACATTTCAAGATGTTTACTCTGTTAGGTTGCCCATATATTAATACCTGTCCTTAGGTTTCAAAGTGAAAGGTGACGAATGCAAAACAAGATCATTACTTAAAGTCAGATCCAGAAATAAGCAGTGATCTGCACATACGTGGACACTCAGAAAGAAGCTGCTGAGGTTACAGATGTCATCTCAGTGCATCCCCAGCAGCTGGCTGAGCACCAGCTATATGGGCAAAGCACGTGTTAACCTGAGAAGTGCCCGACAAATTCCCTGCTCACCCTAGTTTCTGGTCAAGTTCAGTGCTCCCCAGATAAATGTGAAGGACCAGTTTTGTTGTCTTCAGTTTACAGTCCATCACAGACCAATACTTTTATAAAATACAATAAAAATTAATTACTAGGAAATGAAATTTTTAAATTATTTTAAAATTATTTTTAGATTCAACAGTTAACAAAGGTATTCTGTCAAATTGCCGTAACATTTTCTAACATCTTACTCTCACAGACTAGAAACACTTAACCCACCCATGAGCCATCAACAGTGTTTTTGGACCAACACTGATCCATGGATCGCGCTTTGAGTCTCACTGGTCTTTTTGCAAAGGGGCAGAAGTAACAACTACTCTCTCTTACACTTCGAGTAAACATGATGAATACACATCATCCTTTTCTGCCCACACACAATTATTACTCATTCTTTTCACTTAGCCTGGAATGCTCTCTCCCCCATCTTCAGCTATTGAAATCCCATCCAGTCTTCAAGATGTATACAAGTGCCATCTTTTTCTTCAAATCTCTCATACCCTCCTACCAATACAACAGCTGTGTTTGAACTTCCCCTCTTCTTTCTGATGTCTGTAGTGTGCCTCATATCATGATTATAAGAAGGCAGTATAATGGCATGGTAAAGAAGTTTGGGCTCTGGAATCAAAGACACTAAGACTCAAGCCCCAGCTGGAGTGACCTTAAACAAATTCTTAACCTCTCTGTTTCCTCACCTGTGAAATGTATATGAGTATGGTGCCTATCCCAAAAGGTTGTTGCGAGTTTTAAGTGAGATGATCCATGAGAAGCATCTTACACAGGAACTGACACGTACATCATAAACATTCCATTAATATAATTGCCATTATTATTTGTTCCTGACTCTCTCCCACACTCTTCTTTACTCTTAACTCACTAGATTGAGAGCAGGGTTGCTAGTCCCAATAGGAACCAGCACAGCGCCTTGTTCAAGAAATAGCAGTTGAATTTAAGTGCTTGTGCCATTTAAGTGATGCAGTAGAATCCAGAAAAAGATTATTGCTAGATGGAGAGGTGGGGAAGGTTCTGTGGAGATGATGGTGTGTAAACTGACCTTGGTGCATAGGGGTAGCGTTCTGACCCTAAGTAATGACAGGCACTGACTCATTCCTCCTGATAAGGATTCATGTTCCCTTTGGGGTCAGGGTCTGTTACTGAACAAACAAGTTTGAGAATTGCACTGTGTCTAGCTCTTCCCTTGGAGACTGACCATGCACCCTGATTTGTTGACAATCCTTCACTCAAAATGTGTTTAGACCTTCGCTGAACTAGTGTTCCCCAAACTTAAATGGCCACAGAACTGTTTTTCATGAGATGTCTGTAAACATCACACAAAATACAGTTTAAGAACACAGTACCATAATGTCCTGAACCAAGGGTATAGTAAAGAAAGAACAGGTAAAATTTCACTCTTTCTCAGTGCTTATCAGGTCCCAGGACATTGGTGCAATCGGGTAATTGCCAAACAGGAACCACATTGTGTTGCAGTGCTTGGTATTTGACAGGATTACTCTGAGCGGGGATTTTGCAGGACGTCCCCAGTTCCTCAGGTTGAGAATGCCAGGTTATTTACATCCCATCACATCCATCTCTTCTGCCCATTGTGAGCATGTCTGCAAATGTCCCCTGTTGCCATGCCTGTACTCAACACTTGGTGATTCCCAACCTTCGTGAATTGCAAAACTCGAATGAATTTATTTGTTCTCCTTCCTCTATACTTTTGAAAGATTTGTTATACAGTATGTTATAAATGTAAAGGAAAGGGAATGAAAATAAGTGTTTAAAATAACAAACTTGGAGAAATTTAGGAATTCCGTTGACTATCAAAACCAGGGTTGGGATTCATTGAGCTATGTGGTCATACCATTTTTTCCCCCTAATTTAACAAGATTAAAATTATTAGAAGTGTGGCTTAAAGTTATCTTGCTGGATTATTTATGTCTGAGACAATATAAATCTTGCATACTTTCACAAATTCATTTTTAAATCTTAATACTACTACTTAGTCACTTGGATCTATTTTAATACTTGTTCCATCACTTAATTTTTAAAAAGTAAGATGAGCCGATTATAGGCATGGTTGGCACTTAATATTGCTTAGCAATTTGCTTTTCTTTTTCCAATTGTAATTATGCGTGGTATATGTAGAGAACCTGGCACATAGCAACACTACGTAGTCTTTGCCACTATTGTTGTGGTTTTTATTGCAGTTGTTGTTGAAGACTGGGGTTAGGCCTTGCTTGGTTGTTATTTCCCAGTCTTCAAAATAGTTCACACTCCATTTTTCTTAATTGCTAGACATTTTTAATTGAAATTGCAGGAACATTTTACCTGTACAAACACTCAAAAATTAGAATTCATTAAGTTTCTGAGTGTTTGATGTAAATCACTTGGATCATAATAAATTATTAAAATAAGATATTAAAATCCAATTATCTTTGCAGATTTAAATAATATCCAGCTGCTTGTTTTTATATAATTATTTTACTTGACCTCTAATTCGGGACACAGGGCCTTTTAAATATTTCTGTATGATTACTCTTATTTAAATAAGCCTTCCATATATTTCTACATTATAGAAAACATGTATATACATTACTTTTAGTTTTAAAGTGCTTGTCATAATTTTCTTAAATGCTTTTTGGAATTCCAAATCTACAAATAACTAATTTTTTTCTGCTTCAAACTTCTCTAGCTTACTGAAACAAATTCAAGTATCAAGTGCTTGGACTCCATGTGCTGTTTCTCAGGAGAAGCAGCGTGCACATCTGTTGGAAGAATGCTGGAACGAGTGATAGGAAGATGTAGTCCGGCCCATGTCAGCAGGTGTGAAATTTCTCTAAGTAGCCTTTGCTGCAGATGAGTAGCTTATAAACTGGAGCAGATGAACATGTATGTCTAGATACCTAATAAATCAGCAGTGGTTTTTACCAACTGAAGCGGAAAGTGTGATAAGTACTAGCACTCTTTGATGGTAGATTTCATTTTGTGGTTTGGGGTAAGCGGTGCTTTCACTAACAAAGGAAGAGAAAGTACCTTTGAAGAGACTTTGCATCTAATGAACAAAAATTTTGCTTTACAATATTTCTAAAACGTGAATAGGAGTTTTAGGAATATATACGTATATATATATGGTACTCTTATTTGGTTTTTATAACTTTCTTTTTTTTGATTATACTGATACTGCTATTTTAGTTATTTGTTTTTTTTTTTGTTTGTCTCTTGTATTTATAAAATAATCTACCTATAATAGTAAAATCAAGAGTTTGCTTTTCTTATTGTTCAAGTATATGTTCTTGTCAGTCATTTGAGACTGAGGTATTTATAAACACGCAAGGCTGTATTGCTGCTCTCCTACCCCTTTTTATTAATATCTCCGTAATGAGGTTTTAAAATGAGTTGTGGTTTTTAAGTTTTTACTTGGTATTTATGGTCTAATTAAAGTTTATAAGTTAGAACAGGCTCTTTAAATTATGATTTAAAAGAATCTTAGCATTTTTGTCTCCTCCCAAATCTGTTTCTTAAAAGATTTATCAGTGCTTGATTTTGTGGATCATACGAAACAATATAACTTTTTGGTAAATTCCACTTAAATTTATTTAAATGTGAAATGGATTCATTTCTTTACACATTTACCCGAGAGACATAATATTATTTAGGATATTAACTTTAATATCATTTAAGGGATATTAACTAAATATTACTATTTAAAGGATATCAACTTTTCACACTTTGGTGTTCTTTAGGTAAATGAGATCCTGTTCCTAAAATCAGAGCAGCAGTGCACTAGTGTGCACGAAGGATTACAAATGGGCAGGGGTAGGTCGTGATTTTCATTGTCCACAGTATGCCATGTGAATAGAGTCACTTCTCTGTGTGCCATGGCTTGGAAAAGGTTGGAAAGTATCCTAAGAGTGCTACTTTTACTTGTTGATAAAGAAATTTTCAGTATTTGGTTAGCTTTGTGTTTTAAAAATGATGAATATGATATATCCTTCATGTATGATAAAATTCAGGTAACTGTTACTAGCAAACTTGTTCACGCCCACTCTGCCTTTCGTTATAGCCATGTCTTTATGGTACAGTTGCATATATTATAAATAGCATTCATATGTTAATACAATGTCTGGTTCCACTCCCCATTTATTGATTATAACATGTAATCAAAACTATTTCTATAATGCTGATATCATTTTGTAGTCATTTTATTTTAAATAAGAGAATTATTATGAGCAGTTAAATTTATTGAGACTTATATGTTATGACTTACACAAATATAGTGTAAAATGCATAATGAGAAAGCAGCTCTGTCATGTCCCCAGACTAACAAGTTTCCCAAAGGAAGTTCCAGAAAGACCTAATTTATAATATTATTTTACTTAAGACAGCTTTACTGTACGAGCTAAGGTGGGAATTAGACTAAGAGACTACTATAGAACTTCACAGAATTTATAAAATGTCTACTTAAACAGGAAGTTCTCTTTAATATACATCTCCACTATTAAACACAAACAAAAAAACAAAAAACTAGAACTAATGTTAAATGAGCCAAAAATGTTTTTCTGCTTTATGTATATTCCCAGTTTCCTGATATCAGTATTTAAGTAATATGCCCCCATTACTTTTCACATAGCCATTTTTTTGTTGCATTATCCCTTTTGGACCTGCCCCAGAAATTATGGGATTTATTTCATTATGTTCTCTTGAAGGTAGCTGTTATCATCTGTATTTCTTTTCACTTAAAATTATACCATAGTCTTTTCTTTTGTAGGATTTTATTTTTTTAATTTATCTAATAAAATGTTTAACAGTAATTAATACCCTATTTGACAGATTATTAATACCTTCCAATTTTGTCCAACATCTCAGGTTATAATTATTGGTTACTACTTTCATTATCTCCGTTTTTTCTTCAAATGAATAATCTAAAAAGTCTTTTGATATCTGTTCATTTTTTTTCCTAGTGAATAATATCATACAATATGTAAAACCACTTGGTACTTTTCATAGGGCTTCATGAAAATTGCCATAGATCCATTAACATTCTATTTAAACTTTTAAAGTCATTTTGATAGGTAGAGTTTTGTTCTATTTTTCACATATAGTTGTGTTAGTGAACTATGTTTGGCATTGCTATTTTGATTTGGAGCAGCCTGTATTCTACATTTCTATTTCGTGTCTAATTTAAAAGGTAGGGCAATGCTGGTACCTCTATCACCAGATGTAGACGCTCTTGGGCATTTGTCCCATTAATATATTAAACATAAAAGATAATGGGCCTCATTTGAGAAGTACAACTAGTGCTTTCATATGACAGATTTTTCTTTTATCATCCAAGCACAAAAATGCTACTTATATTTTATTAATTGATATTGTCAGAGGAATATGCCATATTGCAAGCTTGGTTTCAAAGGTAGCATCATGGTGCTATAGAGAGGATATGCCATGTTATACCCTAAAGCAGGAGTGTCCAAACTTTTTTCAACGGTTTTCACCAAGGGCCATATGCGGTAAAATACACAAACAGCCGGGCCACTCACTCGAGGTGAAGTACGTATTGCCTCACCTGGTTTATTTAAGTAAACTAAATATATTTTTGCAATTTGCTGCGGGCCAATTAAAAATGGATTGCGGGCCGCAGTTGGCCCGCGGGCCGCAGTTTTGACACCCTGCCCTAAAGGGTTGTACTTTCACAATAAATGATTTTCTGTATGGGTTTTATCAACAGGTACTTTATCCTAATCAAAACTATTAACTAAATAGAATGGAGTTAATAGCTAATATGTAATTAAGGTATTTAATATTCTGTCAAATATGGTATTTAACATATAAATGCACATGTGCTTTGAAAGGGTAAAAAAATGAAGGAAATCTTACCTAACAAGATTTTTCTATGTAAGCAGTGGTTGGAAAGAGGAAAAATTAATATAAAACATTGGCAGTTTGGGAGTGGAAACGACTCCAGATAATAGGGGTGTGGGTACTTACATTTTATCATATGTGGGTCTGAGCATATTTTTTCTTGTATAAATACTTACTCTAAGAAATGTTCATAGTCTCATTTCATTCATATATTTTACAAATACTGAGTGCCTACTATGTACCAGGTACAGTTGTAGGTGCTAGAGAGATTGTAGTGAATAAGCCTTTCCTTAAACTAAGGCGGATATTGTTTAAGGTTTTCTGGGAATTATAAATTCTGTAAATCACTGGTAGAGTTGTTGCTTGTTCATCTTCCTCTTTGTCAACTTTGTAAAATTTCTAGGTCCCAAACTTCATTAAGACTGTATTCACCTAATCGATTTAAACTTGAACTGTATACAAACAGAGTCTCTAGGAAACAGCAGATATTTGACAAAAGCGAATTTGGATCATTTTAAATGCTAGTCTCTTCTTCCAACATCTTTGGTTTAGAGAAAGTGGGAACCCCAGAAAATTACATAAAATATATGTATTGTTAAGTGCTTTTAATTTTCTAAGAAAAGCCACCTTTGACTTGGTAATCCTAATATTGTCATTAAAATAGCGTAGGCTGTTTTAAGTGTGGCAGGCTATTTTTGATCTTGAATTATTTTAGCTAAGTTAATACAGATGCAAATTAAGTATTATGTAATGAATTGCTATGGGCTTTATCATCCAGACAGTAGTTAATTTTTCCAGACTAGTAGAGGATCATTTGTTCTTAGTTAAGTGAAAAGCCTAGTGACTTACAGGTATCTTTGATATCGGTTGAATAAACCATTCACTACATTCAAGCTAATTACACTAAAATCTTCAGAATTTATTTGATAGCTAAAAAAAAAAAAGATAATGTATGAACATACTGCTATTGCATACCAAAGCTTTTGGTTAAGTGTGATTTTTGTTTGCTTGCTTCTGTGATGTCAAAATATACCCTAGCTACTTTTCAGTAAAACTGAATGCATATCTCTGAATAACACACTTATTTCTCGTTGGATTAAGATTTTAAGAGCGTCTCATGCTTTCCTACCTATAAAAATTGTTTTAATGCTAATGAATGTTTTTGGCTAATATTTTATATGATGAGTAGAGTATTATTTTTCCCAAGTTTTGTATAATATAAATGGGATGTTTGGTCATTCAATGCTAGTGTGAAGAACTTCTCTTTAGCAATGAAAAATGAATCAATCAATTGTTTTAATACTCAAATTGCATTTTGGTCCTAAGTTTTAGAGTAAATTTTTTTCTCTATTAAAACATAGGTCCTGATGAGCCAAACTTTTCTCTTATTGTTCCCTTAGATCATGGAGTGCATCGGATCCTTTCTATACCAACGACAGGAGCATCTTGACTCTCTCCACAATGGACTCATCTACTTGTTAAAAGGGCAGTAGTACTTTGTGGGAGCCATTTCAACTCCCTTTCTAAAATTCAATGTGATCATCCTGGTAATGGCCAGGACTGAAGAGTTACTTTCTGAAATCTGTGGAATCGTTCATACCCACTCAGAGTTACAATGGCAAACAAACAAAAAGGCATCACGTGAACCACTGTCAACCCCCATAATTTTAATCTGAACATGTTAAAATTTGTGAATAAAGAGACACTTTCCATTTCTCGTCTGGGTTGTCCCCGTGCTTATGGGACTCCTAATGGCATTTCAGACTCTTGCTAAGGCCACTATATTTTACTATCAAGGTAGAAAAGAGAGATAATCCCTAGTTAATTGTATTTTTTAGTATTAGCTTAGGTATTGAGTCTTCTATTTAAATCTGCTTCTGTAAATTATGCTGAAAAGTTTGCCTTGAAAACTCTATTTTTTTATTAGAGTTATATTTGAAGCTTTTCATGGGAAAAGTAAGTGTGAATAGTAAGGAATTTTGGTCCCTCAGTGACCCATGTTGTTAATTCATTAGTGCTTTCTAAGTTCATAGAGCACATTAGGACAATGCATTTCTAACCATTATTTACTGCACTGTGGATAGTAAACATATACCAATACCAAACTCCTCTAAATATACTGTAACACAACCAGTCAAGTTAACCATATACATGCAAAGATACGTGTACATATCTTACACGTAAATTGGAAATCAAGTCCGTTCAACAGATTTCAAATTGATGTTTACTAATATTTTTATGACAGAATATGAAGTGAGTAAATTAGGTATCATTAGCCTATTATGATTTAATGTGTTTATCATTGGATCTTTTGCATGCTTTAATCTGGTTAATATATTTAAATTTGCTTTTTTCCCTCCATCTGAAGGCTCTGTTTATAGTATTTTATGACACTGTTGTAAAGTTCAACTATATCAATAAAAAACAAGTTTGGACAGTATTTAAATATTGCAAATACTTTTAATTATATAAATCAAAATATTACGGTAATTAAATCAATAAAAAGTGAAGAGCCTCTGTCTGTGGCTTAGAATTGCTCTTGCCTTTCGGTAAGCTAGATTTTAGCATAAAGGATTTCAGATAAGAATCCTGTTATTTTTAGGTTAGTATACGTATCTAAGTTGTAGCGGACTACCACAGTAAAGTGAAATCTGTCCAGGGTTCCATTAGATGGTATATTTTTAGGTGTGGCTATAGAATGTAAATGAAACAAAGTCTAAAATGCTAAATTTTATGAGGAAATGGCAGCAATAAATTAAAATGCTAAGAATCATTCATTAATCAAGTACATATTACTGTATTAACTCACTGCACTTTGATGCTTAATTTCCATCCTGAATATATCATGTAGATCCAT
The DNA here is from genome assembly GCF_004115265.2 of Rhinolophus ferrumequinum. Classification (NCBI taxonomy): domain Eukaryota; kingdom Metazoa; phylum Chordata; class Mammalia; order Chiroptera; family Rhinolophidae; genus Rhinolophus; species Rhinolophus ferrumequinum. The sequence continues at coordinate 61,859,361 of NC_046285.1, read as the reverse complement.
TGTTGTTATTTGTTTTGATCAAAGGTAATGTTGTTTTAAAGTTTGGAAATGATTGTTGGTTTAGAACTATTGCCCAGCTCTAAGCATATAATGATTGTATACATAGACATTTTAAACTGTATGGAAATGGTTAAATAAGGTTTTGCCAAATTTTTCCCTTGAGAATGTAATAATTCCTTTTTGTAGACTTATGTGCAACCCTCCACCTCTTTCCCATTTCATGAATATAAGACTTCTTGAATTGGGCTGATGGGGAAAGATTGTTAGAGTCAAGAATTAAGACTACCTTTGTTCACTGGTAAACTATTTTCTCCCTAATGTCACATTTGCCTGTTTCAATGTAAGGATATTAGGTTATGAATTTCAGACTAAATACTAATTTTCGTACATAGGCCTTCTTTAACTTAGATATTCCAAAGTTGGGTTTAAGAAGAAATTGTTTTTCTGGAAATACATTAAAGGGATAATAAACTACAGTATGTACACTCACCAATTCAATTCCAGAAGAGGACATATTGCAGAAATATTCAGTAATTTAGTGGAGGATAATTTGCTTTTCTCAGAATCTCTCATAAAGTGTTCATGTAAGAAAATGACATTCAGTAGTCCGGCATGACCTCTCCCTTACAGTGTTTTATTTGCCATCAGCTAAACTGACTACTGACACTACAGGACAGCAGAGCCATCAGGCGGTCTGTGACCAGCTGCGGAAGGCAGGGAGATCAGCTAACATACGCATTGTGCTTACGATGTGACTGATGTCACTTTTTGCATTCACTGTTCGAACTTATTTAAGAACTTGATGTAAAAACAAGTAAATGCATCATCCACTGATAATGCTCATCCTACTCTGTTGTTCAAAATCTATTCCACTTCAAGGAAGAGTCTTATAATTGTAAAACAAGGGGTTTCTTCTATTTATTTAAGAAAGTACCAGTGTTGTCTATAAGATTTCAATAGTTTTCTAGTGGTGAGAGTCATACTGTGAAACTATTACTACATAACCAGTAATCACAGAAAATTTTCCCTTTGCATATTCTTTAAAATTCTTTGGAAAGTATGATGTTGGTAATTAATATACTTTTATCTGCCAAAACCAGAGTAAGATGCTGCATGTGGTATCGCTAGTTGATGGTCTCACATCTGTTTGCCTCGCTTGCCTTGGCCTAGTCTGAAGGCTGTAGCCCTGAAGATAGTAGCAAGCACCAAGTGAGCCTCCAGAATCGCCCGTCAGCTGCTTTTGGTGACGCAGCAGCCTGCCTCAGCCTTAGCAAACATTAGTCTCCCCCTAGCAGGTGAGTGTCGGCCAGGAGAGCTACCCCGGCCTACTGGGGGATTGAGAAGAAAAGGGGGGAGAATTTACAGTTTGAATTTCTCTTAAATACCCTCCTCCTTGAATCTTAATCTCCATGATATCCTAAAGTTTCTGGACCTCTTCCAAACTCTGGCCCTGTCCTGAGTTGGAAATTTAAACAGAGGCACATCGCCCTATTAGGAAATACCTTTACTTAGACCAGGCTCATTTCTACTGCATGAGACTGAAATCGGGCTTGTGTGAGAAATTTGAGACTCCTTGCTAGTAGGCAGGAGTCAAGGTCAGTAAAAAATTTTAAATTAACACCAAAAGTTTTTAAAATACGCTATTCTGAAAAGTTACTGGAGTCTGGGGAAAAAGAAAATGACCCATGTTTTGTTTTTCCTATAAAGATCAATTTGGAGTACGATATAAGCAGGTATTGATAAAACTAACACACCAAAGACTTATATAAAACATGTTTTATTAATTTTGGTCCCCGTTTAGAGACATTTTCATTTCTATCTTGAAATTAGTCATCAATTTTCATAAAAATAAAACATTAACAATTTGTTTATGTGAGATAACTTGAATGATGTTCCTACAAAAATAGATCATAACTAATGATATGGTTGTAATAATGGTGATTGTAAGATTTTTATGAGGAATTCGTAGCTGGAAACACTGTAGCAACACTTAGTTTAAAATTTTGGAACTTAGACACACTGTGGCTGTCTAATACAATCCTTTAACTTTTTTCTGCATTTTCAGTAAATTTAGTATATTTATTGTACAGTTCTCAGTAATTTTTTAAAGTTTATGAAATTATATTTATCAAATAAAAATTTTCCTATATAATTAAAAGTGTTTTTCAGTCATTTAAGCATGTTAATAAGCCTCTCTGCTCATCACAACCAGCACTGCCAAATTTGTTTCAAGTGAAATTTTACTACATTTAACCTCCATTATAGTACTGGAATACCATTATGCCTTTCACTGACTGCACTTTTTAAAAATCTAGAAGTTTTTGGGTTATACAGGTTTTATACATCATCAGTACAGCTCTTGAAAAGGGGCCTGATAGAAATGCATCAACTGTAAAGACTGACACACTTCAGCTAGAAATTGGATCATTCATTCATGGCCCGCCAGTGTGCGTTTCAAAATGCTTTGGTCCATTGAAAATATGTGCTTTCTTTAAAATATATAATGTATATTTATATATAAAATATTCTAACCTAATGACAACCGTCATGCCTAATGCTTTCTCAGTTGCCAATTAAAACACAATTGTTTAACCTACTTTTTATTAAAAAGGTTAGCTGTTGTCTTTGCCCAAGTGTTAGTATTTGCAAAGGATGACAATGTAGGATATATAATGTATTTTTCTTTCTGCAATGAAATATGATCCTGGACAAGTCAGTTTATCTAAGCATCTGTTTTTATTTTAAAAGGAGTTGAAGGTTTAGATGATCTTTAGGATAACTTCAGTTTTTAACTATTGTACAATAGGACAAATGATGTTTTTTAATGGATAAGAAACTTAGGACAAAAAAATTTTTTTGAGCATTTGACCTTAAATTTAATGAATTCAAAAAGTTTGTTTTATTTTGAAGTGCTGATTCAAAGAACGAAGCTACTGTACGTGGAGATAAGTTCACATGTGTCCGAACAGCTCTTTTTGGAAGTGGCAGAGGGCCCTCTGATAAATCAGACTTTTTAATGTCATTTTTTTAAGGTAAAATGGTTTGTTTTTGAGTAAAACTTGTAGACAGCGAAGCCCACAGTGTAGGAATATATTCTGTCACTCTTGACAAATCTGCACGTCTGTGTAATCCCTGCTCCAGTCCAGATAAAGGACCTTTCCTGCCCAGGAAGTCCCCATTCCTGCTTCGCAGTGCATAGTCTTCCTGCCTTTGGCAACCATTCTTGTTTCCTGTTTCATAGGTAAGTGTTACCTGTTCTTGAATTTCAAAAAAATGGACTTAGTCAACGTGTTCACTTTTGCATCTGGCTTTGTTGCTCAAAATGTCTGTGAGATTCGTCTATGTTGTTACATATATCCATAATTTGTTTTGCTACTCAGTCGTGTTCAGTTTCAGGAACACCCTACAAGTTCTCCTTTCCCTTGTTAACTATAAATAACCTGGGTTATTATAAAGTTCTGAACATGCTTTATGGACATGTTTTCATTCCTCTTATGAAATAACTAGTAGACTTGCTGGGTCATAAGATAGGTTTATGTTTCATTTTATAAAAAACTGCCAAAAAATTTCCAAAGTGATTATATGTGCCATTTTATGTGCATTTGTATGCAATTGAGAATTCCAGTTCTATCTATTGATTTTAATTTGAATGATGACAAATTATGTTTAACTTCTTTTTGCATGCTTATTGGCAATTTGCCTTTTTCTGTAATGTCTGTTCACGTCTCTGGCCATTTTTTAATTAGGCTGCTTGTCTCATTACAGAATGGTTGGAATCCTTTACCTAAGGACCTAAGTCTTTTGTCAGTTGTATGTATGTATTGCTAGCTTTCCCCTCCATCTGTGGTTTACTTGTATATTTTCTTCATGGTGACTTAGGGGAGCAGAGGTACTTTTGTTTTGATGAAGTCCAATTTTTTTCCTTTATTATGGTAATGTGTTTTTTGTCTTACCTAAAATACTTTTGTCAATCCCAAGATCATGAAGATACTTTCCTGTTTTCTTCTAAAAGCATTATGGTCTTAAACTATATTTAAGTCTATGATCCATCTCAAATTCATTTGTGTGTATGATGTAAGGCCAGGATTGAGGATATTCCTTCCTCTTAACCCACATAAGGGTTATTCTTCATCTCCATTTAATTCATTTGGTACCTCTGTTTAAAATTAATTGACTGTATATAAGTGTGGGTCTATTTCTGGATTCTCTGTTTTGTTCATTTATCCTTATACCAGTAGCCCACTGTCTTGATTAGTATAGTTTTTTTTATATACTTAGATTTGAAACCAGGTAGCATAAATTCTAATTCTGTTGTCAAGATTGTTTGTCTATCCTGGGCCCTTTGCATTTCCATATAAATTTTGAAATCAGCTGATCAATTTCAAAAAAAAATTGCTGATCTGATTTTGATTTGGATTGCTCTGAATCTAGATCAATTTGGAAAGAACTGATAATATTGAGTCTTCTAATCCATGAGCATGATATATCTCTATTTTCGGTCTTTAATTTCTCTCAGGAATGTTTTGTAGCTTCACGGTAGACATCTGGCAACCCTTTATTAATAAACTTAAAATGTTGATGGGTTTTGATGCTATGGTAAGTGAAACTTTATTTTCCAATTACTCATTACTTGAATATAGAAATGCAATTAATGTTTGTACTTTTGAGTTTGTAACTTACAACCTTGCTAAATTCATTCAGTTCTAGTATTTGTGTGTGTGTGTGTGTGTCTGTGTGTCTCTGTGTGTGTGTGTGCGTGCGTGTTTGTGTATGGAATCCCATTTGCAATAGCATCAAAAAAAAACACCTAGCAATAAAGTTAACCAAGAAAGTGAAAGATCTTTACAAGGAAGTGAAATATCTGTACAGTGAAAACTACAAGACCTTGCTGAAAGAAATTGAGTAAGACAAACAAATGGAAAGACGATCCCATGTTCATGGATCGGAAGAATTAATATTGTTAAATGGCCATACTAACCAAAGCCATCTACAGCTTCAACACAATCCCCATCAAAATACCAAAGGCATTCTTCACAGAAATAGAACAATCCTAGAATTTGTGTGAAACCACAAAAGACCCCCAAATAGCCAAAGCAATCCTGAGAAAAAAGAACAATGCTGGAGGTATCGCACTTCCATGTTTCAAACTATACTACAAGGCCATAGTGATTTGAAAAAAAAAATTTAAAAAAAACAACACAGTATGGTACTAGAACAATAACAGACATATCAACAAATGGGGCAGAATAGAGAGCCCAGAATTAAATCCCAGCATATACAGTCAGCTAATTTTTGACAAGGGAACCAAATCCACTGAAAGGGGATAGTCCCTTCAACACATAGTGCTGGGAAAACTGGAGACACACATGAAGAACAGTGAAATCAGAACCCTATATCTCATACCACTCACAAAAATGAACTCAAAATGGATCAAAGACTTAAACATAAGACCTGATACCATAAAACTCCTAGATGAAAATGTAGGGAAGAAGTTCATCCATATTGGTCGTGGCAATGATTTTTCAGATGACACCAAAGGCACATACAACAAAAGTAAAAATCAACAAATAGGACTATATCAAACTCAAAAGCTTCTGCACGCAAAAGACATCATTAACAGAATGAAAAGACAACCTGCAGAATGGGAGAAAATTTTTGCAAACCACATCGAATAAAAGGTCAATATCCAAAATATATATATATAGAACTCATACAACTTAATACAAAAAAATATGATTAAAAAATGGGCAGAAGAACTAAAGAAACATTTTTCCAAAGAGGACATCAAAATGGCCAACAGGGAAATGAAAAGATGCTCATCATTGCTAATCATCAGGAAAATGCAACTCAAAACCACAATGAGATAGCACTTCACTCCTGTGAGAACCACTGAGTATCAAGAAGACAAGAGATAGCAGGTGGTGGTGAGGATGTGAGACGGAAACCCTCATACATTGTTGGTAACATAAATTGGCCCAAGCATTATGAAAAACAATAGTTTCCTCAAAAAATTAAAAATTGATCTACCATACAATTCAGCAATCCCACTTCTGGGTACATACCCAAAGGAAATGAAAACAGGATTTTGACACAATATATGCACTCCCAGGTTTATCACAGCATTATTCACAATAGTCAAGATAAGGAAACAACTCAAATGCCTATCAACAGATGTACAGATTTTAAAAAGATGTGGTACATATGCACAATTGAGTATTATTTAGCCATGAGAAAGGATATCCTGCCAATTGCAACAACATGGCTAGACCTTGAGCACATTGTGCTAAGCAAGGTAAGGCAGAAAAACAGGTACTGAATTATCACTTATATGCGGCTCCTGCCTGCCCTCTGATCTCATGCCACTCTTCTCAGTGCACACTGTTCACTGCCTTCCCTTCTGTTCCTCAGACTTGCCAAGTTCATTCATGTCACAGGGAATTTGCACTCCTATTCTCTCTGCATGGAATGTTCTCTGCTAGATCTTCATATGGCTGTCTCCTATTCTTTTGGAGCTCTGGCCTGCTGAACCAATTCAGAATCTCTAGAAGCAGGACTAGGTGGTTAGGTTAAAAATAAACTAAAAAAACTCCAATACACTAAAGTTTGTGAAGCAGTGAGCTCAAGTTTCTTTTCCTCATGTCTGTAAGCAAGTTACAGATTTGTTAATGAACCTGGAAATTAAAGGCATTTAAATATCCAATTCTCATTTTTCTTGTTTCCCTTAGAAAAAAACTTCACATTCAGTGCTTATAGTGATTAGATCAAGCCACATTGCTGCAACAGGGACCCAACAACAATAAAGAAGCTAAAAGGTGTGTAACATTCTGTTACTACATTCCATGGAGAGCTCCAGTCAGCAGCCAGCCCTGTTCAGGGATCCACCTGTTTCTGTTTTTCATCCTGATGATCTGCCACCTAGGGCATTATCAGTACCTGTTTGGTTAAAATTGGGTTTACATGGGTTCCAGGTGACAGGAAGAGAAAAGATAATTTGGGAGTCATGCTGTTTAAGGCATTGGTCCAGAACTAAGACACACCGAATCTGCTTATTCTATTGGTAAGAACTTGGTCATATGGCTACACCTGACTAGAGGCAGGAACCAAGCAACATCTCCAGATAGATAATCACATGCCAGCTAGAACTAACTATGGAACGTAGGGAAGGACAGATTGTGACGGACTCTGCCACAGTGTATGTGGAGCAAGGTTTTATGTAACAGTTTAAAACAAGTTACCTGACATCTATTCCACCAGAGAATGATCCAAAGGATCAGAGGTAGTTTGATGCATGTATTTCACATGAAGCAATTACGGAGTCAGAGACTGCTGATGTAGAAGGAACCCTCATTTGACAGATGTGAAAACGGACTCAGTTGAAACAGACCCACCTTCAAGGTCTCAATCATCAGTAGGGGAATCAGGCTGTGTCTGTTTTTCTGATACTAGCTGGAAGGTAACCATTGAAAAACCACTACATTCTTAATTCCCACAGTTGCCAACTCTAAGCTAATATCAAAATGTACACATTAAATAAGTGGCTATTCATACAGCCACCTCTAAACCGCTTGTGGAACATAGTTGAGTTCATTCCATGATGTCTCTATCTCATACACTGAAAGCAGTATGTCAGTATGTTGAATTCATAAAAATCTTAATGATAAAAAGTAAAATCTATCCATTCCTTTCCAAAAATCTTGCCTTAGACAAAAATACTGAGATTTAATAATTCAAAAATTGAAAATTATATACAAAATGCAACATGAAACAGCTATTCTACAGTACAGCACTAGTCCTTTTTAAGACTTCTCCTTCAAGGGCTGATTGTAAAGGTAGAAATCAGGTTCTACTAACTAGAAGGCTGTAACAAAGTTTAAAAGCTTTGGCATTAAGCCCAGGTTCAGATTTTGACTGTCATTTATTAGCTAGTTACAAGTTACCCTCTTAGAGCCTCGTTTTTTTTCTCATTGTAAAATGGGGGAAATAATAGCTGCGCCTCACAGTGTTTTGAAGACTGAACAATATATATTGTTGATAAAAGTGCTCAGCACAATATAGAGCATGGTAAGTGCTCAGTAAAGGAAGGCAAAACACCAAAGAGAGGGGCACTTCACAGAATTACATTTTTAATGCTTGGACTACTTTTCAAAATCTCAACACTAATACCAATTCTCTTTTTATGAGAAAATAATGACCAATATCATTCATTTATCAAGCATTTAATGCCTCCAGATTTCTAGAGTTGGAGAAAGTCAACGATAACCACAATCTCTGGGCAATGTAGTCTTGGGAACACTTTAGGCACTAATGTCTGCCCTACTTGTAGTAGAACTCCATGGCTACCCTACATATCTCCGAGAAATTAGATCTCAGAATTATTCGACTGCCTTTCCCCTCAGACTGAGTGGAGTAGCTCCAGACCAATGTTTCATAATAGTTATGAACAAAGTCATTTTGACTTAGGGTTACTTTACAAGTGACAATCTAAATCCACCTGCTTCTCATCTGTAGGGAGGAGTGGGAGGGATCTGACCAGCAACTTCAAAATGAGGCCAAACTACAGTCAACTCTCACGCACAGTAGTTACGTTCTATCAAGTTGCCACACGTACTGAAACATGGCTTCTGGGGAAAATCAGGGTTAGGTTTCTGTGAGCCTCTCGTCACATCTTCATCAACCAATAAAACATAACTTAGTTTTATGTGCGTTTCTCTTTAAAGACGCTTTATTTCATATACAGAGGGTACCAAAACTATTATACACATTTTAAGAAAGGAAACAACTATTAAAATTACACTGATGGTAACCACTTTGAGAACCCCTTGTAATTGCAGAAGTCAAATGTGACTTGTATTCATCTTTTGTTGACATTATATATTGAGTATTACAATTTTAATAGTTTTTTTCCTTTCTTAAAATGTGTATAATTTTTTTGGCACCCTCTGTGTATTGTTGATTCACTAACATTGAACTCCCAGCCCCAGAATTAGAACTCATGCTGAACACAGCTTATCTAACACATGGATTTTCTCTGTAAGGCACATCAGCCTTCTTGCACTCGAGAACACTAGACAGCACTTCAGCACCACCCTTGGCGGCCATTTTAAACACCAAAATCACCGAAAAAGCACAAAAATGTGGGAAACTAAATGTATCACGAAAAAGACATTTGTTTCCAGTATAAGAGCTGAAACATGACGGCAGAGGCATTGTCTCATTCAACCTTAGCTGGGAATGTGCCTGACTGTCAACCCAAAAGTTTTGCCACTGCACGTAGCCATGAATGACTGCCGCAGTGCTGCGTTGATTTGGGGGTTACAGATGGATTTTAGTGACGAGGCAAATTCACAAAGATCAGAATCAGGAAACAGTAAGAATCAATTATATATATTCTTAATACCAAAGATTTAATGTGTGTATTCACTATGTGTGAAAAACTATGTGCTGAGAATTCAGAAGAAGGTAAGATCTGGTCTTTATCACTATTGCCCTATGGTCTAATGGAAGGTACACGGGTGTTACCATGCTTGGTGTATTATGGTAAGTGCTATAAAAAATAAAGAATAAGGAGAGGAGCACAGAGGAAACCCACCTAAATCAGACTGAGACATCAGAGAAAAGCTTCCCAGGAGGGTGGCACTCAAGAATAGCGTTTGTTGCTGTTGTTTTAAAAATGAATATGAGTTATTTAAAGGAAAGGGTTTGAAAAGTGGAAACTCTAAGGAAAGAATGTGAAACGTCCCCAAGGTGCATAAACCCAACTACTCAAAGGGTGCACATGAGATGGGAGGCGGGCAGCAAGTGTTATGCAGAAGGCGTTTGATCAGCAGTAAGAGCTTCACCTTGCTGACTGTAGGACCACCACCAGCAAGTCTCTCTCCTATGGCATCAATTTTTCTGTCTACTGGATCCTTATCAGCATACAACCAAAAACTGTTATTTTTCCCATTTTCTACAAAATCTTTTCGTGACTACTCTTCCCCTGCCAGCTACCATGTTTTTTTCTTTGCTCCCTTTTGCAGCAAAACTATGAGATTGGTCTGTACTCACTGTCCCAACTCCTCTACTTTACTTGTTTACTTTCCATTACTCCACTGAAATCTATTTCAGTCAACGATGACTTCCATGTTGCTGAATCCAGTATTCAATTTGCTTTTTTTTTCTGTTTGTTCTTTTGAGGTATCCGCAGGCTTTGACATCATTTATCACTCCCTCCTCATTGGAACAATCTCTTCCCTTGGCTCCTACACTTTTCCGGTTTTCCTCTTACCTCAATGGCTGCTCCATCTCAGGTTTCCTTGCTGTTTGCTCCACACCAACATGGTCTCCTAATGTTGGAGTGCTTCAGGGCTCACTCCTCAAACTTCTTTTCTGTCCATACTCATTTTCAGTGATCTCATCCTGTCTGAAAGCTTTAAATATCATTAATAATCTGACGACTCATGTTTATCTCCCAACTTTTACCCTTTAGCACCTGATTCATACATCTAAACACCTATCCAAAATTTTATCGAGTCCTCTTGGCACCATAAACATGTATCCTGAACTGAGCTCCTGATCTTTTCCTCCAAAACCCGTTTCTCTCACATCTTCTGAATCTTGGTTAATAGCAATTCCATCCCTGCAGTTGCTCAGGCCAAACACCTTGGAATCATCTTGGAACTCTCGTTACATTATGACGATCACTACCCCGCCTCCCACTTGTATCTAGTTCCTCAGAAAATGTGGTTAAATCTAGCTTTAAACTATTCCAGAGTTCAACTATTTTTTGCCACTGTTATCACCCTTGCCTAAGTCACCATCATCTCTCATCAACTGTTAACTTTTTAGTTGACATATTAATTACTGCTGCGTAATCAATTATCCCTAAACTTAGCATCTTAAAACAACAGACATTATCCCCGTTTCTGGGGATTCAGAATCTGAGTGCAGATTCTCTGGGCACGTCACATTCAAGGTCCCTCACAAAGCCACAGTCAAGCTGTTAGAACTGCAGTCTAATCTGAAGGCTCAGCTGAGAGGTTGTTTCCAAGCTTACTGATGTGGTTGTTGGCAGGATTTAGTTCCACATAGGTTGTTGGACCAAGAGCCTGTTTCTCACTGGCTTAGCTGGAGGTCACCTTCTGTTTCTTGCCACCTGGGCCTCTTAAAGGCAGCTCACAAAAGGGCAGCTGACTTTCAACAGTGAGCAAGCAAGAGAGAACATGCAAAATGGAAGCTATTGTCTCTTTATAACGTAATCTCAAATGATATCCCGTCACTTTGCCATATTCTATTAGAAGCATGTCACTAGGTCATGAGGGAAGGGATTACATAGGGTGAGTGTCATGAGCCAGGGATCAGTGAGGGTATTTCAGAGGCTTCCTGCCTCAACTGGTCTCCTGCTTTCACCTTACTCCTCCCGCCACACACACACACACACACACACACACACACACACACACACACACACTTTTTCTCAACACATCAGCTAAAACAATTTTATTAGAACTCAAGTAAGAAGCTGTGACTCTTCTGCTCAAACCCTCCAGTGACTTCCCACCTGTAAAAGCCACAGATTAACAGTGGCCCACAAGGCCACACGCCATTTGCTACCTGTTATCTTTTACCTCATCTCCTATTGCCACACTCCCTCCTCTCCAGCCCACTAGCCTCCTTGTTCCTCAAACATGCTGCCTATTCAGTCTTCGTATTTGCTGTTTGCTCTGCCTGCAAACTTTCCTCAGACATATGCATGGCTTAACTTATTTCTTTAGGTATTTATACAGCTACCTCAGTGAGGTCCCCCCGATCACTCTATTTAAAACTGCACATTCCCGTGTCCCCGTCCCTTTATTTTCCCCTGCCAGAGCACTCCTCACTATATATCACAGTATATATTTTACTTATTATATCTCCCAATACTAGAAGGTAAGCTCCATGAGGCCAATTATTTTTGTATGTTTTGTTCACTGCTATATTTCCTGACACATTAAAGGATTAGAGACATTTAAATGAATGAGTGAAAAATTGTGAAAGCTCTGGGGAGTCACCAAAGTTATCTTAAGCCTTTCAGATAAGTCATCCTGTTAACAATGAGAACAAGTAATTGGAAGAAAAGCAGACTAAAGGCAGAGAGAATAATATATAGGAAGCCACAGCAGGCACTTAGGCAATACATGAAAACTTAATGAAGGCAGTTACACTAGGAATGAAGAGTATCATATGGACATGTGAAACAGTGAGGCAAAATTATGAGTGCTCCCAAAACTGGCCTACAAATTCAACACAACCCTCAAAATTCTCACTGGATTTTTTTTCTTTTTTTTGCAGAAATTGACAAGCTGATCTTAATATTTGTATGGAAATGCAAGGGACCCAGAATAGCCAAGACAATTTCGAAACAGAAGAAGTTGAGGGGCTCACACTGCCTGACTTCAAAACTTAACTATAAAGTTACAGTAATAAAACTACGTGGTTCTGACACAGGAAGGTCACACAGATTGACGGGACTGAGAATCCAGAAAAAAAATCCATACATTTATGGAGTTGTTTTCAGCAAGGGTGCCAAGGCCATTCAATAGGGAAAGAATAGTCTTAACAAAAATGGTGTGGGGACAACTGGATATTCACAGGCAAAAGAATCTGAACCCCGACTTCACACAGTATACAAAAATTAAAACAGGTCAAAGACATGAAGGTAAAAGCCAAAACTATAATACTGTTAGAAAACATAAATGTAAACTTTCTGACCTTGGATTAGGCAGTGGTTTCTTAGATTTGACACCTAAAGTGCAAGCAACCAAAGAAAAAGTACATTGGACTTTACCCAAATTTAACTTTTGTGCCACAACAGACACTTGTGAAAAGTTAAAAAACAATCCACAGGATAGAAAATATTTGTAAATCATATATCTGATCTAGTATCTAGAATATGTAAAGAACTCTTACAAGTCAATAAAAAGACAAATAACTCAGTATTTAAAAAATGGGCACACAACATACCAAAACTGAATAATGAAGAAATGGAAAACCCAAACAGGTTAATAATTAGTAAGGAAATTGAATCTTTAATCAAAAATCCTCCAACAAAAAGCACAGGACCAGATGGCTTCACTGGAAATTCTACCAAACATTTAAAGGATTAACACCAATCCGCCTCAAACTCGTCCAAAAAAATTGAAGAAAAGGGAATGCTTCCAAACTCATTCTGTGAGGCCAGCATTACCCTGGTATCAAAGCCAAAGAAATGGTACAAGAAAACTACACACCAATATACCTGATGAATACTGATACACAAATTCTCAACAAAATACTAGCAAACCAAATTCAACAGCACATTAAGGAATTATACACGACGGAGCGGGAGTTGTTCCCTGGAATGCAAAGATGGTTCAACATATGAAAATCAATTATTCTAATAAACATTAACAGAATTAAAGATAAAAACCACATGAACATCCTAATTGATGGAAAAAAGCATTTGACAAGACTCAATGTCCTCTCCTGATTTAAAAAATCAACAAAGTAGGAATAGAAGGAAACTATCTCAACATAATAAAGACCACATATGAAAAGTCCACAGCTAACATTGTACTCAATGGTGAAAGATGCAAAGCTTTTCCTCTAACATCAGGAACAAAAGACAAGGATGCCCACTTTAACACTCCTATTCAACATGGTCCTGGAAGTCCTGGCCAGAGGAATTAGGCACAAAAAAAGAAATAAAAGACATCTAAATTGGAAGAAGTGATATTATGTTTGCAAATGACATAATCTTTTAAGTAGAAAACCCTCAAGATTCCATACAAACACACACAAAAAAACTTTATATAAAGCAAATATTAACAGACCTAAACTGAGAAATAGACAGTAATATAACAGTAGGGGGCACTTCAATACCCCACTTTCATCAATAGATAAATCATCCAGACAGAAAACCAATATGGAAACACTGGACTTAATATGTTAGACCAGATGGTTAATACTAACCATGTTTCCCCGAAAATAAGACCTAGCTGAACCATCAGCTCTAATGCATCTTTTGGAGCAAAACTTAATATAAGACCAAGTATTACATTATATATTATATCATATCATATTATATAAGACCCAGTCTTACATTATAGTAAAATAAGACCGGGTCTTATATTAATTTTTGCTCCAAAAGATGCATTAGAGCTGACGGTCCGGCTAGGTCTTATTTTCGGGGAAACAAGGTAGAATATCAAAAGAACTCCTACAACTCAACAACAAAAAATCAAATAACCCAGTTCAAAAATGGGCAAAGGACTTGAATAGACATTTCTCCAAATATGATATACAAATGGTCAACAAGCATGTGAAACATCACTCATCATCAGAGAAATGCAAATCAAAACCACAATGAGATATCACCTCACACACACTAGGATGGCTAGTATCAAAAAAAAAAACTGAAAAATAATTGTTGGTGAAGATGTGGACAAATTGGAACCTTTGTGTACTGTTAGAATTGTAAAATGATGCAACTGCTACAGAAAACTGTATGAAGTTTCCTCAAAAACTTAAAAATAGAACTACCATATGATCCAGCAATCTCATTTCTGGCTATATATCCATAAGAATTGAAAGTAGGGTCTTGAAGAGATGTTTGCACACTTATGTTCACAGCAACACTATTCACAATAGCCAAATGTCCACTGACAGATAAATGGATAAACAAAATGTGGTGTATACATACAATGAAATATTTAGCGTTTAAAAGGAAGAAAATTGCTACATGCTACAACATGGATGAAGCTTGAGGACATTATGCTAAGTGAAATAAGCCAGTCACAAAAAGACAAACACTGTGTGATTCCATTTATGTATCTAAAACAGTCAAATTCATAGATACAAGAAGTAGAACGGTGCTTCCCAGGGGCTGGAGCGTGCCTCCAGATTTTTAATTCCTTTATATTCTTAAATAAGAGTGGAATTGCTGGGTAATATGCTGTTTAACTTTTTGAGGAACAGCCAAACTGTGCTCCAAAGTGGCTACACCACTTACAGTCCCACCAATGCTGCAATTTATCCACATTCCCATCCACTTACTGTCTTTTTGATTAAAGCAATCATAGTGGGTGTGAGTGATACTTCACTGCAGTTTTGATTTGCATTTCCCTATTTACTAACGATGCTAATGAGAATCATTTCATGTGCTTATTGGCCATTTGTATATCTTTTTTGGAGAAATATCTTTCAAATCCTTTGCTCACTTGTAAATTGGGTTGTCTTTGTTAAGTTGTAAAAGTTCTTTATATAGTCTGGATATAAGTCCCATTATATTTTTAAATTAATGGAATCCTTGTTGATACAATTATCATAGCTTTTTATACCACACTTAGAAAATATTTTCTGGTTAGAATATATTTTTAGGTATATCAAATGTCATCTTAAATATAAACTGCATACAAATTTAAAATTTTAAAGCAACCACTGCGTTTTCAAACTAATGAATTGCAAGCCTAGGAGTGTGGGATATGGGGACCCATAGATTAAAAGATTTAGAGATATATGCAATGTATGGACCTTCTGTGACTCCTGACTTGAACTGGGAAAAAACTGAGACAATTTAAAATACTGACTGGGTAATTATTAAGAAACTGTTAACATTTAAGTGTGGTGACAGTATTGTGGTTACATGTAACAGTCTTTATCTTTTAAGCATACATACTGAAATATTTACAAATGAATTTATTTGCTGAGACTTCAAAATAAATCAGGGTTGGGAAGATGGATGGCATATTGATAAATCAAGATTGGCCATGAACTGATCAAGTTCAAGTAGGTTCATTACACCATTCTACTTATGTGTGTGTCTGAAATTTTCCACTAAAAATAAAAAAGCACTACTGCAATGTCCACTATGTATATGAACACAGGTAAGCTGGCAGCACCTAAACAATACCAACTACACTTTTACAAATTTATGAATTCCCAAAGCTATACCAGAGCAAAAGAGCTCTGGGAAACCTAATAAGACTGACATATCCATGCAGTTATTTGTGCACTGTTTTCATACCCCCAGTCACAGGCTAACTGGGTAGCCGTGGCAACCATGGTGTACACACTTGCACAAAACACCAGCACCACTCTGCACCTACGCACTCCATCTCCTCACCAGAGTTCACTAAGGGACCAGAACTCCCACTGGAAGGTGTAATCACTACCCTCACTGGCTACAGAAAATGCTACCTTCAAGTAAGTACATGTCTATTGTAAGCAATTTTACAGCCATCCCTCAGGCACCTTATACTCACCCAAATTGCACATCCGACAGACACACAAGTTAGGATGGCCAGGTAAAACTTGCACACTTAAAATGCACATGCACACCCACCAGAATGACTACAGTAAAAGACAAGTATTCACAAGGATGTGCAGAAACTGCGACCCTTACGCATTGTGGGA
Organism: Rhinolophus ferrumequinum; assembly: GCF_004115265.2. Classification (NCBI taxonomy): domain Eukaryota; kingdom Metazoa; phylum Chordata; class Mammalia; order Chiroptera; family Rhinolophidae; genus Rhinolophus; species Rhinolophus ferrumequinum. The sequence continues at coordinate 61,842,951 of NC_046285.1, read as the reverse complement.
GGAATACTTTTCAATGGTACAGCCATTTTGGAAGACAGTTTGGCAGTTTTTTAGAAAGGTAAACATAAATTTCCCAACCAATACAATTACACTCCTAGGAATCTAAGAGTGTAATGAATGAAAACTTATGTCCACACTAAGACACATCCATGAATGTTCACGGCATTCAAACCAAATATGTGAACAATCCAAATGTCCATCAACTGATGAACGGATAAACAACTATAGACACTCCATACAACGGGAACCGTACAGCAATAAAAGAACTCAGTACAGGCATATGCTACAACATAGATAAACCTCAAAATCATGCCAATTGAAAGAAGGCAGATACACAAGACTTCAAATTGTAAACTCCATTTATGTGTAATTTCTAGACCGGGAAAACTCATAGAAACAGATCAGTGTGGTTGCCTAGGGTTGGGGGTGGCAGCCGAAATCAACTGCGAAGGAGCACGAGGGCAACTTTTATGGGCTGATGGAAATGTTCTAAAACTAGATTGTGGTGATGGTTGCAACTCTACACATTTACTAAAACTACTGAATCGTACACTTACGATGGGTGGACTTTATGGTGTGCAAATTATATTTCAATAAAGCTACATTTTTAAAGTTCCATTACAATAGAGAACTAAGAATGACTGTTCAAGCTCTGGCTAAGAGCCTATTCATTTCATATCAATACAATGAATTCTAATGTGCTACCAGGATTAAGACTATTATTAGAATTTGCTTAAAAACTAAACATGCTATTTTTGAAGGATTCCAAGTACACACATCTCTAAACCTCACTGATCAAATATTGCTTTTAGCCATGTGTCATGTAATAAATCATTGTACACAGCTTACATTAGTATTTTCTCTTAGCCATTTCGTTTTCCCATAATCTTATGCCCTACAGTTTCCTTTTAGTAAAAACCCCTTGTTTGGTACTGCCCAAGTTTTCCATTAGACACAAAGGTTTCTTAGAATATTTCATAATTTGAAATTAAAATTTAGGTAAATATTTCTATTGAACATGCATCTAAATACATATGGACATTCCAAATCTATCATCCTTTTTTTTACTTCTTTTGTTTGGTCATTAAGCCACTCACATGCTGCCTCTGATAAATTTGAGACTTTTCATTATTTCAAATCAAGCTTTGTTTTCATTATTTTGTTTCGAAATTCTTTTTTACTTTAAACTTATTTGATCGACTCTTCAAAGCAGTGCTGCCTTCTGTGATCAGACCCTCTTTAATTTTGGTCTGACTCCCTCTTTCCATTTCCCTGAAAAATCTGCCAAAGAGGAAATGCAACCCCTAGCATTAAAAAACAATTTTTTTAAGCCAAACATTTTTCCCCAAAATCAAATCTCATATGAAATGTCAATATTCTACAAGTAATGAAGTAGAAAGCTATAGATGAAGTAAAAGGAGAGGCATCCTGTCTGCTATGGCCCAACCTCATGAACAGCCTTAAGTTACGGCTTGAAAACCAACGATCTAAGACAAACAACACTGATTTCTGCATAGCACAAATATAAAAAAACCAACCTGAAAATACTTAAGCAATACTCGTAAGAAAAACTTGGATATACTTCTTAAAAACATACATTTTAGAGTCTCAATTTTAAACATGGGTAATTAGCATGATTCACAAAATAATTTGTCTTTAAAATTCCATATAGATATTACTTTTAGAAATTCCACCTACTACAAATGCTGTGCACCTTTTATCTTAATTTCCGTACTTATGACAGATTTTTTTAAAAGATCAACCAAGGAGAAGTCAAAGCCACAATAACACAAAACACTGAGCCCACTGGACAGTTGCCAAATGAATGAGTTGGTCAGCAGGAAATGCCAATTGCCCAACAGGGCGTGGAGAAAATAAGATGGCAAGAATGCTCTGGTAAAACCATTCATGTAACTGTATTAGGACTTTAAAAAAACAGCACTATCTGCCTCCAGAATCAGATACAAATCAAGCCAAGTATTCAACTAAAACGGCAACAAATAGGATAAACCTGGAAAAGGGGATGTGTACTATTAGGAATTTTCGAATTTATCGTAACTGTAAAATATAAACCCCTTCCCCTCAGAAATCAAAGGCAAAGGTATCATGATATATAACTTCACCACATTTCTATAAATATAGAAATTATTGCTATGTGATTGTAAAAATGGAGGCAAGTAAAGAGTTCAGAATATACTCGTTTATAATTAAATGATGAGCCAAAATTGGAACCCTAATTATCACATTATGTAGAAATCACAATGCAGGTATTGTGTCCTCAGTTATTAAGAGATATGTTAAATAGTTCACATTTTAAAAACATTTTATCATTACATTATCAAATTTGATAAAATCTTATCAAAACATCTATGTATTCAATATAAATCATATTGTTAAAAGTATAAAGTGACATTTAAAGAAAACTGCTGAGGTGCCAAATAAGTATTTTCTATTAAATATACACAATTTAACATTTAGAACTACATAAATTAATTCTTGCTAGAAGTTGATTCAGGTTTACAAAGGCATACTTTGTGAACTATAATAAATTTCCCCAGCACCACTTTCCTTTTTCATTCCAAAATTCTTTCATTAGGTTGAACTTTCTTCTGTCATCCATATGTAAAAGTTACAGAAGGTTTACAAAATGTAGTCTTAATAGTAACATGTTTAAAAAAATCTAAGCAAAGTGCACGTTAAACTAGCTACAACTACTCAAACTTATCATCAAATAAAAAATAAACACTTCATTCACTTAAATCTTTCTGAGAAAAAAATAGTATACCTTGCTTAAATAATTCCCAGTAAGGATATTATATAAAAGACTTCCCCTGTTATTTTATTAAGTTTACTTTCTCTCATTAAAACTTTTTAAAAGTCTAATGAAGAACACACACTTACAATGCCATATTACACAACTACAGTACTGTTAATTAAATAAAGCAGCCCAGTATAGTTGTAAACATTTTAAACGTAGTAAACAAGAGTTGGCATGTCTTTTCTCCCTAAAACTTGCCATTACAATGCTCTTTCCACGAATAATTATTCTTCCTGGAAAAGTTTTCAGGTATATTTTTTAGTCTTTAAAAATATTACACTGAAATAATATGTGAAAAGATTTGATCATGGCAATTTCACTGAAGCTTTTATTGCCTCTGTTGGTAGTATGACAGGGATTGTAAGAAACACAATTGAACTTACAGAGATACGCAGATGATAGTCACTAAAGATAACCTTGATCTCAAGTACTTTTATGTGTGGGCACTTCTAATTTTATACACTTTACTATTTAAAAAGCATTACATTTTAAAATGTGTACCTGTTTTGACATTTGGCAAAAAGGAAACTACCTGTGGTTCAGTTTAAAACAAAGAATCAGCATGGGGAGTTCACCAGAATGAAGACTGAAACACTAATGAATTAAAGCAATTCAAGTTGTGTGTGTGGGGGTGTGTGTCTCCTTCAACCTCTCTTCCACACACACACATATACACACACTCTCACACTCATATGTATAAGCATTTTTAGTACAAAATATTCCCTGTAACCAGACATTTATCCTCAGAGTAATCATAGCATATTAAATCAGTCTTTTTTTCAGCCCTAGTAATAGTATTGTTTAATTCTAAGATGCCATCATAGAGTGAACAACCTTACCTTTTATGCTACATAATTATATTCAAAGATTTATGTATTTTTTGTTTATAATTACACAGTAATTATAAATGTCTAGTACCACACTGATGACAAATACTATTTTGTTGAAAAGGTCTTGCATTTAAAAGGAAAAGTCTGTAAAACCCAAGGCACTAGGCCATGAACCAATATCAGACTTTATGAAAAACAATTTATATTGGAAAGAAAAGCTAATGGGATCTCATTCAAAACACAGCATATTTGAATTAATTAGTCAATCTAAAAACAATACCATAACTCAAAATCTTCAAGACAGGAAACAAAATAGTACATATATATCTTTTTAAATTTTTCATAATTGAAGTTCCTCTTTATATTTACAAATATGAAATCAGGAAATACTTGAAAGGAAAGCAGCAGGATTCTTTTTTCTTCCCCCCCACCTTTTTTTCCTAAATAACCAATGCCAGTAACCTGAATAGAAATTTTCAAAATTTTCTTTTGGCATAATTGTATTCTTAATTAAAGTTATGATTGGAATATTAATATAATATCCATGGGAAAAGCTTTCTAGTCAATTTCAAAATCATGTAAATAAAAAGTACTTTTAATATGTCATTGTTCTTAAAATCATTTCCACATCTACACAAAATGTACTGCTAATCTGAAGTACATTCCTTTGATAATTTCAACATTAGACCTTAGAGAATGCCTGGATACACCAAGCAAAATCTATTCCTGCTAAAGACCATAGGCATGTAATATCTGAAGTTTTACATTTTTTAACCTGCCTTACAGAAATATTTAAAAAAGCAATAAACCCTTCTTCACGTGTCAGAAAGTGAACAGGGAAATCAGCATTTTCCGCACAAAAGCAGTTCAAAGGTCTTGTAATGAAAATCATACATACAAGATAGAATTCTGCTTTGATGTGAAAACTGAGCTAATTTGATGAAACAAACAGTAAAGAGACTAAATAATTTATGAAAATAGAAGCCAGATTGGTATTTTGCATCAAGTGCATGCTTGCTTGAAAATCTTTGCTCTTCAAGTAAGTATTTGGCAACCACAGTGATTAGCAGTTAAAGCAATTTCAACAAAATAAGAAGTCATCAAAAATGGACTATTTGTATGAAAGAGCAGTACCTATAAGGATTGAACTTCATGGCTCATCACGACCATTTTCAAAATTTAATTCCTACTATCATCTTATAAATTAAGAGAATTTCATTTGTGCTCCATAGTGTGCTGACAAAAACAAAAACAAAAAATAAACCCTCATGCCTAAATTTAGAATATTGTATTGTGAAACATTCAAAACAAATTAAATAGTTTGACTTATTCGACAGGCATATAAGCATTTCAAAATCATAATGAAATCCAATTATGTAGTGCATAATGTAGACAGGAGGAGACTCTGACATTATGCAGATATTTTCTAAATAAAAGCTCCCTGTAAGACAACTATATATAAACATGGGTAAGATAAGTGCAGACTAGTTCTGTGGAACCTTTTAAAATCGAGGGTCTGAAACACAATAAAATTTTCAGGTAGGCACACGAAATTATCCTAAAATTTTTTCACGTTGGTTATTTTGGTATTTTTTTCATCAGATTCTCTACTCACATCAACAATACATGTGATTTGCCAGGAAAAAATAAAATCCCCCAAACGAAAACACCATTCCAGGTCTGGTACACTTAAATATATCACTCTCATTGGAAGTGCTATCAGCATAGTCTTTGCAACTAGCCCAAAGCATATATTTAAGAAGTTTTTATAAATTGTTTGTGATGTTCATGTGTTTAATTCTTATGCCAAACTGTTTTCTGATGAAGACAGCATTGTGCTTTATGCAAGAATGGAAACCTCAAAATAATCACCATAAAGCTTCTAAGTCTTATGGGAGAATAACCTAGGATGGTCCACAGATATAAGATGAAATCCACAATGTTGGAATTATGAATGTTTAGAGCGGCCCAGACTAGAAGACAAGCCCAAACCACCATTAGGAGAATGAAATACGATATGGTCCAAGATGTATCCTTAAAGTTTTGTCTCAACCCTCAGTCTGACTTGCGAGGATTGATCTTCAGTTCAGTCCAGCCAGCAGAAATTGACTGTGCAATTTTCCGTTGTATTTATTGTACAGACTATGTACATTCTAGAAAGTTCCTTTAGTGCTACACTGTTGTACTTTTTGTCCCAGCAATTTGAGGGCGTGCAAATTCCACAAAGTCATCAATAAGAACAGGCCATGCTCCTAGGGAAAAGAAATATATGGAAGAAAGAAAAGCAGAAATAAGACTAACATTGCAATAGGATCCATTATTTTATAAGTACCTTCCCCATAATAGTTAAAATACATCATTATAAGTATTTCCACTGATAGGACTTCAAAAATTCTAGCTTTTTAGAGTTTCTACCAAAAGTATTCCTTTTATTCTCTCCACTCTATTATTCCAACACTTTATCATTCCTCAATGACAAAAGTAACTCTTTTGGTAATCAATAATATGGTTTTCTGAAAGTCACTGAAGTCAGACCACTGAAGTAATCTGGTCAAAACTGGCAGCCTAAGGAACGGCCATGATATGAGGGCATGCTGCCCGTGTTGAAAGCATAGTAGGTAGGAGGAAACAAAATTTCACGCGTTTTGTGGCAATCTTACAAAGCAAATTAACAGCAAGTATCAAATCTATCCTATTTCATAGTTACTAAAAGACTTAACTCCACATATGCATGCCTCTATACGTCCATGTGCCAACCTCTAAATCAGAAAGTTCTCCAGTTCTGCGTGAGGCCTAAGAGCACAATTATCAGCCATATGCAAGATTAGACATTTCTTATTTTTTAGTGCAGACTATAAATAAATGACATTGAAAACAAAGAATAAAATAACATCATCTCTGGTTAGATTAAATGGCTCCAGGACACTTTTAAGGAGGCAAGGTCACTAAAGATTTTTCAAAGAATACCTGTCTATTCAACAATCTCAAAAATGCGTCCTGCGAATTCTCAAGGGGAACTAGGTAAGTATGTGTGAAGAAATCACTGATCACTGCCACTTGTAGAAAAACCAATAGTAAATGGTAGCATCAGCTTTATACATACATGAAGAAAAACAGAAAAGCATTCAATCAGTGAATATTTATTGAATGAATGCCAACAGTGCTCCAGTACTATTAGCAGTACAAAACAACTCCTAAATCCTGAAACTTCAAGGAATCTTGCCTATTGTCGATAGTATAGCTGAAGTACATTTCAAGTTAGACAAAGTCACTAAACTTAAGGAGTTTACAATCAACTTCACAGACAAGACAAACAGGTAACAAGTTAAAAGTACATTTAGATAATAGGTTCCTAAAGTAAACTTAAAATCTAAAGCATGGATGAAAATTACTTATGCCTTTCTGGAAGACATGAATACTGAGTTGATATTTAAAGAAACAAAACAATACAGATTGGTAAAGAGGATAAAGGTATTTCATACATTCAGAAGAGCATAAATAAAAACTCAGAAGAGGGAAATCCAACTCCAAGAATAAAAGAAACAGACAAGAAGTTCAACAGTGTGTGATAGAAGAATGATAAAAAAACAAACTGGTAGGGCAAAAATTTTCATTACCTTCCTCGTCATAATTAGACATGTCATCTGCAATCATTGTACTGAAGTCTAAAAGAAGATTCCAAGTATCTTTTGGTATTGATCGTTTATGATGTTCCTATTAAAAAAAAATCCAAATCACTGAAAAGAGTTTCAAAAAACAGTCGATGATGCTAAATACAAGAATGCAAAACAACTTGTGTAATGAAATTCTGGTAATCAAATTTCTCATCTATGTCCATTACATGCTCTGAGATGAGTCAGTCATGCTTTAAAATGTTAATTTATCTTCAAACAAATCAAATTTTAGAGAAAATAAACTTACCAACAAAAATTTATTCCATAAGTCTAAGAATTTAAATCTTCCATTAAGCACTAAATTCCAGTAGGCAATGGCCATTTCTAGATCTGTAATATTAAAAATAAATTATGTATTTCAAATGCCATGAATATTTGTCCCTAAAAAACAAAACAGGTAAGACCAAAGATAGCCTTAAAAAATTGGGGGGGGGGGGGGGTTTGTGTCCTAAATCTTATGTATTAAAGTTTTCCTAAAGAGATAAGCCCAATGTTTGTATCTTGCCTCCATCCTTCAGGACAAGAAGGATACCACTTACCTCATAGGGGGTGTTTCTGAAGTTTCAATTTAATAATGTAGATAAGCATGCTTGACTAATTCATAAATATTCAAGTGTTAGTTAAGGTACACCAGTATTGCTCAACCTCAGCAATTCTGACATTTTGAGCAGGCACTTTTTTGTTGTGGGGCTGTCCTACGCATTGTAACAGCAGCAGCACCCTGGCCTCTACCCACTAAATGCCAGTAACTGCTCCATCCGACCCCCAGTGGTGACAACCAAAGATGTCTCCACACATTTCCAAATGTCCCCAGGGAGTGAAAATTGCCCTCAGCTGAGAACCACTGATGCACACCTGTAAGCAGTAACGCAAAGAATTCCTACCCACAATCCTAATCAATTTTACACTCCAAGCTGTTGGCTGTCTGATCCTGTCCATCAAGGAGACTATTAAGAATACTTACTTAAAAATTAAAATTAAATAAACTAAGATTTGCTTTTTAAAGTTTGATGAAATGATATAAATGATCATTTAATTGGGTTTGAAGCAGAGAAGGGTAAAGAAGGAATACTGCCAAATGAAAAAGAACTACGCCTGTCATATGACAGAGTGAAAGACCTATGACCTCTCTCAAAGAACTAAAGTACTGTTAAAGTATCAAGCTTTTATGGGTAAATTTATATCTCCAGGTCAGAAAAAACTACATCCCAAGTAACTTAAAAGTCCTTTTGAATGTGATCTCCAAACTACTCCTGATAATCTGAGGAATCATGAGAGACTAAGAAAGACTCCAAAAAGGCTCACATCCTGCCTCAAAGAAAAATATATAGGCCATAGGCAATAAGTTCCCATCATCACTGGACCTTAACCTCTCCAAGGATAGGGACCACATATACCCAAACTAGCAGACTGAAACACACAGCAGGCATTCAGAAACTGCTCAGTGAACTTCCTGAGGTTACACATGCAAATGTACTTACCTTGAAATCCATCATCACTTCTTCCTTCACACTCAATGGAAAAGGTGCCTTTTTCCTCCTATCCAAGGATAAGCCCCCAAACACGACTATTCTAGATCTAATACCATCCTGCCTCTTCAAGGAGTCTTGTTTATTGTCTATTAATTTTCCTCTCTCCCTACCTCTTCAACTTTGCCATCTTCTGGCTTTCCCCTTCCACAAACAGACATGCTCAGCTTATCATCTATCTTAAAAAAAATCTTTCTTGGGTCTTTCATTCCCTTACTAGCTACCCTTTTTCTCCTTCCCTTCACAGATAATCTTGTACATGGAGTCTTTTACTTTTACACAAAATGTGCTCCTAAAACATGTCTGAAAATCAAACTCAGATCCCCACGGTTTAAGAGAACTAGAAACATCGCATCTATTCCTAATTACAATTCCTTTTTAATCTTTACAGTCTTTAAAGCTCTACAGCCAACATTCCTTCCAGGTTCGTTTTCTGTACCAAATAAACATATAATTGTCTAGTTTAAGTGCAGTAAAATTGTTGTTATTAGCACGTGCAGTACGATTTACCGTTATTAGCATGCTTAATGATTTTCTTCACTTCAAATGCATTAAATGTATGAGAACTAAGCTTATTATTAGTGTTAACATTTCTTCAACTAATTTTTATAAAATAAGGATGAGAAAGTGAAGTATATTCAAATCACTGCATACCATGCGATGCCTATAAATGCCCACTTGTCAGCTGATACACTAACATAAGCGTCTGACAAGAGTAGGAGTGCACGTGTATGATATTTGAAAGTTCAAGTTGTACGAGAAGAGAACTTTTTATAATCTACATTCATTGCCCTATTTCTTCACCTCCCATATCCTATTTAATTCTATAAGCTAGTGTTCACCTCTGCCACTCACCCTAGTGAAAGTAATCTCTGGAGGGTCACCAGATCCTTCTGGTGGCCAAATAAACACTTTTATGTCCTTAATTTACTTGGCTCTCTGCCATATTTGACAGAATTAAGCACACCTCCTGGATGAAACTGTCATTCTTTTGGCTTTAATGATAGCACACTATTGCTCTTCCCCTGTCCTTTCTGGCCTTATTTTTTTTACCGGATCCTCTTCCTCCACTCATCCATTAAATACAGTGTTATATAACAGTGCATGTCAGCAATAACCACTCTACTACTTCCCTCAGTAAAATTTTCAAAACTTTACCTTTTTTCACATTATATGTTCAAACCACCTCTAACAACTCCTAAATCTGAAAATTATATCTCTATTTTTATAGATTCATATATCTAATTTCCTAAGGACATGTTTAACTGGTATCCACAAAAAACTCAAATTCAACAGGGCTCAAACTGCACTCATTATCTTACCTCTATATACTTGCTATTTCATTTCACACAATGCATGTCATCACCCTACAGTGTTTCTCAATAAAATTTGTCATTGTGAGGAACTGTCCTATGCATTGCAGGACATTTAGCACTCTCCCCCAACGCCAGCAGAAATCCTCAGTCATTATCATGACCAAAAAACACCTCCACGCATTTCCAAATACCTCCTAAGTGTGTTGAGAATCACTAGGGGAATTCCTTTCTTCCTCATCAAATACTTCCCATCGAAGTCCTCTCATTCTGGCTTCTCTACGCCTCCTGGCAGGGCCTCTTCATGTCTAGCTCCTCTTCATGTCTAGCTCTAGCTCCTCTTCATGTCTAGCTATCACTATGACAGCTTATAACCAGTCTCTCTTCCTCTAGTTCTGCCTGCGCTCCTTTTAAAAGACCACACTGCTTTCAGATGGAGCTTTGAGGCATATAAATTTGGTGTCACTTCCATGTTAAAATTCTTCAATGATTAAAACAACGAGATACCACTACACACCTTTGGAATGGCCAAAATCCAAAACACTAACACCAAATGCTGGCGAGGGTGTGGAGCAACAGGAACTGTCATTCATTGCTGGTGGGAATACAAAATGGCACAGCTACTATGGAAGACAGTTTGGCAGTTTCTTACAAAACTAAACATACTCTGAGCATAAAATCCAGCAATCACACTCCTTGGTCTTTACTCAAGTGCACCGAAAACTTATGTCCACACAAAAACCTACACATGGACATTTACAGCAGATTTATTCATACTTGCCAAAACTTGGAAGCAACCAAGATGTCCTTTAGAAGGTGAACAGATATATAAACTGTGCTACATCCAAAAGAATATTCTTCACTACTAAAACAAAATGAGCTATCAAGCCATGAAAAGACATGGAGGGAAACAAACACATATTAATACCATTAAGTGAAAGAAACCAATCTAAAAAGGCTACGTACTGTACGATTCCAACTATCTGACATTCAGGAAAAGGCAAAACTCTGGAAACAGTAAAAAGATCCATGGTTGCCAGGGGTTAGGATGGAGGACAGGATGAGTAGGCAGAGCACACAGGGTTTTTAGGGCACTGAAACATCTCTGTACAACGCTATAATGGTAAATACATGATATTATACATTTGTCCAAACCCGTAGAACGCACAATACCAAGAGTGAACCCTAATGTAAACTTGAACTTTGGGTGATGACGATGTGCAATGTAGGTAAATGTAACACGCGCACCACTCCAGTGGGTGATGCTGACAACGGGAGAAGCCATGCATCTAGAAGGCAGGGGAACACGTGGGAATCTCTGTACCTTCTGTTCAATTTTGCTGTAAACCTAAGACAGCTCAAAAAATAGTCTATTAAAAAATGTTTTTTAATCTACAGTGATTTCCTATTGCCTTCACATAAAATCTACACTTCTAACCCAATGAACTTCCAGTTCCTCACAGGTTCCACGTCTCTCACCTCTGAGCACTTAAATTTGCTACTCTCTCCACATTAGAGATGGCTTCTTTTCTTTTGGCCTTGAAAACACATATTCATTCTTCAAGGCTCAAAAAGTATAATCTTTGTGAAGACTTTGCAAACTCACCCAGACTTAAGACACTTCTGACTCCACGCTCTCAGAGTACGCAGTCAATAAACGTTTTTGAGTTAAAAAGGAATACTCAAAAAGATTAGTAAGTTATAATTTAGAATCGAAACACATAAAGTTGAACAGAGATAAAACGTCAATTGCCACAAGCATAGTAAAAACTGCCTTTAAACAGAAACGTCTGTATGACAGAGAGAACAATCTAGAGAAAAGTGGTTTAACATAGTAATTTAGCCTCTTAAATCCCAACTACAGCATACCCACTAGTTAAGTGATCTCGGGCAACCAAGCTCACCTCTCCGAAATTCAGTTTAAAATAAAAATAATAGGGAGACAACCACGATGGCGATGGCGTAGTAGCTAAACGCTGTGTTTACTTTTCTCACAACCACATCAAAATTACAACGGACCTACAAAACCACCATTACTGAGAATCGCCTAAAATCAAGATGAACTGAAGCCTTTCAACTAAGGACGTGCAGAAGCAGCCATCATACTGGTAGGAGGGGCAGAGACACGGAACGGGCTAGTCCCGCCCCTGCGTGTGACCATTAAAGATCAGGAGGGCTATTTCGGCTGTGGGGGTCCACCCATCCCCTAGGAGAGCGAGAGATCCCAGCCTCACCCCAGCCCAGGGTTCCAGTGCTGGGAAGAGAAATCCCCATAATTTCTGGTTGTGAAAAATAGCGGAGACTGTGACTGAGTGAGACTGAGGGTGGCTGCACTCACAGGCGCCGCGGGGACTTACCCACCAGTGGAGTCACTAGCTCTGGGGCAGCAGCTGGAGAGGCAGCAGGGACATGTGGTGGGGAACTGAGTTGCCTGGCTTGGGTAGGGGGCTGGAGAGGTGGCTTTCTACTGGACATGGGAACTGGTGGAGGCCATTGTTTCTCTGCTGAGCCCTCCCCCTCCTGGCAGGCAAACACAGGAGGATGCAATACCTGAGTCTCCTCCGATCATTCCCCACATTCCCCATGCACTGGCAATGCAAGACCTGGCCCCACCCAACTTTTGGGCACACCCAGGCTGCTTTCAGTGGCTTTTTCATGCAGATCGCCTGCCTTGGCTCAAGATGCAGACTCTCAAAGGTTCACAGAAGGCAGACAAGCAGCATCTGGCTTGAGTGTGTCCTGTGCCTCTGGCTGAGCAGCCCTAAGCTAGCACTAGTGGCAGCCGGCCTTGGTTTGTGGCTTGGCCTCTCAGGGCACTTCCAAGCGTGGCACCAGTGGCAGCCATCTGTGGATTTCTTTGTGGCTCCTGCCAGGTGGTCCCGGGTGGGGCACAGACTATGGCTGAGCTTGACCAAGGTGGTCCTGGGGCTGGCGCCCCCAGTAGCCAGCTTCAGAAAGAGCTGGTGCCATAGGGTCAGCCCCTGAACAACAACTCTTCTGCTATAGTCAAGGCCAGTCCTAACAATCAGCCCAAGGGTCAGTCCCTCACATTGATGTGCAATGATCAACTACAAGAGGAGGGCACACACAACCCACACAAGGGACACACCTGAGCACATGGCTCAGGTAACCAGAAAGACTGCACCACTGAACCCCATAGCACACCTACTACATAAGGCCATTCTACTAAGACCAGAAGACATAGCAGCTCTACCTAATATATAGAAACAAACATAAGGAGGCAGCCAAAATGGGGAGACAAAGAAGCATGCCCAAATAAAAGAGCAGAACAAAGCTCCAGAAAAAGAACTAAGCAAAATGGAGATAAGCAGTCTCCAAACACTGCTATAAGAAATGCTCAGTGATCTCAGGGAGAATTTCAACAGAGAGATAGGAAGCACAAAAACAGAGATGAAAACCATAAAAAAGAACAAGTCAGAAATAAAGGATACAATAACGGAAATGAAAAGTATATTACAGGGAATCAACAGACTAGATGAAGCAGAGGATCCAACCAGTGATTTAGGAGATAAAATATCATGTTACCCCAAAAATAAAACCGGGTCTATTAATTTTTGCTCCAAAAGACGCATTAGGGTGTATTTGCAAGGGCTGTCTTATTTTTTCATGTACAACAATCTACATTTATTCAAATACAGTCAAGTCATCTTCTTCTGGAACATCGTCATAACATAGTAAATGCATCTGTCTTAACTGGGGCTTATTTTCGGGGTAAGTCTTATTTTCAGGGGAACACGGTACCGTAATAGAAAATACCCAACAAGAACAGCAAAAAGAAAAAAGAATCCAAAAAATTGAGGAAAGTTTAAGGGGCCTCCCGGACAATATCAAGTGTACCAACATTCGCATTACAGGGGTACCTAGGAGGAGAAGAGAGCAAGGAATTAAAAACCTATTTGAAGAAATAATGACAGAAAACTTCCCTAGCCTGGTGAAGGAAATAGACATTCAAGCCCAGGAAGCACAGAGAGCCCCAAACGAGATGAACCCAAAGAGACCAACACCAAGATACATTATAATTAAAATTCCAAAGGTTAAATACAAAGAGAGAATCTTAAAAGCAGCAAGAGAAAAGCAATTACTTACTTACAAGGGAGCCCCCATATGACTGTCAGCTGATTTCTCAACAGAAAGTTTGCAGGCAAGAAGGGAGTGGCAGGAAATATTCCAAGTGATGAAAAGCAATGACATACAGCCAAGATTGCTCTACCCAGAAAAGTTATCATTTAGAATTGAAGGACAGATAAAGAGCTTCCCAGACAAGAAAAAGCTGAAGGAGTTCATCACCTCCAAACCAGTATTACAAGGAATCTTAGAGGGACTTCTTTAAGATGGGGGGGGGGGGTCAAGGATGGGTGAAAGGGGAAGGGGTTAAGAAGTACAAATCAGTTGTTACACAGTAGTCATGGGAATGTAGGTTATAGCATAAGGAATATACTCAATAATATTGTAATAACTAAATATGGTGCCAGATAGGTACTAGATCTATAAGAGTGATAGATGGGAATGGTGTTGGGGACAGGATGAAAAAGGTGAAGGCATCAAGAAATACAAATTGGGGGACGGGGGGCAGACAGATGACTCAGTTGGTTAGCGAGTGAGCTCTGGGCAATGGGGCTGCCAGTTTGATTCCCACAGGGGCCAGCAAGCTGCACCCTCTGCAACTGGAATGAAGTCAACGAGCGCCGCTCAGCTCCTGGGTGGCCAGATGGCTCAGTTGGTTGGAGCACAGGTTCTCAACCACAAGGTTGCCAGTTCGACTCCTCAACTCCTGCAAGGGATGGTGGGCTGTGCCCCTGCACCTAAGATTGAACACGGCACCTTGAGCTGAGCTGCCACTGAGCTCTCGGATGGCTCAGTTGGTTGGAGCGCATCCTCTCCACCACAAGGTTGCCGGTTCGACTTCCACAAGGGATGGTGGGCTGTGACCCCTGCAATTAACAACGGCAACTGGACCTGGATCTGGGTTGCACCCTCCACAACTAAGGCTAAAAGGACAACAACTCGACTTGGAAAAGTCCTGGAAGTACACACTGTTCCCCAATAAAGTCCTGTTCCCCTTCCCCCATAAAATCTTAAAAATAAATAAATAAATAACATTTTTTTAAAAATAAAGAAATACAAATTGGTAGTTGATACAGTATGGAGTATATAATCAACAAGATTGCAAAGATCATGTAAGGTGCCAGATGGGCACTAGACTTATCAGAGGGATCGTGTCATAGACTGTGTAGACGCCTGACCAATGTGCTATACACCTGAAGCTGAAGTAGAATAATACTGAATCTCAACTATAACTAAACATATAGGTATCTATAGTCACTGGATGTGGAGTACAATATAGGGAAGATAGTCGATGGTATTGTAACAGTTATATAAGATGTTGGAGGGGTAGTAGCTTGATGGGTGGTTTATCACTTTATGAGGGGTTTAAATGTCTAGCTATTACATTGCTTTGTACACCTGAAACTAATTTTAAAAATGGGAAAAAATAAAATAGAAAAATAAAAAAACAACTTCCCCAGAAAAAATAAAAATGAATAATAGTACCTATTCTCACAGGGTTGTTATTAAGGATTAAATGAGTTAATACACATAAAACATTTAGAACAGTGGTAAATAATGAGTCCTTATTATATTTTTAATAATTTTTAAAATTATGATTATAGATTCTGAAGCAGTATTGAAAAGAGAGCAAATTCAATAATAAGGTAACAAGGAGATATAAAAGTAGTTAGACGGACAATACAGAGAAAAAAACACAAGCAAGTTCTAATAACAGTATTGTCAAAAACTGACACTTATAGAATGAATCCTTAAGCCCTTATAGTCAAATTAAAAATTCAAACAGATGTAATCCCAGTGTAATTCTTTCAAACAGAATCAACAGGGCAATGAGGGATTTCATAAAAGACGATCAACTGAGTGCCAGATGAACATGAAAATGAATTGAGATTGGATCCAAACACTGTCCCTAAGGGAAACAAATGTTGCCAACTCACTAGGGAGGATGGAATGGTGATTAAAAATCCTGTTCACCATGTTTTAATTTAGTTAGAAATAGCTACAGTTAGCACAATATAGCGTAATAAAAATACAGAAACTGGAGTCAGAAAATCTGAAGTTGAGTCCCAGCTTTCACATAACTCTAAAGTTACGTGACCTTAATAAGTCAGCCTCTCTGACCTTGAGTTTCCTTATCTTTATGAGAACAGGATAACAGGTTTGTTGTGTTTTTTTTTTACTTAGCTCAAAGGGTTGTTAGGAGAACCAAATAGGATTATATAGATGAAAATACGCTTTAAAAACATTCTATAAAATTATTTCTAAATATTAAACTAAATGTCTAACAAATAATGTTAATTTTTAAATCAACTGCACAGGTATACCGTGTTTCCTTGAAAATGAAACCTATCCGGACCATCAGCTCTAATGCATCTTTTGGAGCAAAAATTAATATAAAACCCGGTATTACATTACATTACATTATATCATATTGTATTATTATATTATTATATTACATACTATATTATGTATTATATAAGACCTAGTCTTATACTAAAATAAGACCGGGTTGTATATTAATTTTTGCTCCAAAAGATTCATTAGAGCTGATGGTCCAGCTAGGTCTTATTTTCGGGGAAACATGGTAGGATTCTAACTGAACCACAGTTCAAAGAAAATAACCTACAGACTTTAGTCTAATTAATGTTCAGGATGGTCCTAAAAATGACACAGCTGCTAAAGGACAAATGTAATTTTTGACCAAATTAATAAATAGTCCCACAAAAAAATAACAGGCCCATGGTGTTCTACATTAAATAGCCTCCTTCTAGAGTACTATGTTCAGGATTAAGAGCTCTATTCTGAGAGAAACTGCAAAACTGGAAATGTTTTGGGGGTAGGGGGACAGAAACAGGAATAATGAAAGTCTCCTCAAATGAAGAACAGTTAAAATAATTGGAATGCTGACCTGGAAAAAAAAAAAAGAGAAGGGGTAAGTGATAGCTATCTTTGAAGGTTGGGCGACCTCTGTGCTGCAGCAGAGGACAAATAAGAGCAATGGTAGAAGTTCTGAAGACAAAGATGTGTTAGCTTAATAAGGAAGAACTGTGTGATAACAAGAGTATTTTGTGAAGAGAATGGACCACTTCCTAAAACCATGTGTGTCCAATCCCTGTATGTTCAAAAGTAAACGCTAAATGAGCATCAAGTACTTTGGATAGGTTAGATTTAATAGAGGACTTACGAAATCCCTTCCAAATTTAAGATTCAGAAGACTATATGAAATGACAGGTGACTAAAGCAGATGGTGACAGAGGAAGCACTATCCTGTGTCACAGAAATACGGTTATAGAAAATGAGAAAAAAATGGAAAACACCAGCACAGCTATTTATAAGTAAACCACAGTGACGTCACTGTCTCTCTCCCTATTTGTTTTGGGCCTCACCTTCTCTCCTATGATCTTCTAATTCCTCTGCCAAATACTTTAATATATGAGCCCTGTAAACCCTTAGAAAGGCAGTCAAGAAAACTGTTTTCTTTTTAATTAAGTTCTTCAACTAAGCAAGTCATTACTTTTCCTAACACCCAACATCAATGCAAAACAAAAGAAGAAACTATGATTTACTTTTATTACATTTTTCTTTTCATTAAGATGTCTTTAGCTTTAGTTTTATTTAAAAATTCATGGGGATGTAATGTACAGCATAGGGAACATAGTCAATAATAATGTGATACAGTGGTTCGGTGTCAGATGGTTGGTGGGGTTATGGTGATCACTTCTTTTAGGTATACAAATGTTAACTAACTATGGTGTACACTTGAACCTAATATAATATTGTATGTTAGCTATATTTTAATAAAAATCTTTTTAAAAATTTAAAAAACGTATCTTAACCATTTTTAAGTGTACAGGTTCAGTAGTGTTAGGTACATTCACATAACAATGTACAACTTATCTTCAGAACTCTTTTCATCTTGCAAAACAAAAACTCTAGACCCATTAAACAATACTACATTTTTCTTAAGCTCAATACTTATTAGATAAATAATAAATATAATTTTTAGATCTAATTCTTCTGCTTAAGCTTTTTCTCAATATTTCCTGTAATCTAAAACTCTAATTTACCATATTAATACATGCAATATCTATAAAAATTTAATTTTGCTTTATTGTTGCCCCATAATAAAAACTAAGACTAAGAATCAAAACTACACATTCACGGAAAAATATCATTTATTTTGTGCTCCAATAAGGGGTAAAGATATAACTAAGTAATAGGTTTAGCCCCTTTAAATCACCATTGATATTCACAACATTTTCTTTAATCTTACGAAAATACTGTGCTATATTTCTAAATACAACAAAAATAATTACTTTAGTATATACGTGTTAATCAAAGATTTTAATCGGCTTGTATTTGTGGGAAGAAAAAAGGAAACTAGAAACAATAGCCCAGTTAACTGGTGGCCACAGATAGAAGATAGAGAAACCAACCCTAAGTATCTCAGCTTTTTTTGCCTGCAAAATGAGGAATTTTCCTTTAAGAATGGACTCCAACCTAAACTGAAGAAGCAGTTGGAAAGGAGGCTTCATTATTTAGAATTTCACTTTACAGATATTTTGTAAATCTTTAATCAATTTCATGTTTAGTCACCCTTTGGGTCAATTCACCAATACAAATGTTAACATTCATCCTTTCCTCACTAGTTTTCAATCACTTCCTCAGACTAAACCCTATTCAGATAATCCTTTCTCAATGTTTCCCCTCTAACCTAAAATATAAAGAAGAATTAGTACAAGAGGCCCCTGTTAGCCACTCCAACAACCATATCTTCAATATAAAAAACAAGTTCACTTCCATCATTAAATCAGTTATTTAACCTTCCTTTACCTCAGTTTCCTCATCATCTGCAAAGTAAAGATGAAAAATAGCTAGCACTCTATTATTATGTATCCGACACATCGCAGGTGGTGAGTTATTGAATGAAAGAATATAACTCATGTTTGTTAAAAATTAAATGTAGCACTATGCGGAGTACTTAGCACACCGCCAGGCATACTGAAAGCTCACATGAAATGGAAGTTACTGCCATCGTCAAAATCTTCAGTGTGTCCCCACTGCCCACAAATTCCAATTTAAACTTTTCTGTCCTGTTTTTAAAAGAAGCCTGTGGTTACTGAGCCTTAATGTGTCTCACTAATTTAATCTCCAAACAAGCATTCCCACTAAAATCAACTCACCGTTTTCTATCTTCCGCTAAGAAGCCAAGCTTATTTCTCAAGTTTCAGACCTTCACTCATTTGTAACTATCCTCTCATTGGAACACCTCTGATCTTCTCTTACGCAGCCAAAGCAAACCCTTTAGTTCACATCCCATCTTGCCCAGAAAGCATTTCCCAACCATTCCTGCTTTTACTCATTTCTACTTTTATCTAAAATCCTCACACCCGTTTATTATTTTGTATTATCTCCTACTGTCCAATCTTACTGAGCAAACTGTAAATTACACTGTACCTTTTAGTTACATTCCCCTAGTTATCCCCAAAGCAAATGTATAGATATTACATACAGTATAAATTGATCTAAACTGTTAACAGTGGTTATTTCTGGATAAGATTATGAATAATCATCTTTTTTATTCTTTCTTATAGTTTCCAAATAAATCATAACTAGAAAGCACAGATTTATCTGGCATTCTAAGACTCAGAAATGTTACAACGCTATTTCTACAGATCCATAATGAAATAACTTATGATCCTAAAATCCCACAATATCCTCTGAAAAATAAACAAACAAATGTATGTACATATGTCAGGAATTTTAACAACTATTTATTTTCTTTGTTGTAAATCTTAAAAAAAAAAAAAATCAGAGCTTCATATGTGGTATCTAGGGTAACCGACCCTATTATTGAATGTGCGCGGTATTTTTGAATAAGCATGAGTTCACTGTTTCTCATTGTTTTTCAGTAACTGGTATTTTCATGATGACTTTATGCTCAAAACATTTAACTTTCTATTATAAAACAAATATATTTGAATATATTTGAAATGCCAAATATAATTTTTAAAAATTCTTACCTAATCCTTTTTGTCCTGGATTCTTTGCAAAATTAAAAGTAAACTGGTAAAAATCCTTAAATCGTCCTGGTTCTTTCAATTCTTGTTCCATCTTGGGTATCTGGGCCTTTAGTTTTTCTATGCTGTCACATCTACATTGTAAAATTAAGTTTATAAAAGATAAACTTTTTGACTATAAATTAAGGACTTAACTTATTCCTATGACAGCTTATATTTATTCCATAGAACTTTTTAAAAATCAGATAGTTGTAGTTCATCTTTTTACATTACATAAACAAGTATGGCGTTGGCTGGAGGAAGAAAAGGTCTGGAGTGATTAAATGTTAGAAATAATTACTATTTTTAAAAGAACTGGGCTATTACTTTTAATTACATAATTCACTGGACTATTAACACATCTGTAGAAATCAGCTGCAGTGGACAGATGAGAATGTATAGTAATCAACATAACAATTACCAGTTTAAACTGTAGTAGATACTCCTTACATGTTAAGAAATCACATGTCTAGCTTGCAAACTGAAAACAGTTTCCTGCTTAAGTGAGGAAGCAGTCCTCTTGAAAACTTACTTCATTATATACAAAGTATAATAAATATCAGCTGAGCCCCCTACCATTTCCAACTGAAGTTATCTCAAATCAATATTAAGTTTTTTCTATATTTCGCAAAGCATTCCACTTCCAAGGAGCTGAAAGGGTCCAAGTACCAAGTCTTACTTTCCACATAGTAGCCTTAAGGTAGGAATATTCTATTTCTTACAGATTCCACAAAACCAATCATTCCATTTTTCTTCTGATCATTTTTGCTTTTATTTTCCTTCTGTGTTCTTTGTAACATCTCCCAGATCATTAGTTTGTAAATTAAAATTTTGATTTGGAAGTTCATTACATTTTACATGAATTCAGTTTCAAATGAAAAAAAGTGAGTTCTAATGAAAACTATCCTAGCATAGAAAATTCCAGCAAGTTGAGGACAGGGCTGGCTTTGGCTGTAGAACATA
This sequence comes from Rhinolophus ferrumequinum, assembly GCF_004115265.2. Lineage (NCBI taxonomy): Eukaryota > Metazoa > Chordata > Mammalia > Chiroptera > Rhinolophidae > Rhinolophus > Rhinolophus ferrumequinum. The sequence goes on along the minus strand of NC_046285.1, from coordinate 61,821,679 downwards.
GTGTCTAGGCCAGTTATTAATTTATTGTTTCTCAGCTTTAAACCCACCCTTCTTTGCGCTACACTGGGACTATTTGTAGTGGACTACAAAGTATGAGACTTCATTTTTCTTGCCCACTGGCTCACTGTTAAGTTCTACCAATAGAGGGCAATGAAAGGCTGAAAGAGGAAGAAGGAACTTCTCTAATCCCAGTTTATTTTCTGCAGAGAGCAAGGGTTTCCCTGTGGTGGAAGGTCCCCACAGTGTTCAGCAATGGTGGCAACTCGCATGTCTCCGCAGCAGTGGCCTCTAACCAGTTTCTTCTTCATCAGAGTGGCAGCAGGCAAGGCAGGCAGCGGTACCTCTGCTCTGAAGGGATCTCTTAAGTTTCTAGGTTCCTTCCTTGTTCACTTCCCTCAGCTCCAGGGGTAATGGCAGCTTCTGGTAACTGCCACCTGTTACAATTTAGAGCTTTCTTTTACCCCTTTTACACGATAAAACCAATTTTTAAACATACCCTACTTTGAATAAATTACTGATACGTTTTTGTGTCTTGCGATGTCCCTCAGGCTCAAGATCAGAATGCCTGGGTTCAAATCCTGGCTCTAATACTACCTACCTCTAGTCTCTCTGTGCCTCGGTTTCCTCATCTCTGAAATGGGCTTAAAACACTACTCACACAAAGTTATTGTGAACTGATAGGTGAATACTTACTTAGCATAGTTCCTGAAATAAATGTTCAACAAATGTTATCTATTATTATTCAATAATTACCCACTGAAAACAAATGGCAGCCTGTTACCTATCCACAGACTGAATACTTTTGCAGCCTCATTAAATACAGATAAATGGAGGCCATAGGTAAAACCTCCACCCATGACTTTTCAATCTATTTATCCCAAGACATTTACCTGATCCGCTGCCAAAGTATAAATTGAACAAAAAGTGATTAGTATCTTCCAAGATTTTAAAGTCTAGGAGTTTGTTTATAAATTCAGAATTTGCAGCCTCACATTAGGACATAACTCAAAACTTGCTCATTTCACTTATCCATGTTAAATATTAGAACACAGTAATTTATTTTCATATTGGAGAATCTCCATTAGAAACAAATGATCAAGTACAACACAAAAGGAACAGGCTGTACTACCTATACAGATAACTTGACAAACCCAGAAAACTGGTAACATGGGAGGGAACCAGCACATTAACCATTTCTACTTCTATCAACTTTTGTGGGCTGGTAGGTTTATAAATGTACATCTAAAAATTCGTAACATGATTCAGTTCCACAGTCATTCTCATAGTAATGTACCTAAGTCCCTCAGGTAATCGCACACTCACCCTAGTTCTGTCATGCCCTCCATGAACTCCTGTTTGGAGAACTCGCACTGTGTCGCTGCTCTGAACTTCCACGCAATGATCAACACACTAATGCTGGCTGGATCGAGGGCCAGGTCATCACAGAACTGCTGTATACCATCTATTCCAATTTTATTTTCATCTTGAGGATCTTTAAAAATAACAACGCAATATTAAATTAGCACCATACTTTATCATGCTATTCCTAAAACTGAAAAAGGTAACAACTCATGTTCCATTTAAAAAAGTGATCTCAATAGACCAAAGACATGAAGCAACATTACACTAACAGATATTTCCCCCCTATAATATTCAAAACCACTTTGCCCCCAAAATAGCGTTCTTAAGACGAACAGAATATGTATACAGACGGGCACTTGATTTTTAACTCTCATTTATTCATGTAAAAATGTGCCATAATCATAAACATTCAGAAAATCAGACATTCCTATATAGGGATAAAGGGGTTTTACTGAACATATGCATATTTTGTTTAAGTAGGCATTCTAAATTACCAGCATTATATACAGAAATTTTCTTTCTTAAAGTTCATTTTACCACAGCAATCACTTCTTGAGAGTACTGGAAAAACCATAAACTCTGCAATTGAATCCTAATCTCAACAATGTAAATACCTGTTGTTCAAATTAAAGAAAAAAACCAACTGTCAATATTTACTTATCAGAGAGCAAAAACTTTAAGTAATGACAAATACAAAGAGAAAGGCACTCTGGCACTCCTGTCACATGTGATTTGCTAACATCTGGAGGAACAAAAAAATGTGACTTTTTTGACTTTGAGGCATGAGTTATGCATAAAACATCCCATTTTTGGAAAAATTTTGAAACTCTGTATATACATTTCTACATAAATGTAAAAGACATGGAAGAATTCACACCAGGCTAATAAATATTGGTTCCCTCAAGAGAATAAATAAGGAAAAGATGGAGAAACTATTGACTTTTTCTTTATTCATCTATTATGTATTGTTTAAATTTTTTAAAGTATATACTCCTTTGGGTTCTTTAAAGGTTATTAATTAAAATTATTATACAGGTTTTCTTAAAATCAGTTCAGCTGAGTTTGTGAGAGAAAAATAAACAGTCCCCCTCCCCAGCCCCCATTCTCAAATTGGATCATGGGAGAAGACATAGGTGGGGGATAAATGGGGAGGAAATGAAGAGGCTAAGAAGAAATTTTAGTGAAAAGAGGAAAACAATTTCTCTCAGATCTCTTGAAGCAATTCTAAGATCTACAGAGCTCTGTTGACACATGCATCCAACTTATGTTCTATGTATAGATTATTTCTCACAAGCAGCATGTAACTTTGGAAAACCTGGTTCAAAATATTTAAAATCACAAACACTCACCTTTGTATCTATTGTACAGTTGTTCTAACTTCTTCCTGTCCAATGATCCTTTTACACTCTCTCGTATATAAAGTTCAGGATTTTGGAAAAAATTGTCTGTTGCAACATCTAACTTCCAGTCATTTTGAGACAGACAACTTACTGCTGTTTTTTCACTAGATTGTGTGAAGATCATAAACTGACGAACTTTATCCTTCTGCGATGATTTCAACTTGTTCTATTGAGACCAGAAAATAAACTGAAACACTATGTAAAATCACAGAAGACTAAGTATTTCTATATGCCTGACTAATCATTCCCAGCAATACTTTTTCCTCATAAACTATTAAACCATTTTAGCTCAACTTATTTTTGATCTACTATTAATCAGAAAGACAATTTAAAAAAAAAATCTAAAACACAAAATATGGTATCATTTTGGAAAAGAAACTAGGACAGAAGCAAAGGAGGTACAATCACCCTGCAATTCTTCAAGAAGAAATGAGAGCATTGTATAAAGGCTCTAGGAGGGAAGTACAGCCCCTCTCACCACCTTGACCAAGCACAAAGTTCTGAAGGAATGCATAAGAACTGGGGAAGAAGGTGATGCTATCTAGCCAGCCAGAGCAGTCAAATGATCCTGGGTAACAACGAGATTACGGGTGTTTGTTGCAGTCCTAAAACCCACTATAAAGGATACAGGATACAGTTCTCCTCCTCACCTCCCTTGTTTCCTTGCTATTTTTACCAAATATGAGAAAGCAAGAGTATGAGTACACTGCATTTCTCCGAGTGGTGTCCAGAAACCAAAATCATCATCACTAGAATTTCCTCATGTTTTCACTCAAAATCAGAAGCCCTGAAATTTAAACAAGTACCCCCCATCCTTCCCACCAAGGTAATTTTGATAGGATTCTCCCTTTTTACCACTGAAAGAATCACCTCTTTTCCTAAGCCTGAGCCGACCAAATAGCTTCTCACTGGAATAGCCTCTTCTCACTTGCCTTGTGTTGTCACAGATTTATTTCTCATCTGACCTGAACCCTAAGTAAATTGAAGCAGGGCAATCAGCCCCCTCCACTCTCTTCCAGTACCAAGGACCATGTTCTCCTCCCCTCCCACCCAAGCCAGTCTCCTGTGGAATGTCTGCCTTCCCACTATTATTGTTCTCCCTCACAAGTCCAAATACCATTTCTCAGAAAATACTTGGGTTCTTCCTGCACTACTGCAAATGAAGGGGCTAAAGCATGTTAATAGGACACACATTAACAGATACAGAGGTCTGTGGTATAAGCAACACATCTGAGAACCAAAGCATCTTTGATCTGGCCCATACCTCGACTCCCACTGTACAGATGAGAAAAACAGACCCAAAAGGTTAAGGAATTTGTTCAAAAATCACCCAGATTATTAGGAGAAACAGAACAAGAACAGAAAGGTATCATGAATCCAAGTATTAGTAATCTTTCCATAAACCATACTGTTTGCTGTACATATTTATAAGCCTTTGAGATTTTCAGAAAAAAAGACTACCAAAGATATAAATATTTCCATCTATCACAGAATGAAAAAATAAGACTATACAAAATCAAATGTCAAGAACAACCCCATCTCTAGGAACATGAAAATGTTTATGCAGTTTTCATACACCTCAAGTGTGACCTTTCGGCCATATTCGTCTATCTCTGTAAGTATGCTATTGCTTAGGGTTAGATTAAAATCTCAACCTCTGTTCTCCATTTAAATCGAGAAACTATAAATTCACTAACTTCTTGTTACTTCACTACCATCTCTGGACCCCAGATAATTCATATCCCATTACACACCTCTCAAATATCTAGGATTGTTGCCTTTTGAAAAATGTCTCCTCAAGACTTATTCAATTACAATAAACTCACAGTGACAACAAATCCCAAGGAAGATACCTGTCTTATTGTAATATACTCTTTAACTGAAAAGAAACTACTTTGATTTCAACTTGCTATTAAAAACTGTTTTTTAAATTAGTATACCTTTCTCCTTTGAGAGATACAGTGTACTGACACATTTTAATCCTTCTCTGAAGAACAGGGAAGTAACTGAGGGTCACTATGATCATCAGTGACCACTCTATATCGTTGGACTAAGTGTTGGACATTAACCTAGAAGTACAGGCCACATCCTAAAAATTATTTTTTAATTAAATCTGACATAACTTCTTTTTTATAACTTTTTCCCATTCTCCTAACTGCTGTTAAAGACAGCAAAACAATCAGGATTATTTGGGGCTTTATCAGACAGTAGTAAATCCAGTGCACTGTTCCCTGAAACTTGAATCACTTTTGTTGATGAAAAGGAAGGAAAAACACAGCTTAAGTCAATTCTGTAAGCCAAAAAGCGCTGTTCGTTCTACTGACTTCCTGTCAGAGAGCAAGATATTAGAAAATTGGAGGAACAAAGATAAAAATCATCTTACCCACACAAACTAGTAACAAAATTATACAAGTAAATATTTAATCCCATGTTATATCTTATTTGAAAAAAGTATGTAATAAATGTCTATGTATATGAAAATATAAAATTTTAAGTGGTTTAAAATTCCAGTATACGAACAATATCAATTTAGTTTCAGAAGAAGGACCGCAGCTACCCATTTCCAATACCATAAAAGCTAATGAGTGATACCTGGCAGAGAACATTGGCTCCGGGTAGGCCAGGGAGCCAATACGCAACCCCATTCCTGCAAAGTCTGATTAAGTACCCTCCCCTTCTTGTGCTTATCATATACTCTCATCATCTCTCTGTCCATTCTCTCTGCCTAGAATAAATCTTAACACCTGTTTCCTACTAGGGAACATGCACTCAATTCTGTGGTCTCAAAGACTGTCCTAGAGCAAAGCTAGAGTAGATTACACAGAACTGCCCTCTTCGCAAGCCTGTTTAGGAGAACTACAACACCCCCAACCCCCTATCCCCAGGCCATATGGGGGTGCCAGGCAAGGTGTTTTGAGAGTATGGCACCAAAGGTTTAAATTTCTGTCAATTTAAGGAAGAGAAAAAGGATTTTTTTTTCTTCCTTAAATTGACAGAAATTTAAGGAAACATAGAATTATATTATAGGAGATGAGAGGATGGATAGAAAACTGAAGTGGAAACAAAAAAAGATGGACTTTCTGTATTTCTACTACAAACCCAGTGGGGATCTTCCTAAGAGCAAAAACATGTGACAACTACAAAGATTCAGCACTCAAATGTAGGATATGCCATTGACTTAAGACCTATGTAAAAGGAATTACAGTAGTCACTAAATAAATTTAGGCAATACAATCTGCAGCACTCACATGTGAAAACTACCCAGATACCATCAAATTTTCAAGGAAATTCACGTAAGTACGTAAAATGTATGAAATACAGAACGGATACGTATTCTGATTGTTTTTGATTTTAGCAGAATATGGGAAGAAGGGGGAGAAGAGGAGAGAGGAAGAGAGGGAGAAAAGGAAAGAAATGCTCTCTCATGTAATAGAAAGCCAATTATAATTGTACCAAAGTGAGAAATACTATCATAATTTGGAGAGTAAAAAGCACTTACTTGCTCATCTTTCCAAAATGAAAAATTTGGTTATCAATATATGTTATTTAATACTTAAATCTAGCACGTTCGCAATTTTTTTCATCCAAGAAATTTAAGAATCACATTTAAAATAATAGCTTATCTGGGGGGGAAAATCAGACAAAAACTTTGAATGTAGCCAAGTATCATATAAATAGTCGAGTATATTTTACCACTGAACTTACAAAATCTATTGTGATTGAAGAACAGGGACTCAGAAGGGCTCTCTAGTAATAACCATAAAGTTAAGAAATTCCTCATGTATTTCAATACCTCAAGAAAAACAATAAACATGGAAAATGATTTTCTAGTTAACTAAGTCCTAACACTTTCAAAATAGAAATAATTTTAATGAGTGATATTTTTAAAAGCAAAAAAATTAAGATCCATTTTATTATTATTCTGAATTATCTTCTCACCCTTGTTTCAAATTGTCTGAACTCTAAAACACCAAAACCTTTATATTTTTACCAAAGCCTTTTAATGTTCTTAAAGGAATTAATTTTCTAATTCAACTTTAATTATCTCAGGAGTTGATAAATATAGCTCATAAAAGGCAATGTTTTAAAAATCAAAACAATATAATGATCACCCATAATTCTCACTAAAAGCTCTGTGTGTTGATTCTCATGTGTTTACCATAGGATTAACAGTTTAACTTCATCTGAAATTTAGCACAGCTAGTTTAAGTCCAGAAAATCATACTTTCCATATATGATACACAGTATTCAGTAAAGTCAAATGTTACCAGTTTCCAAACCACTCATCTATAAAAGGCCTTCCCATAAATTATAGGTCTGAAGTCAAAAATGCAGCAAAAATCAATTCAACTAACGGAGACTACCTATTTCTAGAGAAGACTTTCACCTAGGAGCAAAGTTCTGCAAGAAAGCCATGCTAATAATTGCACAGGAATACCTAGGAATCCTATTCTCTTCTAACTGCACAGAGAGACAGGATATGGTTAGTGAAGAGTGCAGACTCTCAAGCCCGGCAGGATTTTAATTCTACCTGTGCCTCATAATTGCTGTATGACTTTGGGAAAATTATTTAATCTCTGCATGCTTCAATTTCTTCATCTGTAAACAGGGTGTGAAGGTTACATGAGTTAACTCAAGTTAAACTCTTAGCACTGTAACTATAGCAAGTATTCCTCACAAGTTCACCAAGCAAAGAAGAATACTCCACAGAAAAAAAGTTAATTTCATGTAAATGGTAAAGAAAAAATAATAATAACCATAATCAGAAAACTAGCAGCTAACATTTATTTGAGCTCCTACTGTGCCAACTATGTGCTAGGTATTTAATTACTAACAATTCTTCAAGGTGGTTATCATTGATTCCATTTTACCAATGAGGAAACCAAGCCTCAGAGCTCAATTTATCTACAGACAGACTTGTCCAAAAAGTAGCAGAGCCAGGAATGAAACCCTGGAGCCTAACTTCAAGGTATGGTCTTTATATTTATTCTACATTGTCATCAAGTGAAAGGACAAAAAAGGGCTAAAGTGCAACCACTGACTGACTATGTGTGCCCTGGGGTGAGGTGAACTGTGAGCAATATTTTTTCACATATTTTTATGGAAAAGTTAAATAATCAATTGACCTTTCACCTTTCAAATGTAAACAATGTGCATTCTGACTAAAAATTGCCCATTACACATTCCCTCAAGACCTAACTAAAAAGATTAATTTAGGGATGGAAACTTCCCTTTAGAGATTTTTGGGAGGGAGAAGAAGGGATAGGCTATTTTTAAGACAAGTAATTCAACAGGAAGAAAAATAAGTTTCTAGTCCTGTCAGTCTATTTTTTAAAAAAGATGGCCACAATCTATATTTTTAAATGTACAGAAGTGGCAAATTAGAGGGCACTGAAGATCAGGGTTTCCTTTTCTAACGAGTAGACTTTGGAACCCAGAGAAAATACAAATACATGTACAGGTTATGGCCAGAAAATATAAGTAAATGTGTACAACTTCAAATATTAAGCAAAACAAAACAAAAACCTTCCGTATTCTTTCAGATTAAAATCTGCAGTTTAGAATAATGATTTATGGTTAGGCCTGTGACTCTTATTCATCTGTAAACTTCCTGCACTCTGAATGACAGTTAAAATGAACTCTTCTTTAAAAGGCACTGTACTACTACTACCGAGTCAAATGTGGAAAAGTACACTACACTGTGTAATTACTTTACCCAATGATGTTTTATATAATGGTAATTCACCCAAAAAAATGTTTCAGAAAGTGTACTTGTAAGATCCAAACTGGTTTTGTATGTTTTTAAAGGACTTTCCTCATAGGTTGTAAAAAAGTATTCTGTTAATGGAAATTTAAAGGATTTTTCCTTCTCCCCACACTTAAAATTATTATTCAAAAGTTGACTAGTAACATAAATGGGATAAATTTTTTTATTTTGGTTTAGAGAAGACTGTTTTGACTATTAATATTATTTTTGCTAGTTCCTAATTATCTGCAATAGGATAGAAATAACCTCCTTAAAATACTTGTGTTCGCCATCATATTTCAATTGATTCTCCCAAACTTATTGCTTAAGCAGTAGTCAAGAGAGCTAATTTAAACTTGCTTCTCCTCTCCATACACGTTTTCTAAAGAAACCTCAAATTAACAAAGATTACTAAGGCAACTACAAAACAAAGAAAGAATTAAATGAGATTTTTAAGTTCCATAAAGAACTTATAATAATGACTAGATTAACATTCATGTGAGATTTGTTTCATAAAGAAAATAAATGATCCTTGAAAAATAAAATCTCCTAATTCTAAGATTTAATATCTACTCAAATCCTATATCCAGAAATATTAGAATCCTATGAATAATAAATAAGCACTCTAAATGTTAAATGAAATGAAAATATCCTAATATAACAAAAAGGAGTGGGCCTTGTACATCAACTTATCTGTTGCTGAACACTGTTCAGTGTTGAGGGATTCAGAAGTGTAACACAATAGAATTCTCTAGAAAACTCTTGATTCTCTCTTAAAAGTTTACAAAGCAAACAAGCAGCCTAATCACTCTCAGTGATTAGGTACTAATTTTATAATACGGGTTCAACAAAATGATGAAAGATGCTTTAGTGGCACTTTTTTCCCTTCTGTTTTTGCTTTTTTTTTAGGTGAGGGGTATGCACCTCAAGTGACTAGGTAAACTAGACAGTCAGCAGGTTATTCAAGAGCTTGTTTGTGTCCACAAAGCAACTGTATCCTATTTGGAACTATTTCTCTTCATCAAATGTCACGGCTAATACTATCACAACACATACTGAAACTTAAAAGGGGGCTTTCTCACAGATTTTCATTGTGCTTGACCCACCCTCAGGCCATAATCGAAATAGCCACTTGATTCAAATGAGTTCAGTTGTTTTAAAACTTAAAACCACCACCACCACAAAGAGCTACTTTTACTTTCAACTTTTTATCTATCTGTACCAAAAGTTTTCATTTTTCAATGACTTAAATGTTTAAATCAGATCATTTGATTATAAATGGAAACAATTATTCAGTATAGGGAAGAAACCAGGGTGAAACTAATCAAAAATTCCACACATACACTGAAAGGGTGCTTGCTGGGTTGTTTTTCTTTTTGGATGTTTGTTTTGTTTTGTTTTTAAAGATGAGGGGTAGATAAAGTATGTTAGCAGGGACCAGGCTTCTAATCCCTCCTCCGCCACATACTAGCGCTTTCCCTTGGTCAAATCATTTAGAACTGCTAAACCTCCATTTCCAGGAATGACATGAAGCCTGAATTCCTGAACAGGTGATGTGCATTATCAAGACCTTGGATTCCAAAGGATGCTGCTGGCTGGGAGACTATTATGAACAGAACACCTTTCAGGGCTCGCATCGGGTGTTTACCAGGGAATTACATTTCATTACTTTATGTTAAAAGGAGGTAGCAATATCTATCTCACAAATTGGAGTGGAGATTAAATAACAGTGGTAAATTGTCTGACTAGCAGACAATAGGTTCTCAATAAATGTGGATGTCCTCCTTTCTCCTCAGAGGCCCAGTTTTCTGCATATAGCCATTAAACTACATACAAACCACTAGAATATATTCAAAAGCACTCTATGAAAGGTTTTGTTGTGCTGTTTTGTGAAGTAGGAAAACTTGATGGTCAACTAGTTTTTATTGAATATTGGACAGTCATGTTAAACAATTCAAAACTGTACATAGAAGCTGCATGGTAAAGAAAATTATAACATGGGTTTTGTTGTCTTTAAAAACTGCTTTAAAAATTATCTATAATATTGCAATAGGGCACTATGGCACAGCAGAAACAAGATCATGTTACTCAGAATCCTTTAGTGGTTTCCCATTTCTTTTGGAATAAAAAGCCAATATCCTTACAATGCACACCCAGGCCCACCTCCACGCCTCTCCACACAGACCTCATCTGCTCCAATGCTCCTCTCCCCCATACAAACTACTCCAGCCACACTGGTCTCAACAGTCCTCAAACTGTCTCCCCATATTTCTGCGTGACTTACTCCATCTCCTAGTCTTCTCAAAATTCACGGCATCAGTGGTACAGACACCATTTTGCAACCCCACATTCACTGTGCCCCAGCATTCCCAAGTCCCCTCCCTAACACTGCTTTTCTTCCAGGACACTTAACACCTTCTAACATAGTAAGGAAGAAAAAGATATACTATGTTTATCATTTGTCTCTCCCTACTTAAGTGTAACTCTCAACAGAGCAGGGATTTTTTATCTTTCAGTGGAAAAAAATACACACACACACACACACACACACACACACAAACACACCCATATCCCCAGTGTCTAAAACAGTGTCTGGCACATAGTAGGCATTTAATAATTAATTACCAAAACAAATTAAGGCCCTCCTTTAATTTACTTATATATGTATGCAAAAGAATGTGAAACAAATTCTTAAGAGACAATCTTGAACAGGCCTACATTCAGCGGGACTTATAAACTCTGGTATTTATTCAAAATACAATCTTAAATTTCAAAGTGCACACATTTTTAAAAAAAACATTAAAAACATAGTAATTAACATTATTAATCATCCATTAATTTGAATTTTGATATTTAAAATATTCATTAACAATACTTAGGTTTTCCTCTGTTTAAATGAGTAATATATTTCATTTCAATCCAATTTTCAACCATTTCTCTAGATTTCATATAAGTTAAAAGATTACATGTACCACAAATACTGGGAGAAACAGTAAACAGGAGAAAACAGTTTCAGTTCTGCAACAAACAATTTTGCAACCTTGAACCTCAAAACCTCGTTGGTCCTCAATTTCTTCTTCTGTAAAAGGGAAAATTAGTAAATAAGATGATCTCTGAAGCCATTCAGGTCTAGAAATTCTATAATGCTGTGAATCTATAAAACTCTAGAGGTTACACAGTCTACACACTTCTCACATAGCTAATGAAAATCATTAGAGCCAACGTTTTTATAGCTGAATGGAACTTTAGAAATCATTAAATCCAACCCTGTCATCTTACAAATAAGAAACCCAGAAAATTTGTACACTTCTTAAAAGATTTTTCTGGAGTAACAGAATATTGTCTAGTTTTAGAGTTATTTTTGGTCTGTGTGTGCCAGGTAGGTTAACTGAACAATTTTGTTTCGTATACAAATTATTTCTGATTATCCCATCATTTAAGCTTGGTCAAGAATTGACAAAAATATGTGCTCTGATTGCAATGAGCGGCACTACACTACACACGCCAAAAAAATTACCCCAAAAATCATATCGAGAAACGAAAGGTAAATTTATAATGAAAAACTTCTTAACTGGACAATTTGTATGGCCTAACTTAAATTAAGGTCCATGGTGATTTAACAAGAAACTAACGAGCATACCAAGACAATTCTAGTGACATAATCTGAGTTCAGCCACAATATTTTTAAATTAGTAATATCTTGTCACTTCTGGTATAACTAGATGAGTTATGACTAAATTCCAAAACTGGCTAATTTAATACTAACAAAAGGATAGGCGCTTACAGGCTCCAATCCAAGCTGAACTCTCATCCGAACCACAAGGAAGCCTGAATTCCTGAACAGGTGATGCGCAGTATCAAGACCTTGGTTGGATTCCAAAGGATGCTGCTGACTGGGAGACTATTATGAACAGAACACCTTTCAGGGCTCTCATCGGGTGTTTACCAGGGAATTACAATTCATTACTTTCAGCTCGTCCCTACACGCCGAGAGTCTGGAAACTTTAGGAGTAATGTCTATGACCGTCAAAATACTTAAGAAGAAATTAGAAACTGGATGCCCTGGTGGACCTTTGAACACTGTCTTATCAATCCAAACATAACCTCTACTTTATGGCAAAGTTTTCTTACAAACGCAAACGGTCAATTTTTATGGAACTTAATCATAAAACATAAATCTTGAATATATGGCAAACTAAACCACATATCCCTACATGACACCAAAATTCTGCCAAGTTGGAGGCTGGGAGTAGGTAAGTGTCACTCGGCAGAAATATGACCAACTGAAAACAAAAGACATGGGGGCATTCCCTTAACGCACACACACACACACACCCTCCTCAAAGAGGCCTTTATGTTCCCTATGAGCAAACGGACAATATCATTTTTACTGTCTATTCATACAGTAACCTGCGTGGAATGCAACTCATGCTCAGACTATAAGGCCAACATCGCTTCTGAAAAACAAAAAGAGTCCAAAAGCGTCAGGTACGTAATTACCCAAATGTAAACATAACTTGACTACCACGTCAAGCCTTTAAGACCATTTTTTCCCCCAAACAAAAAAGGAAAGGGGAATAACTTGACAAACTGTTTTTTAAAAATCACAAATGGTCTTTAACCGGCGTAATAAAGCAATTACTCCTCCCACCCCAAGCAAATAAAATACGTGCTCGAAAGGCAGCAAGTCAGTTTCTCCTAATTTTATGAAATGAGAACAGGTTGCACTTCCGTACTCCCCCCTCATCCTCCCAGCTCAGCGGGCTCCCATGTTCTCAGTAGAGAAGTAAATATAACCTCCACCAACTGGCAAGTGAAACTCATTTTCCAAAAGCATGGGACGCATCGAGAAATGATGGAGCAACGAAAAGGGCTGATACCCCCCCTCCCCAAGCAAAACTGCCCGGAGACTTGAGGGGTGTTGGAGGCAGGAGCGGACGAAGGAGAAGAGCCCCGGGAAAGTGTCCCCCTCTACCGGGCCGGCGGCGGGGGAAGCCCCGGCTCCCGGGCGGGGGGAGGCTCCTCACCCGGAACCCCGGACCCCGGTCCCCGGCCAGACACAATGGAGCCGGCGAGGGCACCGGGCAGCAGCAGGGCCGTTGCCCCATCCCCTCCCCCCGCCCCAACGCCTCCCCCACCCGCACCCGACCCGGCGAGGGGCGCCAAAGGCCGCTCCCCGCGCCCCCAACTCCCCGGGGCTCCCGACTAGGCCCGGCTCCGCTCCGCCTCCTCGGCTCTCACGTAGCGGCGGCGCCCGGGCGGGAAGGGGCGAAGAAGGAAGGGAGAGGCGGGGAAGAGAGCCCGCCGGAGAGCGGGACGGAGGCCGCGGGCCGAGGCTCGGGGCAGCCGGGTCGCCGCGGGGCGGAGGGCGGCCGGGGCGGGGGTGCGCGGCGGCGCCGGCCCCCAGCCGGCGGGGCGGGCGGGCGGGAGGACGGCCGCAGTGCCTCACCATGTTGGTGTCCTCCAGGCCTCTCCCCTCCTCCTCCGGCTCCGCAGCGAATGGACGGCGGCGGCGGCGGCGGCTCCTCTCACGGGCTCGCCCGGCTCCCGCTCATGCGCAGTGCGGGGCGGCCCCGGCGCGGCCCGAGGAGGCAGCCCCGGGCCTCGGGGAGGCGGAGGGACGGGGGCGGCGGTGGGGAGCCCCGCGCGAGGGTTTCCCCGGGTGCTGGGGTCCCCCTGGGCGGGGGGCGGTAGACGCGGGCGGAGCAGGGGGCGACCCACGCCCTCCGCGCGCCGACATCCTCCCGCTGCGCCCGGCGGGCTCCGGCGGGGTGGGGGCCGGGGGACACCCACCTCCCCTTCCTACGCGCTCCTTCCGCTGTCAGACCGCCCCAGCCGTGTCTACACGGGCTCGAGTGGGGACGAGCGGTGGCCAATGACTTGAGCAGCTGTGTGCGACTGTAAGGTATAAGATTGAGGCGCTAGATCCATCCCAAACCACCCTCCCCATAAATACCAAAAAAAAAAGAAGAAAAAGAATCCTGTGAAAACACCACCCGGTGTTTTCTGCCCCGTACCCCACGTTCCAGGATCTGGACTGCAGTAGGTCCCCCTGGTAGACATAGCAGAGGAGACCTTGGTGTAGCCATGTGGAAGCTGTAATGCCCTGTGCTATGGCACAGACTCTTCCCCAGACCTCAATGTCCACGGGGAAACCAGTAGGATAGCCCTAGGGCTCCAGGGGAGAAGGACTGGCTATTGAAGGCCACATGCATGCAGCTAATGGTGGAACGTTCAGTATCAGCGCCACTGATGGCTTCTAAAGATTATCCACTCAGTTCAGCCTTCCTAGGATAAGTCTGGGGAAGTAATGAACAGTTTTTTCACTGAGGGTTGACCGGTGTCCGACCAGGCGGACAGTCCAGGCTTGATCTATTTATTCTTGATTCTAAGTCTGGTGAGGCTGAGGGTACCAGGATTCTGAGCTGGGGGGTCAAGTGGACAGGAGTACAGAAGCCTCTTTGGAGTGGTCCCTGCCCTTAAGAAACTGACTATCCAATTAGAGAGATGAGACACTTTCACAAGGAAGGAAGGGAATAAGAAAACAGTAATAAAGCAAACATCAGAAAATCACAAATAAGATTGAGCCAAAAGTTAGTATGTTTCAGAACAGAATCAACTTGACTGGGGATGTTACCATCCTCACCTATTATCACCAAGGTCACTAATACCCTTTTCCCCCCCACACAGACATTAGCTACCAGATCGGCCCTATAACTTAAGGACTTTGAAGTTCTTACTAAAGTAACAGAACTTCTTTGGCAACTTCTGGAGGGCCTTATAATGCTTTCTGGAGCCAGCCACATACCAGGAGCTACCAAGACTCAACAAAGACCGATCCCTGGCCAACACAGACCATTAATCCATTTTTTCCACCAACCTTTAGTGGGCACATACGGTGTTTCCCCGAAAATAAGACCTAACTGGAAAGTAAGCCCTAGCATGATTTTTCAGAATGACATCCCCTGAACATAAGCCTTAATGCGTCTTTTGGAGCAAAAATTAATATAAGACCCGGTCTTATTTTCGGGGAAACGATACTAATGTGCAAAGCTCCTTGCTGGGCTCTGGGAAATCAGCTGAGAGAGAAGGTCAGATCTGTCTCATGCAGCGAGCCTTACACTGGACCACATCCATGGGTGTTCTCCAGGAATTTACTTAGCGTCTGACCTAAGATAGTAACTAATATCTAGGGTCTTGAAGAAGATTCGCTCTCTTTCACACTGTTATATTTCACTAAGGTAATAGCTCATGGTTTTCTTAAGCTTTTGCCTAATTGCCATGTACAAGCGGACAGTTCTTCGTTATTCTACTTGACATCTCCTGCACTTGAACACTTTCTCAAGTTTCCTGTCCATCATTTTTCACGATCCACTTTCTTCCACCTATCCTCCTCCTTCTGTGACCACTCTTCTTTCCTGGCTCAGCAATCTTTGGTTCTTAAAAGTTGGGCTGTCCAGAACCATCACTGAATCTCTTCCTGTATACAACCCTGTGTCAGACTGCCACTCACGTTCCCACAATGTCAACTACTACTTCTATCCAGAGGAGTCCTAAATCTTGACTTTCAGCTCTTGCGTGGCTGGTCTAAACAGTAAATTTGGTCATTCCAGAGGCCCGTCAATGTCGACAAATCCAAAACCTTATCCCCCAGACCTACTTTTCCTCCTGTCTTTTTACCAAACCATCCAAACTAGAAATCTGAGTCATCCACAACTCCCTCTACCCAATCCCCCTTAATCTAATCGATCATCAAGACTATCAATTTTACCTCCTAAATAACTTTGAATCTGTACTCTACCCATCCCTCAGCCAAGCGTTTATCATAACTCTTCTCATCAGTAGCTTCTTAATTAACCTTCTGGCCTCTCCTCTTCCCCCACTGTTCCAGAAGTGTTTTTCAATACTACAAATCTGAATCTGTTCCTTAAAATTCTCCAGCGACTCCATAAACATGAACCTATAAGGCTCTCTCCCCATAATCTGTTCACTCACCTTGCCATTTCCCACTTCCTTCCTTCCATATGTGAGTTTTAAAAATCCAAGCCTGCCTACTCATTCATGTCTCCTTGCTTTCTTTCATTCTGCTCTCCCTGGCAAACTAGCTAACACTGACTGAGGGCTCTCCATGTACTATGCCTTGTTTTAAACCCATGATACATACTAACTCACATAATTCTCACTTCAGCCCTGTGAGCTATGCCCAGTGACTATGCCCATTCTACAGAGGAAGAAAATAAGCACAGGAGGTAAAATAACATGCTTACATTTCCTCGGATGGTATGTAGTAGAGCTGGGACTTAAATCCAGACAGTATGGCTACAGAGTCCATTCTCTTAACTACCACACTGTATTTCCTACCAAAACCTCACGCTCAACTCAAAGACCATCTGCTCTGTGATTGTCTCCTGACCTCATCCCTGGATTCCAGGAGTGAGGTATGTTTCTCCTGCACTTCTGTGACACTTGTATATAACTTCTGTTATACTTACGACATCGCACGATAATCATTTGCCTACATAACCACCTCCCCTGCCAGACTGTGCACTGCTCCAGTCCAGAGACCCAATTGCACACATCTATGAGTTTTCACAGTCAATGCCTACCATAAATGGCATGTATGTGCTATATGGTAATAGTTGGATAAATTGAAAGAAGATACCTAACTGATGTTTGTCAATCTGCCTTAAGACTGTGCCTATCTTGTTTGATATTGTAATGGAATGTCTGTCCTCCTTGGCAGATGTATGGTATTTATACCACATGTTCAGATGGTAACTGTAGTAGCAACTGTACCCATTACTGCACTTCCAAGCTACAGTACTGACTGTGAAATGGAGAATTATTACTCAGTCTTCGTTACTGAGTGTGAGAAACATATTGTTAAAATTGTCCTGATTATTTTTAAAATAGGAAAGCCCTGAAGATAAAACATAAATTACAAGAGTTGATTAACTAAAGAATATCCATTAACATGTTCATAATACTTTATTGTCATGTCTTTTCAGATATTTAAGTTAAGGCTTTGAGGTTGTTTTAAGTACAGAATTTGTAAAGATTAGTTTTTATAGTGACAATCTTGATACGATAATAAGAAATAAGATGGACACAACCGTAATTGAAAAATAAAATAAAGAAAAAAGATGAAAACATCTAGCTGAAATCCACTATTCTCATTCTCCCTCTGTATATATTAGGTTGGTGCAAAAGTAATTGTGGTTTTTGCAATTGTTTTTAACCTTCTAAACTGCAATTACTTTTGCAACAACCTAATAGATCGATAGATATGTAGATATATGTACATACATGTGTATATATATATATACTCATGTGTACAAATGTAAATGTACAGAGAAAGCACATATACACATGTATATTCATTGTACACCTCTAGCTACATAGACAAATTAGAGTATTTGTAGATAGCGTAATTTTTCAAGGTAAAACAGGCAACTATTTAAAAACAATTGTTGCCTCAGATCCTTAAAAATTCATGTTAAGCTAAATATATTCACTGACAAAATTGTTGCAATTCTATTTAAGGAAACATGTTTTAAAAAAAAATACAAGAACTCCATACTTTAAAAATCTGTCTTTTAGCAAAGAGAAAGAGCAAGAGTAATCTGAAAAGACAGATTGCTAACATTTCTGATAGTTCATCTAGCTAAAATTAAGCCTGCAGAGTAACTGTGTACACACAGTCACAGTTCAAAGGCACTAGTCAGGGATGCACAGCCACCACCTTCCCACACTTAACTTGGGTAAACTCAATTTTGCCCAGCATTTACATAAATCTGCTTATTGAATTCAAGCTTGCCTGTTTATAAATATGTAAGAATAAAATTTTTTAAAGGGGGAAGCAGATGGGTTTAGGCTTCAGGGACAAGGATGTGCCCTACTGTGGCTGCAGGAAGTCTAATGTGAGAGCCATAGTCCCAAATTAATGCCAAACTCACCAGAATAGGGGAAGAAGTGGAAGGCTTTTTGCTCTCCCCTCCCTGACAAGCGTTCCCAGTGAAGCCAAAGAAATGACTGACTGCCTGGGACTTTTTCCCCCACATTCTGAACCCTTTGAAGAGGAATCCTTAATCAGGACAAAGGGATAAACTTCAAGGACTGTCCCTAGGAAACTGGGCACCATTGTCCTCTTCGTACAAAAGGACCGACTAAAGCAGTCCAGTGGGTCACCTTCTAAATAGGAAAATGGGAATATTCACCAGAGCCAGTCTGTCACCTCAAGGTACGTGTGGGTCTGTTGATTTTAGCTGCTGCACACTCATGTTAGAGGAATGGACTTACAGTAACAGCTGAGACTGGAGGGCCAGTGATGGAAAATTATCCAAAACCATCATTGATGATGTCACAATGTCCCATTGTCCTAAGGTGTCCATCCTGGGCCTCCCTTCCTAGTCCAGCTTGGTCCCTCCTACATAACACTGTGGCTCAGCCCAGGTGTGTGTCTTGGACAGCTCTGGCCAGTTGCGAAGAGTGAATTCATTGAAATTGTAGTGGCTGAATCAGTTCTACAAGTAGTACAGTAGATGACTCACTGGTACTCTAGAATCCGGGGTGTTTGTCCCTGGATGCTTATGGTATCCTCACCAAGGCATTTTCCACTGGGAATGACAGGAAATGCTGGTATTGAATCAACACCTTGCTTTCCTGTCTTCATACAGTGGGTAGAGCATAAGGTGTACAGATTTATCTGGGACTCAGTATTCTCAGTTACAAAATGAGAAGATTGGGTTGCACTGTAATGAGTTTCTATGAAACCCTCAGTTTGTTTGATTCCTCCCTGGTAGACTAGTATGAGCTGTCCTCAAAGATCAGGAAAGGATAGCTTATCTTATTCATTCACTCATTCATTCATTGCTAAGTGTATGAAGCACCTAAGCTACCACTGTCTGACAAATACAATGCAAGCCACAAATGTGAGACATATGTGAAACTTAAATCTTTATAGTATGACATTTCAAAAAGAAAAGGCTCTACTTGTTTTTAATATTTGACCTGAGACATCCAAAATATCAGCATTTCAACATGTACACAATAAAATATTGAGATATCTTACATTCTTTTTTTCATAGTAAGTCTTTGAAATCTGATGTGCATTTTACACTTAACGTACATCTTAATTTGGACTAGTCACATTTCAAGTGTTCACTTGCTACACATGGTAATGGCTACTATACTGGCCAGCACAGGCTGAGGCTGTGGCTTGTCTGGAGTAGATGCTCAACAAATGGGAGTATTAAGTATTCTTACTTCCGGAAAATAAATGAAAACCAAGGTAAACCTGAAATATCTATACATAACCAATGGTAAGCACAAAAATATTTAGCATTTGGGAAGCAAACATAGTTCAATTGGAGAAAAAATATATCTGAGACAAATATTTTCAGTGTAAATAGCAAAGTAGGAAAATGACCTGTACAGATTTATGTCTACCAAGCACCAAACATTTGCCTGACCCTGAACATGACTTTCTATTAAGTGTGATTTCTGCACAAAAGTTTTTATAATCAAAATAGCAGAATCAAAGCAGCCGAATCAAAATAAGACATATAAAACACTGAAACACATTTCACAAGTGCTGTAGAGTTCTGAGGAGTTTTTTACAGGACTATCCAGTAAAGAAGTAAATGCCATTTTCTCAATTTCCTTCAAGATATGTCTCCCTTTTCAAAGAAATTGTTTGGGATGGGTGAAGAGACGAGAGTTTAGTGAAAGGGAAGTTTTCTGTGCAAATATTGTAAAACTTTTAAAAAGTTAATACCAGGGTCAGTTTAGCCTATATCACTGTGAAAGAGAAAAACAAAAATAAGAAAATACTAATATTATGAGATTATCATTTTGAGATTAAATACAGAAAGAAGTCAATGAAGGACTCTAAAGACAAAGCCCAAATGGGTTAATCTGTTGTAGGAAACCAGGGCGAACCCCTCAGGACATTTGGGAAAGGAGATCATTAGGCAAAATTCTTTAGAGAGAAAATGTGACATGACCACTCTTAATTGCACAAAAGTAAAAGAACGGAAAATGTTGTGACTATAGATCACCACTTTGAAATAAACTAATGAATTTTAGAGAATTTGAAGAGGTTTCTTGATTTTGTTGACAGCCTGACCTGGAAGAAGGGTGCGTGGGATGGGGGTTGAATGGAGAGGAAGGTCCAGGGTCAGGCCAGACAGGTGAGCTCTGGGGTGGCGGTGACGGCACCATTGGCAGATCAGGTCTGGCTGGAAAGAACAGCCAGTGGGAGGGGTCAGGAGAGAGGAAGGGATTATTTTCATTCCTGATCAGTAGGATATAGTCCTACAGAGTAACAACATAGCTGTGAAATGTGTAAGAGAACACCTCGCTGGGATGGGCACACGTGACAGGGCAACATACCTTGGGTGAGTGTATGGCTCAGGGCCCAGGTGCTTAGTCCTCCACTCCAGAGCCAGGTGTTTTGTTTGGTTGGTTGACTTTGTTGCTGAGAAGGGTCTCAGATTTGATTCCAATCCTTCAGATGGGTGAGTTCGCAAAAGCAATAATGAATAGTAATAAGTCAGTTATGAAGTCACTGCAGTTGACATTTTTTTTTCATGCAATGTTATCTTTACATTATTTGAAGTTCAGATCCCTTGTTATTTTCCTTTTACACTTGTATTCTTTTAATATAAGTTATAAACTGAGGACTATCATCGGCTTTGAAACTTCTGAAATAGGCCTATGGAATTACATGAAAGAGTCATGGATGAGACAACTATGTTCTGGTTAGGTTATCTCCATATGACTGGGCAAATCAGATCTGTCTTTTTTGAGCCTCAATTCCTCTCACTGGCAATTTTTGAATAGATAAACTTTTGGTTTGCTTCCAACTTCAAATCTGAGCTCTCCTCAAAATTCCAGGAAGTATCATTGGTCTCATTCAGGCATCTATTTCAACATTCATTGTACACTTGTCAATGAATACATGTGAGCCACAGTAGGAAGTAGTAGGGAGACAATGAAAGAACCAAATTGTCCCTGCATCCCTGCCCACCCACCGCAGGAACTCAGGATCAGGCAATGTGGAAACTACAGGAGGTGGGAAAAGGGCCTTGGAGAAGGTTGTACAAGCACTGCCTCTGGGAAGCCCAGCAGGACTGTGGGCAGAGGGAAGGCTGGGTGGAGCAGGACAACGTGAGCTTCGAGTTACCTGGATCTGTGCTTGAACCAGACGCTACCATGTATTATAACAGTGATGTTGGCATATTGCTTAACATGAACCCCAGTTCTTTCATCTGTAAAATACCTACCTCAGAGTATTATGTGAAGAGTAAAGAAAAAAGAATATATAACGCTAGTGATAGTCGCTTGGTATGTTATGGTTGCTCATTCTAGAAGAGGTGACATATGATGGATTTCTAACGAATACTACAGTCTCACTGTCCTTAAGGTCAGTTCACTCTTATCACTTCTGGCTCAAAAAAAAAGAAAGGAAGGAAGGAAGGAAAGGAAGGAGGGAAGGAAGGAAGGAAGGAAGGAAGGAAGGGAGGGAGGGAGGGAGGGAGGAAAGAGAGAGAGAGAGAGAGAGAGAGAGAGAGAGAGAGAGAGAGAGAGAGAAAAGAAAGAAAGAAATTCCACGTACTTATTGTCTGTATCATCCAAACTCTTTAGCTTGAGTTTCAGAAGCTCCATACTTTGGAAACAACTTATGATGGCTTGGAATACACCTGACCTACATTTTCCTGAATTTGCTTTCTTGTTTGTTTCCCATTAGGCTGGGCCACCAGGAAGACTTCTGAGAGAGTTGGAGGGCAGAAGGGAAGCAGCGGGCGTTTTACGGCTCACACACATTTTGGCTGATCTGCTGATTCACCTCATTGGCATGAAGCAGCAACGAAGCCTACAACTTCTCTCCTTTCCCCTGGATCCTCCTTCAGCCTCTCCAACTCCAGAGCCAGATGTTTGGGTTCAGCTCTGTGACATAGGACCCTTGCTTCTGCGGAATGGCCTTGACACCAAGGTCAGAGAGGAACAAGAACTGACACCGCGTTCAGTCCATCCTTGTGGGACTCCAGCTCATCCTGTGGCTCTCAGCCTTCTCTTGATCGCCCCCACTTTGCACTCATCATCCCTTCCTGACTGGCTACACTGTAGACTTCAAGTTCCAACATTAGACATGGAGAAAACAGCCTTATAGAGAATGCACACCAGCTTTCACAATTGTGCAAGGCCGATTCCCTGTAACGACAGAGAGATAGATGATAGATCCATTGGTTCTGCTCCTCTGTCAGGAACGCCCATGTCCCCATCTCCCCCTCTACTTCCGTAGGCCACAGGCACCCTCTTCTTTCAACACTCAGTTTTCCATGAAGCTGCCCCAGCCCTTAGCGCTGGAAGTGTATGACACACACACAGACACACACACACACACAGTTGTGCAGCCCAAGCAGTTGAACTAGTTGAAATCCCTGGTTGAAATCCCTAGAGCATGTGGCTCATTTTGCCTCACATCTTAGCTATTTCTGCCCATATCATTTTTCCTCTATTAACTACCAGACGGTATGTTCTCCAAGGGCAGGGACCATGTGTCATACATTTTTGGGTCTCCTAGAGTATTTTCTATAGGCCTAGGACTCTGTGCAATGAACTGAATTGAACTGGACCAAAGCGTCAAGGGGAGAAGAGAGTGTTGGTAAGGAGATGAAGGACTTCAAAATCAACCACTTTTTAAAATTTTACCTGGTGAGTGCACATCTACAGGTCAGCCTCAGGATTCCTCTTCTCTCCAGCAACAGCCAGGGACATCAGTTTTATAGCAAGAAAACCAGAAAGAAAAGAATGTAAGAGAGCATATACTCCTAAAATTATTTACTAGTTCATGCAATTTGATGTGTAATAATGCCTATCAATGAGAAGGGGAAAATGTCATCGGCAAGAATATCCATTTTTTTTTTTTTTTTTGCTACCAAGTCTCTTTTAGAGGAGCCTTAATGATATAATTTAATGAGTAGAGCTATTACCCCAACTACCATTTGCAAGGTAGTAATATGGATCACAGACCATTTTCAATATGTAAAAAAAGTCTTTACAGTAATGGTTTAGCTAAAGAAAAAGAGCATTCTACTGCCAACAGATTGAAATTCTTTCATTTTACTTGGGACTATTTTAGTTCAGGGTGGTAATACACATTACTCCAAGTTCATTCTCAGCCCTATCTGTTCTTTGATTACTTAAAAACAAATGGAGAAATTACTTGATGACTTCTTAATAAATACATGCAGTTTGTTAGGGAAAAAATTGTTTTAACACCAAAAGTCCCTGTTGATAGAAATAAGTAAGGAGAATCTAAAAGGGTAAAGAGGCTGGGAACCACTAAACGAGATATTAATATATATTAGAATATATAGATATTAGAAACTGAGCCTTCAAAATATTAAAAATTTACTCCCTTCTCATTGATGGGAGCATTATGTATAGTATGAATTTAAAATCAAATAATCCAATGAAGGAAGGGCAACAATTTCAACACAGACAGAATACAACAAAAGAAGTGGTTTCTGAGAATATTCCAGTTTTATACTATCAATTTCAATATTAATTCAAAACAATTCAAATCAAAAGGAACTGAATCATTTCACCTTAACTGAAAACTGCAGAAAGTTAAGCTTTTATTTTGTAATTTTCCATTTGGCTTATTAGAAAAGTTTTTATTTTGGATTTTTTTGTACTCTATGGGTTAATTCAACCCAATGCCAAGGAAGGCAGGAATTGAGATGATGGCAGGTGTAACTAGTTATAACAGATAGAATATATAAGAGAAGAGCCAATTGGTTTCCACATTGTGGTTTCAATTAGAGCTTAGAATGAATAAACTCATCCAAGAGATTCAGGATTCCACTGGCCCTGAGGAAATTCATAAGATGAATCATTTCTGTTTTATTCCCAAATAAACATAGATTTTAAAGTTCATGCAGGAGTCGAGTAATCACAGTTTCTCACTAACAAAGCTTCTGTGTCAACATCTCCCTTCCAGGTAGACGCCTCTAAGTAACGCAGGGCAGACAGATACTGAGACCCCATCACAGGAGTCTTGTAGGCCCAGTGGAAAGGACAGGCAGGCAGTCTAGTGACATGAAGGTAGAGAAAGTGTTAAATGGTATGTAGTGGATCATTGAGATTCCAGTCATATTTAGTGCTTTAATTTCACAATTGAAAGAAGACTAAATAAGATATAATGATTTTTTATTATAAAAGTTTTCAAATATAGGAGGCCCTTCGTATCTGTGGGTTCAACCAAACATGGATCAAAATACTTGGAAAAAAGTGTTACATTGTTGCTGACTGTGTACTATGTAGTTAGGTCTATGATGGTTGCATCTGTAGTGAACATAAACAGACTTTTTTTCTTGTCATTATTCCCTAAAAAATACAGTATAATAACTATTTACATGGCAATTACATTGTACCAGGTGCTATAAGTAACTTAGAGATGATTTAAATTATACAGGAGGATGTATGTAGGTTACATGCAAAGACTCCACCATTTTATATAAGAGGCTAGAACATCTTCAGATTTTGCTATCTTCAGGGGTCCTGGAACCAATCCCCCACAAATACAAAGGGACTGTTGTGAATACAAAAGTACATCAAATGGTATAATTAGCTTCCATGTATCCATCACCCAACTTCTACAATTACCAACTTAAGGCTGGCCTTGTCTCATCTATATACCCTCTTCATTCCCATGGCCTGCATAATTTTGATGCAAATCTCAGATATTATAACATTTCATTTGTATGTGTTTCAGTATCTCTAAAAGAAGGGGCCTTCAGAGAAAAAAACATCCAAAATACCACTAACTCATTTAAAAAATTAACAATAATTCCTTAATATCTTCAAGTATCCAGTTTGTGTTTGTATTTACTTGGAGTGTCTTCTACATTTTTTAAGAACTTAAACTTTACTTAGAAAGTTAATTGAGTCAGGTTTATTTTCTTGATTTCCTATGAAATTATAAACTACTTGAGCAGAGGGACGATGTTTTGTTTATGCCTGCCTCTGAGTGCTCTGCCAATACTTATGCCCAGAATTCATGGGAAAGGTCATTAATTAAATGTATAATAAAAGAGCTCTTTAAGACTTTTGTTGTAACTATATTCACAAATCAGAAAAAAAATCATCATACTACCTGTCCAGATTTTTTGGTACAAAAAATAGGGACACTTTTGATCCTCAATCTTGAATTAAATTGGAATGAAAATGTCATATATGGCATAATCAGACAATTGCAAATCTGAAACATGTGGCTACTAAAAATCTCTCTTGACAGCTATCATAATTTCTGACAACCAGAGAAATGGATTCTCCAGGGAGTGACCTACTCTGTCAGTTTGGGCACAATATCCACGATCACCAAAGAAAAGTAAGAGACAATCCCTGATAGGAGAAAGATACATGCTATGAATTTTAATACAAAAATTGAAATTTTATCTTGGAGTAAATCGAGGTAAATAGTTTTGAATATCTATGCATGAGGGATTTTCCCTTTTTGTACCATCTCCCCCGTACCCTCTTTCCCACTGCTATCCCGATTCTAGTTCTTTTTTAGAGTGACAAATGAAACACATGAGTTTCTAGAAAAAAAAATGGTGAGGTATGTATCCTTGGTGAGATATGGCATATGACACTAATATGAAGAAAACTATATACACTAAAATGTTAAGTGCTATATTCTTTTATAATAGCAAAAATTAAAAATAATCTGGAAAAAAAATAATCTGAATGTCCAAGAATCAGAGAATGGTTATATAAATTACATTCTATCCATTTCCTGGGAATAGGAAAGGATTAATTACTCAGTTTTTAAAATTAGAATTATGAAGACCATGTAGCAACATGGAAAATGTTTATGTGTTAAGTAAAAACAATCAGGATTGAAACTTTATCCACACTATGATTTTAACTATGTAAAAAGTATGCCTATAAATAAAAGGTTGAAAGGAAGTACAATATAATAATATAATAATAGTGATTATGTTAGTGTAGTGAAATTAAGCATGATTTTTAGAACATTATAATGTATGTCTGGCCTTTAGTAGATGCTAACTAATTTCTTTTTGTTTTCCCATTTCTTCTACTTAACATTCTTTAAAATTGTATGGTTGTAAATTAAACATCTTTAAAGCTAAAAACAATAGAACTTTGGTTAAAGATATTAGATTTCAATGTTTTCTTCTTTTTAAAGTCTGTATCCAGCATATACATACATATACATACATATATATGCTGGATACAGACTTTAAAAAGAAGCAAGGCCCATGAATCACCTCTCTGACTAGTCCCTCCAGGGTAGAGTTGCTAACAGAAGGCTAGCCTGGTAAATACACAGAATATTTACAACGCATCTGAATAGTTTGCCAACATTTAAAAATCAAGAGATTTCATGCAAAAAGTGAGCTTTCTGTCTTCTTTTTAGCAGTTGGAAGGTGTGACCATTCTGGGCCCACATTCCCACCTGGTGGGGATATGAAGGGCAAACCCAAACCATTATATATATTTATATTTTTAGTTTATATATAAAACAATAGTGAAAGAATAAGATTAACTTTTAAAACATGGAGGAATAAAATAAAATATAATTCTTCTATTGTTGTCATTAAACTTTACTTATCCTTTTACTTAAATATTAAATAGCAAATACTATAATGTATTTAATAACACAATACCTAGCAGGGGTCCTTACACATTTAGGCCTTTGAAATATATTGGCTGAATAGATGTGATATCATTCATTCATTTATTTGTTCATTAAACAAACATTTGTTGACGACCTACCTCACCCAGTGAAATCAGTATTTTTGCTGACTTATAAAAGGGCCAAATGATTTTCTAAATTATTAAATTTAACTTGTGTACATAAAGGTGCAAAAAACATAAGTGCATAGCTTATCAAATTGTTGTACGATGAACCTCCATGTAACCAACCTTCCCACCCAGGTCACAGAATAGAATACCCCAGCACCCCAGAGCACCAACACCTCAGGTGCATCCTAACTCCTGCCTGCACCCCAGAGGTCACCAGGACAGAGGCCGAGGTGGTCGGATACTCTGGCAGTTCCAGGACCCTGGTTTGTGTGGGCCTTCCCAGAGCATTTGCTTTTTGTAAAATCTGCAAAAGAAAACACTTTTCCACATGCGGTTAAGACCTCTTTGAACTCTCATAGCTAATTTTGTATTCATAATTTCATATTCTTTTTCTTAAATAGTGCCCCCCACCACCCCTGAACTGTATGAGTTTCAGGAGCACAAAATCTGGATCTGCCCCTAGACCCACTATAATTACTGTGAGGTAGTCTTTGCTTCCAGATGGATCACACAATGTGAAACTGTTCATTTTCCATTTAAAAATGTTCCAGGATGTCCATGGGCTCTAACTCTCAAGTCGCTACTTAGAGAGAAGAATGGACTGGCCTTCACAGAAGAATGGTAAATGGTTTGGGTTTGCACTTCACACAAGTGGACCACCAGAGCTGGGGACAGACTCAGCATTGCGTTTGCTGCTTTATGAGACAGCGACACAAAGAGCTGGAGCAAGGCCTGTGAATCACCTCTCTGACTAGTCCCTCCAGGGTAGAGTTGCTAACAGAAGGCTAGCCTGGTAAATACACAAAATATTTACAACGCATCTGAATAGTTTGCCAACATTTAAAAATCGAGAGATTTCACGCAAAAAGTGAGCTTTCTGACTTCTTTTTAGCAGTTGGAAGGTGTGACCATTCTGGGCCCACATTCCCACCTGCCAGGCACTGGCTATGGGGGCTCAGGAGCAGCTCCTTTCAGAGGCCAGCCTCCTCCTTGAACCCGTTACCTCACCTATGGGTGTTACCTGAGTTTTGGTTCCTTTAGGCATTTGCAAGCTCTGCTCTAACCTATTACCTTGTATTAATACAAAATGGTTTCTTCGGTGATTTTTACAAATTAAATTTAAAGATAACAAGGAACAAGTTCCCCAAAATACTCCAAGATGACTTTCTTGCCAATATTTCCTGAACTCTGTACAAAGGTGTTAGTAGGGTACCACCCCAAATGGAGTTAAACTATCTAAATGTACACAAAATGAATTAAATTAGAAATGTGCAAAGGTTCATCTCAAATGAAATAGCTTCCCAATGAGAAGCAGTGAGAAGCAGCTAAGCCTAATTATAGATCTCAATTTTAGTGTGTATCAAAAATCTCACCTGGAGACCTTGTTACCCACAGATTGTTGGGCCCATCCCCAGAGTTTCTGATCGGTAGACCTAAGGTGGAGCTGAGAACTTGCACTCATTTCTAAGAGGGTTCCAGGTATTGATCGCCCTTACTGTCAGCCCTGGAGTACTTTTTGAGAATCACTGAGCCATGCTACTCAACATGTGGTCTCCAGGCTAGCCGCCCCTGGCCTTATTTGGAATGGAGAATTTCTGGCCCTTTCTGGAATCAGGATCTGCAGGTGGTTTGTGGACATATTACATTTTGAGATGCACTGGACTAACTCGTCTTTCCCAGATCTTGCTGGGGAAAAAAAAAAATCACTTGGGGCATTTGTTAAATATGCAGAATTCCCAGCCTTTGCCTTAGAAATTCTTATTCAGAGATCTATTTTTTCAAGCATTCTAGGTGATTCTTATCATCAGGAAATGTTAGGGGAAATAGGCTAATTGTGGTAGTAAAAAGAAAGAATTTGTTAATAAAATGGGGATTAGCAAGTGAAACAGAAAAATGGCAAGTCCTGGGGGAGACAATTGATAGATAGCATTTCTTCAACAATTTGGGGCTTTGTAGCTGCAAAGGTACGCATTCCTTTCCTACAGAAATATGCATCAAATTGGCAATTCCTCTATCATGCATCAAACTCTTTTTATCCCTGCTGCTCAGGAAAACTGGTCCTTCTAATTTGGCTTCCATGTGCTTTTCACACCAGGAGAAACACACCACTTAAATCAATGTAAGTATTCTGATTTGAGTAATCAGTACATTTCTCACTGTGAATCAAGAAATCATCATTAAGGTTTTCACATATTTTTCTGTGGGTTCTATAGGTGTTGACATATTTTTCTGTGGGATCAAACCACTTTTGTTTTAATAACAAAATCAAATTTCTGGGCATGTATATTATTGTATTTGAGGAAAGGACAAATAAAGTTTCCTTATATGTAGATTTCACTAAGTAGTTTTTAAATTTTTATACATTCATTTAAGCAAGTCAGAATTTTTTTGAAAGAATTACATTAGCAAATAATAAAAGTATGCAAAATATACAAGAAATAAAACATCTAATAAAACAAGAATTGATGATGTAGAAATTGTAAATTAATAAAAGCATTCAGTTTTTATAAGTGAAATAATGGCTTTAGTGAGTGAGTCACATCTTTTCCCTTAATCTAGCTCCACAACCCTCCAGGAGGAAAGAGCAATTTTACCCTTCTGCTTAAAAGACCTAAAGTGTCATTGAATCCACCAACTCTACATTTTTTCCAAATATCAGATATTTCCAAAGTCCTTTCACAAAATGCAAATCTCTGAGAATTGGACCTTGTTGCCTGCTGCTCTATCCATCCACCACCCAAACCCACAAACTTCATCTGGGAAATTAACAAACTCCTTGTCAATGTTGAGACATGGTATTTCTATTAAGGTTTTCAGTGAATAACCTATTCTAAATGAAGCAATCAGAGGATCAGTTTGTCTGGAGGACGTGTTAACGCTAACACCCATCCTGAATAGAACGATTTTTATTTCCAACATTCAATCTCACCTTAAGTTGCACTGAGTTTTTAAAGTCGACTGGTTTGGTCAAACAAGCTTGGGGGCCATGGAGAGCTCCAGTTGGAGATCTGAAAGAATAAGAAAATACCCAGATAAGGAGGGAATGTTTTCAGAAAATAGATAAGAGGGGAACATGAGTTCTGGATGAATAAAATTGCCTTTTTCCCTCTCCCTGGCTACTTTAAGAGACAGCATTATATAGTTAGAAAGCAGAGAATTTTGAAATAAAAAGTCCTGGTTTCAGTTTTGATCCCAATAACTATGAACAGGATTATTGTGTGCAAGTTACTCTCATAATCTCAATTTCCTCAAGTTTGTATTAGGGTAATACTGGTGATATCTCCCACAGTACATAAATAAATTGGTGATAAAATGTCAGTACATCATAAACTGCTTTATAAATGTGAGTTGTTACTGTGGGCACACGAACAATACCTTCCAATATAGGTAATTTTATCTTAATTTTTCAATAATTCATTATTAGTCTTCGACCCAGCCATTCACTTCTAGAAATTTATCCAGATATAATTGCATACATGCAAAATGAGATATTTTCAAGTTGCTCACTCAAGCGTTTTTTGATAATAGCAAAATTTTGAAAGCAATCTAAATGTCCACCAGTATGGGTCTGGTTGAATAAATTATATCCATTTAGTGGAACAAAGGGAATATCATACAGCTGTGAAACAGAATGAGGAAATTATAGATTGCTATGGAAGGATCTCTAAGACAGATTATTAAAAAGAAAAAGCAAAATGCAGAGCTTGACTTTTACTGTAGAAGGGAGGAAATTAGACTATACAGTTGTACTTGATTTTGAGTACATAAGGAAACACTGGAAGGATACACAACAAAAAAATGATGGTTAACTGCTGGCAGAGGTGGGAGGGAGATTTTCATTGTATACCTTTTAATACAGGTTTTCAGATTTTGGACCATGGGAATATATTACCTATTCAAAAATTAAATTAATACTTCTTTGAGAAGGCACTAATAATATTTACAGGACCATATAATAGATGTTCAATAATTCTTTGATGTCTTGTATTAATGGGAAATGGTTCAGGTGTGTAATACGTCAGGCCTAAGCGAGGGGGAGGGAAGGGTGAGGGCAAATGCTGCCCATCACGGATGAGGCAGCCTGCTTAGCCTGGCACACCAAAAATGGAAGCTCCACGTGGGGCCAGATGGGCAACCGGGGAACACACTTAGGGGGGATGCCAATTTGAATCACAATGAACATGAAGCCTGCTATCAGCAATGGAAGAAACCGCAATGCTTTCGTGATATAGGCGGTAATGGTAAAGGAATAAGAATAATTGGGAAGAGAAGTCCCGAGGTATCTTTTTGTTGTTGTTGATAGTGGCTATTTTGGTGGGGTGGGGTGGTGGATTTGGAAGGAGAATTCTTTCTAATCTCATCAAAGGGTGCTATGAGTGGAGAATGATGTTAGCCGTCTTAGGAGGGAGGGAGTTATGTCAGGGCTGTGGCTTGAAGGCTTAAGCGGAAGGCACTCCCTGGACTTGGCAACTCACTTCAGGAGACTGAGCCAGTTAGAGGCACCACGGCATTCTGATTCCTGGGATTCGCAGATGGGAGACAAATGTCAGGGTGACACAATAATCACTGGTATCAGGGCTGTGACCTGCTAACAGCCTAAGGCACTCTCTGGTCCAGAAGGAATGGTGTCCCCAGGGTTATTCACAGAGGGTGGGTGCAAATAGGCAAGACTGCGCCCACCCAGCCTGCATGCAACTTTGAGAGCTGTGGGCAGGGCCTCCTGGGACGCCCTAAACTCAGAGTCTGGTGGGGAAGAACTACTAACCCCAAGGCTGCAGCCACCTGGGGCCAGCCCTCAGGGAGCAGTATGTCATCAGCAGGAGGAAGCTAATGGCCCAAGGCTCCTCGCTCTGGCTCTGGGAGTGTAGCAAAGCACTTGGGTACATCCATCTCCTCCCCTCCCACCACACAGGTCAAATCACATTTGCCTCTTTCTGGGTATTCTGAAGGTTGGTGTGAATATCTAGGAGTGCTTTTTGAGATCCTCTGATGAAAGGTGCAAGAGAAGTACAAAGTATTACCATTAACACTGTAAATATTTTAACAATAAGAGTAGAAGTGCCATGGGTAGGCAGAACATAGATGCTCATTTCAACTTCTAATATTCCTAAGAGAACAATTGAAGGGTTAAGAACAGCAAGAGTGCGAGAGTGATAAGAGAAGCCAACTGTGGAGGGGAAAAAAAAGATAGTGAGTTCAGCTAAGTAAGAGGCCTCCCTACTCTGGGCCCAGCAGACGTGGCAATGCCCACCCATCCTGAGGCTGAAGCCAGACACAAAAGCTTCCCCCAACACACACATGCCTGACAACGGATGCGGCAGATGGAGCAAGTGCAGGCCTAGCCTTCCTGCGAGAGGCAAGCTGCTTCTCGGTGTGCTGTTGTCCCATTAGTACACCATCTCTAGGACATGCTAGCCTGGAAGCTGACTGTCCCAGAGGGAGGGCATGATGGTGGCTCCCCACAGCCCCGAGCACCACAATCTGCCTATAGTTGACAGGTGCCTGGGTGACACTGGAGCAGGCTAGAGCTGGGGGAGGGAGGATGCCTGTCCAGGCAGGGTTTTTAACCCCTGTGGGACCCGGGAGTTTTGCTGGCAATAGTAACCAACTGGGGTAAATTTAGAGCAGTTTCTTAATTGTTCTCAAGCAGCAACTGGAGTTAGAAATTAATAATAATGACCAGTTGAATATAAATGATGTTCCAGACACAGGGCTAAAGGCAACCTCTTCATTTTCTCATTTAATCTCCAAAGCAACCCAATGAGGTAGTGCTGCTACCCGCATTGTCCAAGTTAAGTTCAGTGAGATTAAATGGCTTACTCTAAGTAGTGTGCTGGACAAGATAAGGTTCATAGCAATGCTCTGTGACTTCACCAATGATTAAAAAGCAACCATCAGGGCTCTTAAATTCTGTTGTTTGCTAGGTTATTATAGACCTGAACACATTGTCCCCAGAATGCTGTTGTCCAAGATAAGGTTCCGGACTGCTCTCTTCCAATATATGACTCAGGTTTTGATCCATGCCTACAAATGGATCTTACCCCAAAGAAGAGCTACACTGAAGTCCAGAAGATGTGTACCGAGGTCTCTCTTCCCTACCAGACCCACAGCCAGGCTTCCATATTTGATGCCTCTTTTGGATTCACCATCTCCAGCCACACCCCACTTTCCGATCTGTGCTCCAGGCTGTAAACAGAAATAACTTCGAAACACTCATCCATTTGAAAATCTCTGGGCTCCCAACTGCCTTTAGAATGAAATCTTTCCCTGCTGGGTGGCCACGTCCCAGGCCCTCTCTGCCACGCCCTCTGTGGTCCAGCCCAGGCTGGCATGCTCTGTGCCCAACATAGCGTGCACTTCATGCCTTCCTGCTATTATTAGCCCTTACCAGTTCCTCTCCCTGTAATGGCCTTGTCTTACCTTCTTTCTCCATCTGGCAAATGGCTATCCCACAATGCCCAGTTCAGATGTCACTGCCACTCCATTAGCTTCCTGACCCAAAGTAGAATTTATTACTCCACTCACCTGGCCCACCATGGCACCTGGTGCATGCGTATATCACTTGCTATCAATCAATTATACTACCTTTTTTTATGTGGCTGGATCCTGTTTCCCATTACTTAGGGCGGGGGTGGAGGCGCGGGCAAACACTCTTATCATCTTTGTTTCCAGAGCCCATGGTATACAGCAAATGCTCTCTTTTAGGAGAAACAGATGCAGTATGTGCACAGGAACTCTGCTCACACAGCACCACAAATGGCGATGATCTTAAAGAATTCCACAAGGATGTGAGTAAATGGCCGAGTGGTCTTCAAATTCCTTCTGCACACATTGTCACCTGTGATCAACAGTCACTTAACACTGAAAGAAACTCTACCTGTTCCACTGAAGGCTATGAGCGAGGGCAATCAGCAGCCCCAAATTTTTACCAGGGCACCTTTGCTTTTCCCTCTTGGAAATGATGTTTGGACAGGTGAAAGAACTCTGTTGCTGAAAATATAATTTAAAAAGCACTAGTTTGGATGACCGAGTCCTTTACTACCTTGAATTTCTTCCTAACTAGGTTCCAGCCTCTAGTGTTTTCTTCCTCCATCCAACTTGCATATTGCTTCCAGATGAAATTTTTAAAAATATTACGTAAATTACAAAAAGTGTAAAGGTAACATGCCAGTTATAAAACACAATTGCATAATAAATATAACCAACCAACCATGCAGCCCTACAACTGGAACATTCATAGTAGCTTGTCAGTATATACCTCACCTATCTCAACCATAGGCCTCACACCTACAGCTAATCACAGTCTGTAACTTCGATTTTTTTAATTCTATAGTCATGCATCGCTTAAAAACAGGGAAGCATTCTGAGAAATGCGTCATCAGGCAGTTTTGTCACGCACAAACTTCATAGAGGGCACTGACACACACCTGGATGGTACAGCCACTGCACACCTAGGCCGTGTGGTACAGTCTGTTGCTCCCAGGCCACAAGCCTGTGCAGCATGTTACTGTACGGAATACTGTAGGCAATTGTAATAGTATTTGTGCATCTAAACATAGAAAAGGTACAATAAAAATGTAGCATAAAAGATAAAAAATGGTACACTTACCATGAATGGAGCTGGCAGGACGGGAAGCTGCTCTGGGTGTCAGTGAGTGAATGGGGAGCGAATGTGAAGGCCCAGGACATCACTGTACACTGCTGTGGCTTTATAAACACTGTGCGCTTAGGCCACACTGTATTTAAAAATTTTTTTCTTCCTCCAATAATAAATTACCTTAGCTTACCATAAGTTTTTTACTTTATAAACTTTTTTTGTTTAAAAAATGTTTGTCCCTTGTAATAACTTGGCTTAAAACAAACACATCGTACAACTACATAAAAATATTTTTTCTTTGTATCCTTATTCTATAAGCTTTTATTTTTTTCTTTTTCTTTTTTTTCACTTTTTAAACTTTGTTAAAAACTAAGACACACACACCTTAGCCTCAGCCTACGCAGGGTCACTGTCTCCTCCTCCTTGTCTTGTCCCACGGGAAGGTCTTCACTGACAATAACATGCATGGAGCTGCCATCTCCTACGATAACACTGCCTTCTTCAGAATAGCTCCTGAAGGGCCTGCCTGAGGCTCTCTGAAGTGTCACTCTTTTCAGAAATATATTCATGGTGGTTTGCTTGGTTTGTTTCTTGTTTTTCATCACAGATTCGCTTGTAAGCAGATAATGCACCATAAACATTCCTCTCTATTAATGAAAACCTTGTAGTGTTGAGGTCCATGTTCTCAAACTTTTTAAGGAGCTTGATGATGTCTGCAAAAGCTTCTGCTAACCCCATTCAGTGTGAGTTTCCCTGGGTCTTCTTTTCCTTCTCCTGCACTTTCCCTTTCTCTTACCTCTTCATCGGTGCCTTCTGGTTCCAGTTCCAACACCTCCTCACGAGTCAGTTCCTCAGGAACCCCCTCTAGGCGCTCCTGTCACCATCACCTACACCACAGCTTTGGTGATTTTTGCAACCTTTGTGCTATATGATATTACGATGGGTATGACACTAGCCGACAGGAATTTTTTGGGCTCCATTATAATCTTACGGGACCACTCTCGTAGATGTGGTCCGTCCTGGACCAAAACTTCATTATGCAGCACATAACTGAAGACACATATATAACACCATGTTGTTGATTTTGCTGATTGTGGAAGTCTGTAAAGGTAGTACCGTACTGTGTAGCTCCCGAAACATGCTACTTCACTCAGTATATTGATTCCAAGATTCATCCATGTTGATGCTCTTAAAGCTTTTGTTGTTGTTACATAGTATTCCAGCGTGTGCCACACCAGTTATTTACTTACCCCTTCTCCTGCCAACCAACTCAGGTTGTTTCCAGTGCTTTGCTATTATGGGTAATGTGGCTATGAACCTTCTTTGTGCACATGTGCATTTGTGCATTTCTAAAAGTGGGATATTAGGTCATAGGGTATGCAAACGCTCAACCTTGTGAAATAATGTTCAAGTTTCTTAAAGGGGCTCTAATTGCCAGATAAACTTTCCCTGCTAAAAAATAATTCAGTGTAACCACTACTTGGCAAGATTAAATCCAAACCTGCTACTCCATCTGGCCCCAACCTACATTTCACATCTTTCTCTTAGAGTGTGGCCTCCTCCCCAAGCACTCCCATCCAGTTGGACAGGTCTACTCCCGAATATAGAACCTACTTTGCTCATTTTCAACAATGTAGCCCTGCTCCTTTGTTTCTAGGCTACGACTCTCACTCTCCATTACTGCCCCTGGGTTCTCCTTCCTTTATGAAACCTATCCTGATTTTACCTGCCCACAGAATTTTCACACCCCAGCTCCAAAAATACCTATTTTCTGCACCAGTCACATGACACCACTCTTCATCTTTACACACACCTTAGAATATTGAGTTTCATGTTGCCTTATTGGAAAAATGAACATTCTAAGCTGTGTAATCAGATTTATTTGAGAACTCAGCATTTCCAATTTTAGTATTTGGTAACTTTCTCACTACTCTCTTGACAATGGAGTTGCTTCCTTGGCAACCAGGAGATAGATTAATTGATTTTGGACTTCATATTTCCCATGCAACTTTTGACATGATTATGTCTTATTTTCCCAATTAAATCATAGGCATCTTAAAGTACAGAGAGCATCCTTTATATTTCCTTGTATTCCCCACAACATATAACAATCTATATATGCAGCAATAATTCATTCAACAAATATTTAATACTTTAGTGGGTACGTGAAAGTGCAGAGGGCTGACTATCTGTTCCTAATTGTGACAAACAGAATATAAACAAAAACGAAGAAATATAATTGAATTTTTTTTCCTTAATGAAATCATGAAAAAAGTATTCAGCACAGAGAGGCTTTCTACACTTACTCTCTGTAAAATTATTTTTTCAAATTTATCCAAATAATACATTCTAGCATACAGAACATAATTATATATACATAAATTTGTAAGTTTGTGTATGTGTGTATATATACATATATAGTCACATGCAGCAGAACATTTCAATCAGTGATGGGTTACATACATGATAGTGGTCCCATAAGATTATAACGGAGCTGAAAAATTCTTATCACCTAGCTGTCACAATGTCAACGCACGACCTATACTGTGCTTCCCCAAAAATAAGACCTAGCCGGACAATCAGCTCTAATGCGTCTTTTGGAGCAAAATTTAATATAAGACCTGGTATACTATTATTATATTATATTATATTATATTATATTATATTATATTATATTATATTATATTATATTATACCCGGTCTTATATTACAGTAAAATAAGACCGGATCTTATATTAATTTTTGCTCCAAAAGACTCATTAGAGCTGATTGTCCGGCTAGGTCTTATTTTTGGGGAAACACGGTATATGTCTGTGGCGATGCTAGTGTAAACAAACCTACTACACTGCCAGTCATATGAAAGTATAGCACATACAATTATATACAGTACATACTACTTGACGATAATAAACGACTACTGTGTTTCCCTGAAAATAAGACCTAGCCAGACAATCAGCTCTAATGTGTCTTTTGGAGCAAAAATTAATATAAGACCCAGTCTTATTTTACTATAATACAAGACCGGGTCTTACACTATAATATAATATAATATAATATAATATAATATAATATAATATAATATAATATATAATACTGGGTCTTATATTAATTTTTGTTCCAAAAGATGCGTTAGAGCTGACTGTCCAGCTAAGTCTTATTTTCAGGGAAGCACGGTATGTTACTGGTATATATATTAACTACATTGTACTTTTTATTGTTAGAGTTACTCTTTCTACTCATAAAAAAAATAGTTTGCTATAAAACAGTATATTGTTCTACAGCTGCCTCATTCATCTTGTATTTATTGTATCTCTTGATTGCAGCATTTTCTTGTGTTTGATTTACTCTCATGCTGTTTTG
Source organism: Rhinolophus ferrumequinum (assembly GCF_004115265.2). Lineage (NCBI taxonomy): Eukaryota > Metazoa > Chordata > Mammalia > Chiroptera > Rhinolophidae > Rhinolophus > Rhinolophus ferrumequinum. The sequence goes on along the minus strand of NC_046285.1, from coordinate 61,783,374 downwards.
TACAGTAACATGCTGTAGAGACTTGTAGCCAGGAGCAACAGTCTATACCATACAGCCTACACGTGTAACAGGCTATACCATCTAGGTTTGTGTAAGTATAGTCCATGATGCTCGCATGATGAAATCACCTAACGATGCACTTCTCAGAACATATCCCCGTAGTTAAGTGGTGCATGACCATTTATATATATAAATATATGAATATAAATATATATATATATTTGTACAGTCTTAGAAAGTACAATAAAAGCAGAGGCACTGTAGACAGAAACTTTCCAATCACACACACAAGAAATAACACCCATGTTGTAAGCTCACTAATACTCTTTAGTGAAAACAAAATCTTGATTGAGTTTAGCTCTGTCATCTGTCTCTGAAATATGTTACTGTCCATTTTCATCATGATTGTAACTGCGAAATGATTCATTTAGTTAAACGACCTTTCTCTTCCATTCATTCTCTTTTGATAAAGTTGCTGCCCAACTTCCTAAAAGATACCACACTGTATAAAATCTGAGGCAGAAATAAGTCACATTACTTCCAATAAAAAAGTATAATTCAATTTTATTAGTATGAAATATTGAGACAATTTATTGTATTTATGACCCAAGTGCATGATTCTCAAATATGAAAGGGTTTTAACATAATCACGCAATCATTTAGTAAAATTGCTGTTTATCAGACCCCAAGAAAAGCAGGAAGGCACTTTCTCTTTTTGGTGTAGAGATACTATACTTAAGATTGCTTTATTGGCTATTTCTTTGATGCAGTTCATTCTACTTCACTTTTGTCAGATTCCTCTTTCTCAAACTCGACTAAAGGAGCATGTCTGTTGGCCTGAGAACCTTCTTTGTAGAACACTTTCTTGATCGTGCCATCCTTTGGAGCCTTTATGGTATGCTGCAGAGACACAAGACATGACAAACAATGGTTGCGATACTAATGAAGACCAAGTGTGTACCAAGTCAAGAAAGTCAGACACAAAGTGAAAAATGAAGCCAATTGTTTGGATAGTTTGTTGTCTGTCAGTGCTTCCCCACTCTTTTCATGTCACAGTACACAGAGAAAACAACATTTTCATGGTGTGCTTAGGGTCAACACACCTGTAACCCATTCAAGGTCACTAACTGGGAAGCTCCCAAGTTTCACAGTAGAATCTCACTTGGGATGCTTTTAAAAACAACTGACCCTTGGGATCACTCTGGGAGATCCCAATTCAACTGGTCTGGGGAAGTTGTTCTTTTGTTTTTTTGCATGTGTTTGTAGAATATTTAGTTTACTGTAACCGATGACAAGACAGCTCCCCCTCCATGAGTCCCTGGCCTAAACATATTTTCTTTCCTTATACAGCAAGAGGACAACATTAAACATGGAAGCTTTCAATTTGTGGCACTGAATGATGATCTACACAGGACATCCTTCAAAGGCTGTAGGGATCCCTTCAGCTTTTTAGCAATACAAGCCTTTGAGGTCTTCTGGCCCATTTGCTTGACATTCGTGTTTTATGCCTTGGAATATCTTTTTTAATTGCATTCTTGGAGCTTGCATATATCATTTTACTTTTCAGAGGTGTTAGCTCTGGTACCCTCCCCACCCCCCACCCACACACACACAAAAACATAAACTCCTTTTTTCTGGATTCCTTCGTTTCAAAGCTTGTATCACACAAAGCACAGTGACAGTCTTTCTCAGGAAACATTTCTGCAAAACTCTTCAAAGGATCCATTATGGTCACACTAACAACTCCAACCAAGATCCCTTTGCCTTCTTCTACAAGGATGCACCTTTTGTCTGCACTGACACGAAAAATGACAGATTTCTTTTTATTCTTGATTTATTTTGGTGTGGAACACTTCTGAACTTCCATGTCATAAAAGATATGACATAGTTCATCAGCGACTTGCACTCCTGAGGCCATCATCACTGCGGCGGTCACAGGGACGCAGACAAGGGAGCCGGCCTGCTGCGCCAAGGTGCTGAGTCTGCCAAGTGTCCTTGTCACAGCAGCCAGAGGACAGACTGAGCACGGAGGCGACATAGGGCATGAGCCTACCAGGGGGCGGGGCCGCTGATAAGTCGTTTTTTAAAAGCTCCCAGGTGACTGTAATATGTGGCCAGGGTTGAGAACTACTGGCCTATAATTCCCAACCACCTAAAAACCCAAACAGCTAATTTAATATGACTGAGGTTTTCACTTTGCTACTGATGGTTGCCACCCTAGGTTTGGCCTTAGAAAATACCCATAGTTAACATTCAGTTGGGTTACTGCCCGAATCTAAGCTTTTGATAATTTCATTAAGTTCGGAATCAAATGACAGGTGCGATTTCACAAAATTAAAGCGAGAAGGATGGTTTAGTTTTGTTTCCTGCAGTTAATGCTTCATCAATGCATGGCTCTTAATATTTAAAAAGTACCAAATAAGGCAAAGAACAGTTAGGTCTGATAGGTCCCAAAGTTTACTTGGCAGTTGAACTCATGATTTCACTTACCTCCATTTTCATGGCGATCATAACCATTAGAGAATCTCCAGCTTTTACTTTGTCTCCAGCTTTCACAAACACCTAGAGATTCAGAGTGACAGGTTAATACTTGAAGACACAGAGGTCCTTCGTGGCCCAGAGTTGATATATACAGTAGTACCTCAGTTTTCGAACGTCTCCATTGACGAACATTTCGGTTTATGAATGCGTAAATTTTATGGATTTCTGGTATCATTAGTAAAATTCATGCTAAATTTGCAGTTTCAGGGATTGATTTTAAAGGTCTGGAACGGATTAATCCATTTTGCATTACTTTCTATGGGGAAACTATGCCTCAGTTTTCGAATGTTTCAGAATTCGAACGGACTTCCGGAACGGATTATGTTAGAAAACCGAGGTACCACTTACTGTACCACTTACTGTAAATGTACATAGCAGAAGTAAGAGTCAACGTGGTTGTCTCGTCTGCCAAAGATAAGTGTGTTGGTACAAATCAGAGACCCACAGGTCGGTCTGGCCTTGCTGGCACTGTTATCAGTGGGAGACATGACTTAGCTCCCCCTCCCTACCCCCTAAGTCATCTAGTTTTCCTTGACACAGAGGAACATGTTTTATGTATCTTGGGACCCTTTTGTATGTTTATGAATGCACAGACAAGACAAAGCACCAACAGGAAGGACTACTATACTTAAATGTCTGCACCACAGGCAGGGTAGAGGGTCTTGCCTAGTTCTCTAGTTTTTAGGTTGTCTAGGATAGTGTTTCAAGTCTTTGTGGCCCCATGTAGTAAATGTATAGATAATCTTTATGTGTAAGAATTAAACTGATTGGCAACCCCCAAAAACTCTGTTTTCCTTTTCATACGTATAAATGAACTCAATATATCCCATTTGGTCACACAGTCTTCTTGGTTAACACGGTTATCAAGGAGTGTGATGTATCCACGTCACACAGGGGAGTTAGGTTCTAAAGTCAACTTAGGTTCTAAAGTAGAACCAAAATTGTGAAAAATGAGAAACAGCCTTGAAAGCCCCAGGAATCACCCAATGCTGGGTGATGCTTTAGTGTCAGATGAAACCAATGGTCTGGGTTTATGGGCCAGCTTGGGGAGAATATACATCTCTGCACACCCTGTGTAGGACGCTCACGTTGAGAGAGGCCTGTGGGAACGGAGGCTGAATGCACTAAAGGCAGAGAATTTCCCAACTCACACTCCCTATGTAGCAAACATTTCCAGAGGGGACCAGTTGATGAAATCACTCAAACTATTTAAATAGTTATTTTCTTCTTTTTGGGGGTACCAAGAATATGCAGTTGAATTTTTATGACTTAAATGCACTTGAGGGGACTCTACGATATTCAAGTATATAAAAGGAGACTACTAATCTATCACCATTTGAAGGTATATCAGTATGGACCTTATCTCTGAATATATACTGCATTCAACACCAAATCATGTTGTTCTTCACCAATACCAGCCTTTCATATTTTAACACAGATACAATTATGTACATTAGGGAAAAGTCATTATTTCATGATAAATTGTTCACTGTTAAATTTAACATTAAAAAAAAGACAGCCCTTTTGGATGATGCTTGGTGAATACTCTATTTTAATCATGAAAAGACAATTTAAATTATTTGTACTTTCATGGAAATTCCCACTTTCAAAAACAACAGTGTTTATCATAAATTAGGTAAATGGGTATTTTCATTGAAGACTGTAATACAGAACTTGAATCTATCTTAGAGTTTCTTGATTTCTTGAAATGGATGCTTTTCTAATGAGTAAGATTTAGAAAGGGAAAAAGAATATATATGACAAAGTTCGACAAAGACATTTATTTACCAGACACTATTCTACATACATTCACGTGATTACCTTCTCAATGGTTCCAGCCATAGGAGCTATGGCACCTCCCTGAGTTCCTTCTGAAGTCACTGAAGACAAGTATTTGGGGACTGGAATGTCAATCTGAACAGTTCCTTCCTATAAATAGAAAACAAGGCAGACATGAAATCAAGATCTTATCCCTATAGTTTTACTAATATACCTGAGGTTAGGATTGTTTTCAAGTTATCTGTTCAATGTTAGTCACCTTTACTATCAGGGCTCTAATCTAGCTTTGTGACCCTGAGCAAATTACCAAATCCCTCTCAGTTTTGGTTTCCCATTGTGAAGGACTGATGGTATACATGCCTCAGAGAGGATTAAAGGAATTGATGTATATAACTTTAGCCACCGTCTGGAAGCCATTTTTAGTAGCCCACTATCAAGTGCTTAGTCTAAGTCAAGAACTATTCATAAGAGTTTTATATAGTATATAAATAATGTCATTAATTGTCACAACAACCTTATGAGGTAGGTACTGTTATTATTCCTGTTTATAGATGGGGAGTCTTGAGGCTCAGCGAGTTTCACTTGTCTGAGGTCACATAGCTACTCAGTGGTAGGACCAGAATTTGAACCAAAGCAGCTTCGTCTCCCAGAACTGATGCTCTTCACCACTCATGCTGCCTCTACCATCACATCGCGATAGCATATTGACTATGGAAAGGAATGCCTGGGAAAGTGACATCATCCCTGACTCCATATACAGTAGTTTAATTACTGGAACACTAAAGGCATCTCATCACAAAGAACTGCGATCTGTAAGACGGTTCCGAAATGTGAGAGGACTGTAAGAGGCCACAGTATATTTGATAATCCATTCTCTTTCTTCTCCCAGGGCAGAATGCTAAGGTCTCCCAATAAATTCTCAATCACATCCATGCAAAACCTGTTGCAATGATCCAAAAGAACACCACTAACCCCACCCACCTTCCTACTGCACACCTTCCCCACGGGAACATCTGGTTCCAACTCCTCTCCCAACAGTCACCTTCTCCCACATCTCAGGATTCCAAGTACCAGGAGGATGGTGGTTAGGGAAAGTGTTCAGGCATCAAATCCCTGAGAGAACAGGGCCCACTGAGCAGGGAGATACTCTCTGGCAAGAGCATGAGCACATATGTCAGAATTAAAAAAGAAAATGGATATGTGTCTATCAATGAGAAGCCATGTGAACAAAGAATGAGAGAAGGCAGAAATGCGGCAAAGAAACAGAGTGGAGAGGGAAACAGAGAAAACTTCATTGTAGTGATTGAAGGAAGCGGGATCTTTCTAATCTCTTTCAATGGGATGCCTCTGGTCAAGCAATTTTCTCCCAAACCCCAACAGTGTTATTATATAGAAGAGACATTACCATGGAAAATAGGTAAATTGTGTTCTCCAGGACAATTAGCTTAGCTTTACTAGCAACTCCATTAATAGAACATTTCAGGTAAGTGCAATCTCCTTCACTGTAAAGATCACCAAGGACTTGGAAAATTTTATCTTCAATCTGAAACAAATATAAACAAACAAAGATCCTTAAAATAAATGAATAACCCTACAGGGTTAATAAAATCAGAATCAGTTCTATACTATTTCAATAGTTTCAAAAGATAACAGGTAAAATGTTTTTTAAAAAAAGTCATGTAGAAACTTTCCCCCTAATATTCATAAACAAAGCACTCTAGATAGAGACAGCAGTAAGATAATTAAAAGAAAAAAAAGTTATATAACATATCTATACACCATAATGCTACAAATAAAGGCTCATGTAAGAATAGCAATAAAAATGTGAAATAGAAATATAAATCAAATTAAGCAAAATTATTAAAATTTGGTTGAGTGCATTACATATTAGTATTCATTTCTGAGTACCCAAAGTCAAATTTAGTTTTACTGTGCCAAAGTGAGTAGTGAAAAATACCAGAACCACATAATTAGATGGTATTTCTTTTATCTCACTAGCATGTAGGTCCAATTTATGGGATTCAGTTATGATTTAAGAACAAAAATTAGCTGGAGATTGACCATAATTTTCTCACTCTAAGAGAGAGCGTGCCAAAGAACAGATTTCACACTTAAATCTTTCAAGGAAGATAACAAAAGGACATGAAACCTTTCTGTTCCAGAGAATGTTTTTTTCCATATACACTCAAGAAAATTTTCCCTTACACACAGAAAATTCATTTAAATCCTCTCTCTCTACTGTTCATCTCAATTCCCATGATTTTAGTGTCAAAGCCCTGTGGCTATTCTTTTCAAATATATTATGTAGCCTAAGGTGAAATAGGTCACACTGCAGTATTTATACATAGGTTTTCATCTATTCTAAGTTAAATATGACATTTTATTCTGCTTTGTAACCTACTAAAACAGCCATTTGAATTTTGTGAAATTCTCAGGACATAAAGGTTAGATTGCAAACAGTTTGTTCAAAGATTTAGAAAAGCACATTCTAAATTTGTGAATGTAGTTCAATGAGCCTATTAGAATAAACCTGAGATTTACTTTACCATTTATCAAAAGACAAAAAGGGGCTCCAAACCAGAGGTACCAATATGCATTACAACTCTCATATACTAAAGGACATGCAGTTCCCAGTTTTTCTAAATCTCAGAGAAAGAAAACCAATGTGTCTCAAAGTGTTGGGAGATACAAAGCTTATCATTGATAAATCCATTTTGCAAGATTTGAAATCTTAGTTCATATTAAAAATGATTTATTCTAGTCTCTGAATTTGTACTTTACTGTAGGAATTTGGTTGAGTTCTTACATTAGTCATTAAGGAGATGCAAATCAAAACCATAATGAGATATTACTTTACACTCATTAGGTTGACTGTTATAAAAAAGAAGAAGAAGAACCAGAAAATAAATGTAAGCAAAGATGTAGAGAAATTGAAACCCTTGTACACTGTTGGTGAAAATGTTAAATTGTGTAGTCCCTATGGAAAACAGTATGGTAGCTCTTCAAAAAGTTAAAAACAGAACTACCATATTTATGATCCAGCAATTCTACTCCTGGATATATGCCCAAAAGAATTGAAAAAAGGGTCTCAAAGAGATATTAGTACCCCTATGTTCATAGTAACGTTCTTCTCAGTAGCCAAAAGGTGGAAGCAACCCAAGTATCACCAACAGATGAACAAATAAACAAAGTGTGGAATACACAGTCAATAAAATATTATTCAGCCTTAACAAGGAAGGAAATTTATATACATGTTACAACATGGAAGAACTTTAAAGACACTATGCTAAGTGACATAAGCCAGTCACAAAAAGACAAATAATGAATGATTTCACTTACATGAGGTATCCATAACAGTCACATTCATAGAGACAGAAAGTGAATGGTGGTTGCCAGGGGCTGGGGGGAAAGGGAGTAACAGGGTGGCGGGAGCGAGCGGTGCTGTTGTTTAATGGGTACAGAGCTTCAGTTTTACGAGAGCAGAAAAGTTCTGCAGATGGACGGTGGTGATGGTTATACAACAATGTGAATGTATTTAATGCCACTGAACTGTACACTTAAAAATGGTTAAAATGGTAAATTTTATGTTATATATATTTAAAAATATACATTAAAAGTAATAAAACATAAAAATGTTCTGATTGAATAATAAATATTAATAGATGAAACTAATATAAACAAAAGCTCTTTGGGGAGTCTCAATAATTTTTAAGAATGTACAGCGGTCCTGACACCAAAAAGTTTGAGAACTGCTGCTTTAGATATAAATACTTGCACACACATTAGGGGTTCGATAGGTGTCCGATTCAAAGCTAATATTTTTTGCCAAGTTGTTATTCTTAAAGGAACCACAACCAAAATGAGTAAACAATCAGAAACTGTACAGGGGATCATTTCCTCAAATTGGTCTGAAATAAATGCCTACGCCATCCTCCTCACTACAGACATAATGATCAATGGCTTAAGAGAAACCAGAGAGTAAAAAAGACCATGATCAGTGTGAGAGAGACCAGATTTAGCTCTGAACTGGAGAACAAAACCAGTAAGGCTTACCTGCATGCTATATGACCCATCATGGTTATATGTTACAGCTATGGCTACATCTTCAGGGGAAAAAAAAAAATTAAGAAAAATTAGAAGACCTTCATTTATTCAATAACTGAAATTCCTAACATCTCATTTTCAACCTAACGATAACTAGCTGTGAAGGATAGCAACATCTTTTAATTTCCTGGCAATAAAAATGAAAAACAAAACAAAACAAAAAAAGCAACCAAACTATCAGGCGCTTTTCAATAAAGGTGAATTTCAAACTTTTCTAAAAATGGAGTTTTAGTTCTTTTAAGGTCGCAGGCTATTTTAGATATTTTCTCCTCCACTAGGAAAGGCTTCCGTGTTATAGAAAATGCAATTAATTGGGAAAGAGGAGTTCTGGTGTAAGACCCAAACCTGCCATCTGTGGCATGATCACCTCGGTGATCTTGACTAAGTCATTCAAAATCTCTGAGTCAATTTTCTGATCCATTCTGACCCATTAAATGAGTATGAGAATGTAACAATGATTAAATAAATGTGAGATTATAAACTGTAACAGACTATACAAATATAATATACAATATATCCGTATTATTATGTGACTACAGAATTGGTTAAAGACTATCCTTGGAGATAGCAAAACTTTTGCAGGGTAGAGAATATAAACTGAAGTCATTTCATCCAGTCCTAACACTTCAACCATCATTTTGATGCTGCCAGCTCAAGTCTGTTTCCAGCCCTGCTCTTCCTTCTCCAGAACTCTGGTCAGTGATTCCCAGCTAGATGTTCTGTCCGTACTTTAAAATGAACATGCTTTTTCTCCTGACCTGTGAGCTCCATGACTGCTACGGCTAGTCTTCTGTCATTCAGGTTTAAAATCTGTCATTCTTGCCTTCACCTTCTCCTATGCTTTCCACCTCCAACAGTCACCACAAAGCTGCCAAATTCTTCCCTTTGAGTACCTGTCCTATGCATTTCTTCCTTTCCATTTCCATCAGGGAGATGGCCCCAGGCCTGCCTGCCTCTGAGAAGGTCCTTCGAGGACTTCTGCTTCCTGTCTCAACCCTTCCAGCTGATGTACCTGTATGTCCCCACTACATTCCACATACTTGGCCTTGAATCGAGAGCACCAAATTCACAGTCTTATTTCCTACCCTTCGTCTACATAGCTCTATGTCCAACCAAATGGGGAAAGAGGCCAATCAGTATTCTCCATACGCGTCTCGAGCCTTCCCCTCACTGTGCCTCTTTGCTTTCTCCTCCTTCACTGCATTGCTGGTCCCCAGCAGCACCGGCTGAGACCCCGCCCCTTGTTCATATGTAGCTTACTTGGGAAGAGCCTGTTCAGACAGAATGAATTCTCTCTCTGAACAGTTAGACTTCTGCATATAAACACTAGTATGATTCTCCTTTCATCCACTGTTATGATAGAGTGAATTTTCTCATTAAAAAATTGCAAAAATAAAAAGGTTTACAGGGCCTGAAAGACCTCTTTATTGCGCAGATGTAACTACTATTAAACACTTGAATGTATGAATCCTTTTGGACCGTTTAAAATGCAGTCACGCTTGTATTTTTCTTTTATAAAAATAGGATATTGCTATACATTGTTCTGCAAACAACTTCATTTTAGTTAACATGTGACATGCATATCTACCTTGTCCTTCCAATAGTAGCAAGGGGATCGTTTAATAATAGTGATGATGATGACAGCTAATGTCTGTTGACTGCTTGCTATGTGCCACACAATGAGCTAAGTGCTTTACGTGTTGTTTCATTTAATATCTACAATAACCCAAGGAATCCGTCACCATTGCCATCCCCCTGTACGGCTGCAGACACGTGATGCTTAGACAGCGTGTGAGTTGCCCAAGGGTGACAGACAAGAAGGGGGCCAGAATTCAAACCCACACAGTCTAACTCCGGGGCTGTGTTATTAACCACTACGCCATCCATTTCCCAACACACACTTCTCCTTTGCCAAGTGGTAAATTCCTTAGAGAAAAAAACAGGGACAAAGACATTTTTACTCTTCTTCATATTACTCAGAATATCTATTTTTTCAAAAATTTTGTACTGAATGTATGAATGAATGAAACTTCTCCACCCTATATCTTGTCAATATCTTTAACCCTTCTCAAGAGAAAATGCATCCAAGTATACCTGATCAGTTTTCTTATAATTTACAAAATATGAAAAGGACTTAAATGACATGAATGTCAATAGAATCACAGTAAAGACACTGCCAGGAAAAGTCTAAATTCAATCATAAATTACAGGGTGACTCAGTCTGTTCCTCCCTCCGCTAGGTATCACCTGGTCCCCACAAGAGAATCTTAAATATCCTCTAATCTATGTAGTAAAGTGTGGAAGTCTGCATGAAGCAGTGTTAGGTAAGCACAGGTACCCCGAAATGTGGGTTCAAATTCTGGCTCCACCAATCACTTTCGGTGTGATTTTAAGAAAATTATTAATCTTTCTAAGCTATGGTTCCCCCATTTATAAAATTGACACTAATAAAACATCAATTTCATTGGCCTGTTCTGAGAAATGCAAAATAAATTAATTGATGGAGAGAGCCTAATACAATGTGTGACATATACCACTCAGTAAATCTCAGCTATTGTTGTTTATTATTATTATTATTGTTATTATTATTAAGGGGAAGGACGGGTTCTGTGACACATGGCCACTAGTAACAAAGGGAGGATATTTTTCAAGCCTTAAGTATTTAAAATACTTGGTCATTTTTACTGAGATCATTAAGAGCTGGTTCTATTTTAGATTCAGAAATGGTTCAGGCGCTTAGACTTCCTGTTCCGTGTACTGTCCTATTCAACCATGGCCACTGCTGATTAGCGTAACACTTCTGAAAGCTACATTCTATAACATTCAGACCTGGATTATTGTTGAAAAATACTGCCAAAAAGATGTAGTGAACAGCCATCATGTTGGCTTTTCAGTTATATATTTCTTTAATTAAAATTTTAAAAAATTCCAAGAAATGCAACATAATTCACAACACCATTCAGTGAGTTAGTGAAGATCCATGCCAAATAACACAGTTGGCTCATCTGAATGATAACCACGCATGTGATTTTTCCGTTTCATTTAGGTTAAAGAGGCCACTGAAACTTTGTTGCTACTGGTACTGGTATTTAGGAGTCTAGAGTAAGATACTTCCACATTTTGGAGGCTGTTTTTTAGGATGAAATGAATAAATACACGAGCATAAAATGGATAGGTTAATCATTTGCAGAATGATACTCTATAAGGGATCTTTGCAAACTTTCTTTCCAAATATTCAATGTACTTAAGGTAACGATGATATAAGCTCAGGATGAAAAAACACCTAAGGAGTTATAACCCCATCAACTTTTGTGAACAAAAAGTTTGTTAAGACCTAAGTGGATGTCTACAAACGAGGGGTGCCAAAAAAAATGTATACAAGTGGACACTTTGCTCAACGTTGCTCAAGCGGTAGTTCGCCGTAATCAGATGTGTCTGGAGGCAGATGATAACCACTTTGAGCACCTCTTGTAATTGCAGGAGTCAAACGTGACTTGTATTCATCTTTTGTTATCGGTATATATTGAGTGTTACAATTTTAATGCAGTTTTCCTTTCTTAAAATGTGTATACATTTTTTTGGCACTCTCTGTAGAGTTGAGGTAAAGAGCAGGGTGCTGTGATGAGCTGGCAGGAAGATTCTGTTCTACCTGGGAGGCACCTTATAACAGAGCTGTCACAGGTCAGTAACACCTCTAACTCCTCACACCCAAGGTTACCCAGCCTGCCCACCTCTGACTCTGCCCCCATCTGGCTCCCAACGCAAACTGTACTGCAGCAGAAGGGATGTCACAGCCAGCTATCACATGACTCTGGTCCCTCTGGTACATTGCTCCAGCCAGAAATTTATAAACTCTGGCTTAGGTGTCAGCCTCTCCTGACTTCAGTTATAATAAATCAGTCCCCACCCTGAACCTACTGAAATTAGTTTGCAACCAGAAATCAATTTTCCATGGGAAAAGTGGTGGAAATAGCACAGGAGTCAAAGTCAGACAGACTGGGTGTCAATCATGGCTCTGCCGCTGAGTCGCCTCGAGTAAGTCATTTCACCTTCCCTGCCTCAGTTTCATCAGCCATACGTGGGTATAGCAGTGATTCCCGCTCGTTAAGTTGTGAAGATAAAAACTTAGATGTGATAAAAAGGCACTGAATAAATTATGGCTCTTTAGTTGCCTACTTCCCCCTGAAACGCTGCCTGAGCAGTCGGTGATCTTCCCTCCTTGGAGTAGTGCTGGATGTTGCTTTTCTTATTTAAAAGGGATATTCTCACTGAAGAAAACTTGCAAAGCAAAGAAAGTACAAAGAAGTAGGGGTAAAAGAGACCACCTCAAATCCCACCACCCAATGGGAACCTCCCTGACATTTTGGCAAATTTCATTTAAGTCATTTTGTTAGGTATGTTTTATGACATATTTTTAGAACATTTGCAAAATATAGAAAAAGTGTAATGAAGAAAAAGAAAAATCATTAACTCTACCACCCAGAGCCAATGAACTCTTATCACTTTGGCATACTTCCTTCCAATGTCTAGGAATCTTAAAAAAGGTTAATTGACTGATTGTGGCCAAGCTGAATCCTTTTTTTCAAGTAAATGTGATATATTTCTATAAAGCACACGTCTAATAAAACATTACTTACTGTTTTTACCGTCCCTAAGAGTCATGTTTCTGGTGTAAGAGATATTCAGTCTTCTTCCACTGCTGGATGCAAAAGGAGAATATTGATCTAGAAAAAAATTCAACAACAAATTTTAAACATCAAGCCAACTACATTTATACATTACAAAAGAAAACATAAAACACAATACCTACACTGGCAACTCAAATGTGTTTTCTTTGTTCTTCTCATTGCTTTAAATTTAAATTACATATTTTGATTTACATCTGAGGAAATTTCATGTGGTAAATCCCAGCTTCTCTTGAAAAATGAGAATATTTGCAGCTTAAACTCTCGTTCTCTGATAGCATAAGTGGCACAGGGGTCACCCCTTTCTGATAGGGCTAATGCATCCAGGTCACCCAAACCTCTACCACTCAGTATTTTTTTTTTGCCTGGCCTCTTTTATTCTATGTCACTGGTCCAGCCGAGAGGTTCTTTCAGTGTATATCCTCTGTTGGACAATACCCAGGAGTTACAGCATAGCTAAACAGAAACAATTTACTCTGAAGATTATAAGTTTTAAAAAGGTGAGAGCAAGAGGACACCCCATTCTAAAAATGCTAAGCACATAGTAGGAATACACTATGGGGCATATTTACATGCATTTCATTAAAAAAAATTTTTTTTTTAATTGGGAAACAGCCATGGTCATTGGTTACATATTGGTTTCATGCTAAAATGGCACAGTTGACTCTTTTTAAGGAGGGCGCAGCTCCCAGTGACCCATGCGGGGATCGATCAGGCAACCTTGGTGCTACCAGCACCACGCTCTAACCAACTGAGCCAACCGGTCACCCCTAGATGCATTCCATTTAATGGAAAAGGACAAAGTGACGATAGAGCACTCATCTCCTAAAGATGTAATTATATATTTTAAACTTTCAATGTAACTTTCTTGAATAAATCTAGAAATTAATGATCCTAAAAATAGGATCCTACAACAATACAATAATCCTAACAATAACAAAGAGAGAAATGGTTTCAATTTTTTTTTTCCTGTTTGCTCCAAAAGTCAGAGTTAGCTTAAGTAAATATTATGGAACAAGTTTGGGAGAGCTCAGATTTTGCTCAATTTAGAGGGAAGAACTTTTTAATGGAGAACTGGCCAAAACTGTAATAAGCTAATGAATTTTCATTATGAATTCCTAGCTTCCTGAGGCATTAGGAAGAGGTTGGGTGACAACTTAGTGGGGATGCTGAAGTAGCGACGTATGTGGCAGCCAGGTTAAATCTCTGCCACAGTCTGCTCCAAGCTCAGATTCTATGACATAATGAAGTACCTACATCTCCAGTTAGTCATAAATTTGATCACAGAATGGAAAAAGACAGGAGGAAAATACTCAACAATAATCATGGGTAACCCAAGGAAATCTGAGAGTCTCCAGTATTCCATCTTTAGTCCCCAGGACCCTCGAAGGTGCTGGAGGCACACAGGCTACAACAAAGGAGGCCACACACGGTGAATAAAAGAAGCTGGAAGGGATCAGTATGGGCTGTGGCAAGAACTAGTGTTTGGTTGAAAGGAAATCCATCTTGACGTTGTTAGGTGATTAGTTAAGTTACATTTAATGGGTTAAAAAGTATTTATGGGTGCATCATAATATCCAAAGGGCTCTACTTCATCCCCAAAACCACATTAGCAGAGGATGGTGTCAACCACCGAGAGAAGAAAAGGGAGGTAAGAGTGGCATCAAGAAAGAAAAGCACATTCAACAACTATTCATAGAATATTGACAAGCAAAGGAAGGAGAAAAGCATTCCACACCTTGTGTCTGAATTTTGAAAACATCAGACATCGCTTTCTCCTTGAGGATGAGACCCAGAGCTGCCTGGCATAAAAACTCTTTGGCTACAGCCTTCCGACTGGGCAACAATGCTTCACGGTGTTGAGGGATGAAATCAGTGTGCACGTTCCCAGCTACAAACTCCGGGTGGCCAGACAGGCGGAGGAGGAAGTCAATGTTGGTGTGCAGGCCGACGATCTAGGGGGAGAACAAAGTCACGTCCCCACGGAGTGGGGAAAACAGCATATTCAGAAAAACATTCTTATGGCTTCTGCTAAGCGTTTTCTACCAGGGACAACTCTCAGGAAAACAAAGCAGAAAAACCCCACGTCACCATCACTCTATATCTGGACTTCACATTTAAAACGACATTTTACTATAACAAAGAGGACACAGCAAATGGTGTTACTGTAGGTAGAGGGGAGACATTTAATTGACTCAGGTTAGGAAAGCGATAAATATTAAGAAACTTAAATGAGATTTATCTGCACGATATTGAAGACCTGCTGCTCAGAACGCTCCCACAGCAGAGGACGACTGCAAACAGAAGGCAGGAGTACTACACTGGGGAGGGGATAGGAGTAAATGAGTTTCCTTCCAACACTAAAATCCAAAGTTTACACACCGATATAAAAATAAAAAAGGCATAAAACTTAACCCAAATCCACCCAATAAATGGAATCATGGGTAAAATCAGTTATCTGAGCCTTGGATTCATTCACTCAAGCATTTAATGGCCATTTACTGAGCACTTGCAGGTGCCAGGCCCTGATCCAGATACTGGAGACACAGTGGAGACAAGACAAAGTCCTTGCCCTCACAGAGCTTACATTCTAGGGACAGATAACAAACAATATTTGTAAACAAATATCTAATATTATGTCAGGTGGTATGAAGAAAAATAAGGCCGGCTAAGAGGACAGAACAGCAACGGGTTCTATTTTAAATGGGGCAGCCCTGAAAGGGCTCTGAGGAGGTGAGCAGTGGCTGAGGACCGTGAGGAGGGAGTCCTGTAACCACGTGCGGGAAGAACACTCTGGAAGAGAAAATACGAACACATGGCTCCATACTGTGTGTCTAAGGAATGGAAAGGAGGCCAGTGTCGTTGGAGCCACATAAATCAGAGAGTTGATCAAAGTAATGACATATAACAATTTGAATACCATGGGTTACTAAGAAATCTTCTCTGAAGCTCAGACAGTTACTGTGTTTCCCCGAAAATAAGACCCAGCCAGACAATCTGCTCTAATGTGTCTTATGGAGCAAAAATTAATATAAGATCTGGTATTGTATTATATTATATTATACTATATTATATTATATTATATTATATTATATTATATTATATTATATTATTTATATTACATGAGACCCGGTCTTACATTATAGTAAAATAAGACTGGGTCTTATATTAATTTTTGCTCCAAAAGACGCATTCGAGCTGATTGTCTGGTTAGGTCTTATTTTCAGGGAAACACGGTAGTATAGAACTTAACCGCACCAAGAAAACTAATGTGCCACAGAAAAAAAAGAAGCTATCAAATGGATAAGACTAAACAATTATTTCCCTTTGGAGAAAATAACGCCAGATTGTAGGTCACACTTGCATAGCTGGCCTTATCTACAGGATGAATAGGAATTTCATATCAGATTTCACTGAAGTATAACAATGACACTAACAGTTTTAGTCCTGTAATCTCTCTTTTCTAGCTGAAATCAGGAAGTCCTCAAACCCTATTCTGACTCATGGGAAATTCTCCCATGGGAAATTATTGTGTGACATAGGGGCAATTTGTGGAAATGAGTTGACAAGGACAGAGGCTAACCAATCATAACCGACATACTTGGCTGTAGAGCTATAGAGAGCATCACAGTCGCTGACATGGCCCCAGGTCACTCACGTGGTACTGACGAAGGCTGTACCTCAGTTTTGTCAAGGCCGCCTGGCGATCTGCAGCCCACACGACCAGCTTTGCAATCATCGGGTCATAATGCACTGACACTTCATCTCCTGAAATTGAAAAACCACAGTAACCATTCCAAGGTAAAACCAAAGGGATACAATATGACAAGTGAGACATTCTGCTGGGGCTTTATATACTTAATCCTCACAAACCCCTACATCATAGATATTATCACCATTTTATTCATGAGGAACTGAGGCTTACAGGAGTTTAAAGGCTTAAGTTTAAGGAGGGTGTGGCCATCCAAGGGTATCAGGCCCTAAACTAGTGGTTCAATGACACATAGGCTGCTTTTCCCATCCTATCTCCTGAAACTTCTTTTCCCTTCTCATTTTGGAAGTCAGTACAAACTCCCTTTACCCTCTCATCTCACAATCACTGACGCCTGCAGCATTCCCTTCCCTCCACCCTGTTTCCTTATCAGAAAAATAAGGATAATAATTCCTCTATCCTGTAGTTGTTGGGAGGATTGACAATAAAGTGCCAAGAGCCACACTTGGCTGAACTGATAAACAAATAGCAGTTATCATTATTACATAGAGTCTTAGAGAATAAGAATCTGAACCACACACATCTCACTAGTTAGACTGGTTCAAGTCAAGAGGATGTGTTGTAGTATAAACATACTGTTCTAGGGCCTTTTTGTGATTTTGGCAGGTCACTTGACCCCTCTGAAACCCAGGGTCTTCATCTATCAATCAAGGGATTGGATTACACTGCCTTCATCCATCCATCCATCCATTGGATTACACTGCTTTCATTCATTCATCCATTGGATTACACTGCCTTCATCCATCCATCCATCCATCCATCCATCCATCCATCCATCCACCTACCCACCCACCCACACAACTACCATCACATATTGAACACCTTCAAGGCCTAGGCTTGAGCAAGGTGCTGCAAATATAACATGGAAGACAGAGCCTCTCCCTTAAGAATCTTACAATCCGATGGGGAAACTAGACAAGGAGTAGCTTACTGTAAGATAATATAATTAGGGCAATGTCTGGGGAATGCACAACAGGCTCAGGGAACTCAAAAGAGGAGAGTTGGGGGACACTTCTTGGACTAGATTCTTCTTCCCAGTGCCATGATGTGAGTCTGGGAGTCCCTCTCAGAATCATATGTTATCCTTTCAGCATCTTTATTAAATTACACTGCAGGCTTTGCTTGCCCCACAGGTTCTTTCTTTTCTATTGCAAGGACTCTCTTTTCTTTCCAAGATGTTCTGCTGTTACGTTAAATAATTTACTGATTACCAAATCTTGCTGTGACTTAGCCAGACCTATCAAAATGTTGCCAATTTGTCACCAAGAAGTCCTAATTCCTCATTTGGCTTTCAAGACTATATGATTTGCTCTCAACCTATGTTTCCAGCCACATCTCCAACTACTTAGTGTTCTGAACTGTTTTCCCAGCCACATATCATATTTTCTTATACTTCTTCAAATATATCTTTCGTTAAATTCTCTTTCTTTCACTTTTCTTTATGTTGTTAAATCTGTCTACTCAAATCCACTCTAGACTTCCTCATAAAAACGTGTCTTATTTATACGAGCCTAACATAATCTCTTTGTCCTAAGAATTGCTATATTCCATTACTCACCATCTGTATAACTTCTCTGCAACTAAAGTTAAAGGTGGTAGCAGACAGTGGTGGCTCAGAACATGGACTCTGGAGCCAGACATCCTGGGTCTGCATCTTGGCTCCAAGGGTGACAGTGGGCAATTCACCTAACTTCTCTGTGCCCTGGTTTCCTCATCTAGAAAGTAATAACAATAATCCCTAATCATAGGTTAGTTTTCCTGCTTAAAGGAGCCCACACAGAAAAATCACCTAAAACAGCACCTGTACACAGTGCTAACTAATTGTCAGTTATGACCACCATTACTAATCATATGCTGAACTGTGATAGCTCTTCATACACTGTTCATACACTCAACATACACTGTTGGTTTTTTTTAACTTAAAATTTTTTTATTATTGTTTAGCTTGCACTAAGTTTGTATTTTAATTCTCCAGTTTGACTTGAAAGCAGAGTGCCTTAGGCATAGCAAATATCAGTCACCTTAAATCATTTTGGGAACCAGGCAAAGTAAACATATAAAATGGCACCCCCAAAATATCTGTTGCTTAGATTTG
This sequence comes from Rhinolophus ferrumequinum, assembly GCF_004115265.2. Classification (NCBI taxonomy): domain Eukaryota; kingdom Metazoa; phylum Chordata; class Mammalia; order Chiroptera; family Rhinolophidae; genus Rhinolophus; species Rhinolophus ferrumequinum. The sequence goes on along the minus strand of NC_046285.1, from coordinate 61,764,398 downwards.
ACCAAGTACTACTGCATATCAAAAAAAAGAATGTATTGTTTAAAAATACAAGTCTTTCTTTAAAATAACTATTCCAGAAGGAAAAATAAAGGTTAATGAATAAATTAGTTAAATGCTTTGTTTTAGAACATACTAGACATTTCCACAAGACACAGGGAAGACACCGTGTCCGAAAATAATAATGCACTAAAACTTCAAAAAGACTTCTTGCTTTGTTTCCCTTTACCTTGCCGTACTCCAGTTTCAATCCTAGTGGAAAGGTCCTCTTGAGGGATAGAGAGATGCACTAATGGTCCAGCTCCTGGCATGAAGTTATTGTGAGGATCTTCTGCATATATTCTAGCTTCAAATGCATGGCCCTGCAGAGTTATTTCTTCCTGGCTCAAAGGAATCTTCTCTCCTGCTGCAATCTGGTAATAGAAGAGTACGTGCTTCTTATGAAAAATCCACCTTAAAGCAGCTATGAGACTAGTTAAGTTGATGGTCTTGCCTTTTTCTATGTAAAATGTACATTTGGCCTTTAAAATGTAAGCCAAATAAATATGATTATTTTATCCACCCCTTCGAATATTAGGCAAAAGCAAAAAGAGATTTAAAAACAGATGCAAGTTGAAAATAATGTATTAATTATGTTTGTAGACTTTTAAAATAGAGAAAGCAGAAAAACTGATAATTAAATTATAAACATAAAAATCAGTGTTTTTTCAATATAACTGGAAAAAATTAATTATATTGAAAAATTATAATTGAAACTAAGATTTTTTTTTGGCAAGGTAGTCTCAGTTTTCATCTAAAACATTAGAACTCCGTCACCAAATCAATCTTGTTTTAATAGTAACAAGATTGTTACTAGTTATTAGAAGTTATTAGTTGGTGTGTAGGTCTATATTCACAGCTATGGGTAAAGAGTGACATTAGTCATCTTTGGAATCTTCATCAGCAAACGAGTGATAAAGCAAAACAGAAACACAATGGTTTTTCTTTTTTCTTTTTTTAAATTTGATTTTTATGTTGAAGTTACACTGACTTGGGATCTACTTCTTTTTTTTTTTTTTTTTAAAGATTTTATTGGGGAAGGGAACCGTGTGTATTTCCAGGACTTTATTGGAGAACAGTGTGTTTTTCCCAGCACCCATCAGCTCCAAGTCAAGTTGTTGTCCTTCAGTCTTAGTTGTGGAGGGCACAGCTCAGCTCCAAGTCCAGTTGCCATGTTCAATCTAGTTGCGGGGGGCACAGCCTACCATCCCATGTGGGAGTCGAACCTGCAACCTTGTTGTTAAGAGCACGCGCTCTAACCAACTGAGCCATCCGGCCGCCCAACATAATGGTTTTTCAATTTTATTATGTTTACTGCATGGCACCAGATTATAAACAGGATGATTATTATTGTTTAATGATGAGAAAATGACAACCTGAGAAAGCGAAACGTACAGGGAATAAAACTCTAAGTAAACTAAACAGGTAAGCATAAAACAGAGGCAAAGATCTCATGTCTTTAAATCTGTATATAAGAAAAATCAGGAATCACAGCAGTTAAGAATAAAAGGAAAATGGACTGAATTAAATGTCTTTATGGCATAGTGTTTCAAACCATAGACTCTGCAGCCATATTCCTTAGAAACCTTTTATCCTCCATGATTTCAAGTTTCTGGATTCTCCTGGGCTACTGCTTCAGGAAAAAAAAAAAAAAAAAAAAAAAAAATATATATATATATATATATATATATACACACATACATATATACATACATATAAATATAATTTATATATATATATGTATGTATATATATATCCTTGTTTTCCTTGAATTCTGGAAACATAAGCAGCTTTCCAGAAGTTTCTAAATCCATTAGAGTTTTCCTGACATTCACTAACACTTACTAGCCTAATATGCCTGGTTTTCATTAGCTCCCAAGGCTATAGAGGCCCAGAAGAACCTTCTGGTTCTGAAAAGACAAAATTATCAAAATATCAAGACATTAGCATCACAACATGAAAACAACAATTTAGATGCAGGATATGTAAAGAACCAAGAATCCCACAGAGATCAAGATTATTCATACGAACTTAAAAAAAAATTTTATATTTAAAAAAATGAAGACTGAGGTAAAATCTATTGTTTCCTATAATGAGAAAAACACTAAGCTATTATTATTCATATTTGAAGTAATACGCTTTGTGGAACTCTGGTGTAGGCCGGTGCATCTCACACTATCTATAATAAAGAAACAGTTGTGAACTTATACTGTTGTAAAACCAGTAGATAATATCCTAGCAATGCCAAAAATGCTTTAAAAATTTCTAAACATTTACTGTGAATGTCCATACTTATCCCACCATGAGGCTGCAATCGTTTGTAAGTCAGCACTTGCAAATGCACCACTCTATTGGTCTAGACCATTTCCTTGGCTCTTCATTCCCAACCCTGCCTTAGCTCATTTCATCTTGGCTACCATCTGTCCTGCCTCAAAAATCTAACGATGGCTTAGCCCAGAATGATGTGGCCTTATATAGAGCACAAGGCTTTGGTGTTGAGTCGACGTGCTTGCAAGAAGCCTCCGTGGCAGCAGCTCACCTGCTGGCTTCCCCATGCCTAAGGGGGAAATGATGGTAATTGACAGATTAGGAATCTGTGTCCACAAAGTGACAATAGCATCGAATGCTGTGTTACATTTAACCTCCCATTTTCCTGTCCTCATCACAACCAGCAAGAATTGAACCCTTATCCAAAGTGATACTTCCTTTTCGGAGGCCAGAAGGTAACATACTCTCAAGACTGATATTTAATAGGAAAAATATTCCCACCTTAAGCTGCCACTCCACCAAGTCAGTTCCTGTGATCATCTCAGTAACAGGATGTTCCACTTGCAGCCTTGTATTCATCTCCATGAAGTAGAAATTGTGCTTTGAGTCCATAATAAACTCCACAGTTCCTAAAAGATAAAATACAATGATTACATTTCAATGGTATATAATCAGTAGCAAATCAAAACCTTCCATGATGTATCACAGAGTTTTACTGCTGCCTTCATTCAATGGCAAACACTGGTATTTCATGAAGAAAACACCTCACATTTTGCAGCAGCAAGTGAATCTGTCAGAAACAGGGAACCACGTGCCATTTTGCAAGACAAAAATATATTCAGGGTTTTGAGCAAACGGTAAGCCCAGCTACGAATCAGGCTCAGCTGTCGCAGCAGGGAGAACACGGTGGACCAGGTGGGACTGCTGCACTGGGCCTCAATCCCTGGGAACCTCACCCTGGCACATGCCATCTCCCTCTCACCCTGTGAAGAAAAATACTTTTGTGTTTCCTGATTGTGGGCTCTTGGAAGTTTCTTTTCAAAGCCCCATTGCTGGTGACCCATTGAAAAATTGCTTATCAACTAAATTTTATGTTAATAATATCTTATCGGCATTTGATTGAGCACTACAAAACTTCCCCCAGCTTTATTAAGGTATAAGCACTTATCCATTTTAAGTATAGGTGGGATGAGTTTCAGCAACTGAATACAGTCATGTAACCACCACTGCAATAAAAATACAGAACATGTCCATCATCCAAAATGTTCCCTTGTTCTCCTTTTGCGGTCAGTCCCCTCCCTGGGCCCCTGACTCCAGGCAACCACGAGTCTGCTTTCTGTCGTTGTGCTTTGTTTATGTTTCTAGAATGCCATATAAATAAAATAATATAGAATGTAGTGTTTTGTGTTTGAGTTTTTTTCACTTAGCCTAAAGTTAGTTCATAAACAGGTGACTCTTAAACTACAATGGTTTGAACTGTGATGGGCCACTTACACACAGATTTTTTTTAAATAAGTATATATTGAAAAATTTTTTGGAGATTTGTGATAATTTGAAAAAACTTGCAGATGAACCATGTAGCCTAGAAATACAAATTTTTTTGAAAAATTTTGAGAAAAAGTTAGGTATGTCATGAATGTATAAACTGTATACAGAGATTAGTCTATTTTTATCATTTACTATCATAATAAATACACGAATTTAATATAAAAGTTAAGATTTGTCAAAACTTACACAGTTATAGACTGTACATGGTGCCATTCGCAGTCGAGGGAAATGTAAACAAATCTAAAGATGCAGTATTAAATTATAACTGCATAAAATTAACCGTAGTAGACACGGTCCTACTGTAATAATTTCGCAGCCACCTCCCATTGCCAGTGCAGCGAGCTCAAGTGTTCCATTTAAAACGTCATGTGACGCTAATCCTCTCCTCGTGAGCCATTTGTCTCCTCAGTAAATTGCACATCACAGTAAAAAGTGACCTCTCCTAGTTCTCGTGTGTTTTTCATCGTGTTTAGTGCAATCCCATAAACCTTGAATGACACCGTGGGATGCATACAAAGCGCTGTCACTAGTGGTGCTGGAAGTGCCCCCAAGAAGCAGAGAAAAGTCATGACGTCACGAGAAAAAGCTGAATTGCTTGATAGGTACAGTAAAGTGAGGTCTGCAGCTGTGGTTGCTCACCATTTCAAGATAAATGGATCCAGAGCAATGACTATTATAAAAAAAAAAGGAAATTTGTGAAGTTGTTGCTGCAGCTACACAAGCAGGCGCAAAAACCTTGCACTTTTTGCACAATCCCTTTTTATCTCATACTGAAAAAGTAGCTTTTACATAGGTGCAGTGTGCCTATAAGAAAGGCTTAGTTACAGACTCTAACATGATTCAAGGAAAAGCAGTCATTAGATGACAACTTAAACGGCAAAGCCTCTAAAGCTGGAGAATTTAATCAGCAAAGGGTGGTTTGATAATTTTACAAAGAGGTTTGGAGTAAAAAAAAAAAAAGGCAAGATAACAGGAGAAGCCGTTTCTGCCGACCAAGAGGCAGCACACGAGTTCCCAGACACCATTAAGAAAATCAGTGATGAGAAAGGATATCTGCCTCAACAGGTTTTTAACGCAATACTGTAAACCTTGAATAAAACCATGGAACGAAAGTGCCTTATTCTGGAAAAAAATACCACAGAGGACATTTATTGGTAAGGAAGAGAAGTGAGCACCAGGATTTAAGGCAGGAAGGGATAGGCTGACTCTACTGTTTGTGCAGATACAGTCGGGTTTATAATCAGGACTGCCCTTATCTATGAAGCGGCTAGCCCAAGCCTTGAAGGGGGCAGATAAACAAGGAGTGCACAACGTGAAGACTTTTTCTGCGTTGGTTTCCTCGATGCTTTGTCCCTGAAGTCAGGAAGTACCCTGCCAGGAAGGGGCTGCCTTTTATAATTCTTTTGCTATGGGACAATGCCCCTGGCCACCCAGAATCCCATGAGTTCAACACTGGAGGCGTCAAAGTGGTCTACTTGCTCCCAAACACAATGCCTCTAACTCAGCCGTTAGATCAGGGGGTCATAAGGAGCCTTAGGCTCATTACACATGGCATTCTATGGAAAGGACTGTCCATGCTGGGGAAGAGAACCCCGAAAAAGAGAACGTCATGAAAGTCTGGAAGGATTACACCACCGACAATGCCAATGTTGTTCTAGAAAAAGCCGTGAAAACCATCAAGCCCAAAAAATAAATTCCTGCAGGAGAAAACTGTGCTGAGATGTAATGCATGACTTCACAGGATGTAGGCAGAGCCAATCAAGAAATCAGGAAAGAGACTGTGGATGTGGCAAAAAGAAAAAAGAAAGTGGGGGGTGAACGGTTTCAAGATATGGGTCTTGGAGGAATTCAAGAGCTAATAATAGATACCACACCAGAGGAATTAACAGAAGATGATTTGATGTAGATGAGTGCTTCTGAACCAGTGCCAGAGGATGAGGAAAAAGACATAGAAGCAGCAGTGTCGGGAAGCACATTGACATCGGACTATCTAGCAGAAGGGTTCCAATTATTCAAGACTGCTTTAGACTTCTTTTACGACGTGGACCCTTCTCTGATATGGGCACTAAAACTAACGGAAATGGTGAAGAAGGATTGGTACCATACAGAAACATTTTTAAACAAATGAAAAAGCAAAAGTCAGATAGAAATTATGATGCATTTCCGTAAAGTTATATTGAGTGTGCCTGCTTCTCCTGCCTCCCCTTCCACCTCCTCTGTCTCTTCCTCCTCAGCCTACTCAACATGAAGAAGATGAAGATGAAAACCTTTAAGATGATCCACCTCCATTTAATCAATAGTAAATAATCATCATGCCGTACAGTTAATGAACTTAACTGTTGTATGTGTGAGTGTGAGTGTGTGTGTGTCTTTGTTTGAAAACCTAATAACTATACAGCAAGAACTGTAAGAAATGTTTTTGTGTCATCATCATCACCTAAAGGTTCATCATGTGTGTAAGTTTTGTATTGAAGTGGATAGCTTATCCTTACATAGGCATAAAGTTAGTGATATTTCATATAAAATTAACAAAAATGTGCTCTTCCTCTGCTTGGTGGCGGGCTGGTTGAAGATGGAATCCACTGAGGAAAGAAGGCCTGGGTCTTCGTCACCTTGTGTGCCAGCCCAGAGTGGCACTGGGAAAGCCTTTATAACATCTGCTGCAGGCCCCCTAAAAATCAAATAGGCTTGGATTTGGACATTCTCAGTAGGAATGATTAAAGGCTGATAGGACCATAAAGAGATAATGCTAAGTAGCTGATACATTCTATAGTTCAGCTTCATTCCCAGATAGACGCTGGATTCATCTGATACCACAATTTTATATCCCACGTATCAATGAAGTCATATAATTTTTGAAAAAGGAGCCAAAAACATACAATGGAAAAAAGAAAGCCTCTTCAGTAAATGGCGCTGGGAAAATTGGAAAGCCACATGCAAAGGAATGAAACTAGACTACTCCCTGTCACCATGTACCAAAATTAACTCAAAATGGGTCAAAGACCTAAACATAAGACGTGAAACTATAAACTGCATAGAAGAAAACAGAAATGAAATTTCAGGAGACTGAAACTAGACCTGAGTTTCTTCCTAGAAACTTCTTTCCCAACCTTGGAACTCTTGGCTGCTGTAAATTCTGGATATACAATAGATGATGACAACATGTTTCTTTTATGTATGAAGGTAGATGATTCTTCCAATTGAGCATGGAAGCTGAGTTTTCTCACCAGAAATGGTTTATAGAATCAACTTGCAAAAAGGAGCACCCTAGACACAAGCCAGTGAAGGGTTTGTCTACAAGAACAAAACACATGCCATGAAGAAGCAGGATCCTTTTCAGCATCTGGAGATCTCACTATTGATTATGTCTCTGTGTGAAGACATGCTGCTTTGTAATTATTACAAGTGTCGCATCAAACTCTGTGGTTATGCATGGGTCACTGTCTGCTCTCACATTTTCTGTGATCAGCATGGCAGTGGTGAGTTTAGTCATTCACCAGCTATATGCCCTGCCTGCAACAGTACCCTTTCTGGCAAGCTAGATATTGTCCAAAGAGAACTCAGTCCATCAGAGGAATATAAAGCCACGGCACTGGCAGGACTTCGACCAGAGATTGTGTTGGACATTAGCTCACCAGCACTGGCCTTCTGGACATACCAGGTACATCAGGAGTGTCTCTATCAAGAATACAAATTCAGCAAGGCTGAGGGGCCATCTGAAGCAGATGGAGAAGATATATACTCAGCAAATACAGAACAAGGATGTAGACTTGACCTCTATGAAAGGGGAAGTCACTTCCATGAAAAAAGTGCTAGAAGAATACAAGAAAAAGTTCAGCGACATCTCTGAGAAATTTATGGAGTGAAATCGTCAGTATCAAAAGCTTCAAGGTCTCTATGATAGCCTTAGGCTACAAAACATCACTATTGCTAACGAAGAAGGTACCTACCCTTGAGCCACCCATGATCTATCACGATCTGGTATTTTTGGCTTCCCATTAGGGAACGACTCCAAGTTTCCTTTGGGCAGTACACCAGTTCAAAATCAAGGTGGTGGAGATGGAGATTTTCAGTTCAGACCATTTTCTGTGGGTTCTTCTAGAGTACCTGAACCCAGCAATCACTTTTTTGGTTTTGCCTCCCCAATTCATGAATTGGAACAACAGCAAGTCTCTAGCATAGCCTTTAAAGTAGAAAGAATTTAGCTCACTTTATAGAATGTTTACTTTCAGTGATGTCATAGCAAATCATTTTTATTCTAGATAGGAGTCACCAACCTCGCTGTGCTGTTGGTGACTTCCACCCTGTGCTATTAAGTCTTTGAAGTTGCCTTCGCATTTTCAATTTATAAGAAACTCAGTGGCAGGGAGGAGTGGCTTTCGAGTCTGGTTTCTTTTTCTATTTCCATTATTTAAAGCATGAGCATTTTATTAAACTCAATTTCATTGTGAACTGTTGAGTTTTCACTACTAGTAAAATGGTTACAAAATTATTGGATGTTTTGTACATCACTTGTTGTTACTGTCTGGGCTATGTGACTGAGGTATATGTTTTGCATATGTATAAAAGCACCTATGTTATATGTCTACATGTCACTTTGGGTTTTGGTATTTATGCATATATGTACATGTATGTCCCTTTATATTGATACTTTGCTGTATTTGCTGGTATATTTATGTGAAGATTTTGGTCTCAGGAAATGGCGGTGTGTCTGTAGTTTATTATTTGGGTATGTACATTTATTTCTATATATTTATGTACTTCCCCTTGTACTAACTTGTTTGGAGTATTTATACTCATGTCAGTGAGTGAGAGCACAATTTGATGCACATCTGACCATTCCCTATTTCTATTTAAAAATAATTCACATTGATAAAGTTATTTTGTAAAGTTGGTTTTTTTGCCATTTATTTTAAAATAAAATTACTCTTCCTTTTCTGTTTTGCCAGCTGTTGCCTTGAGTTTACTTATTTAGGCATACACTTCTAAAGCAGAAAACTTACAATGTGTTATTGATCTTGAGAGATTATATTAATTAAAATACTTCTAAAAATTAAAAAAAAAAACAAAAACAAGTAATTTGTTACTTTTCTTACTGTTTTATAACTTTGTTTTCAAAATATTGCATTACCGTACAGTACGCCTCTCTTGCATATAATTGGAGAAACGGCGTATCAGCCTATCATCACAGGTAAGTGGTTTTAAAAAAATGTTAACAATGTTTCCAATACTGTATTATAAATATGATTGTAATACTGTATGCCATAAAAATTTTATAATGATTCATTTGTTAGTGTATAGGCTAGGATACCGTGAAACAATCATATCAATTATACTAGGCTACCATAAAGCAGTCATATTGCTGCTTCTTTGTTTTCAATGCGTGAATTGTTATACCTGTAAATGAACATGAATTTCTTTTTCACATTATCTTTTCATTTTTGATGTCTAGTGTTAGTAATATATATAACATCTATAGTGCTTTCTATCATATAAGACCATATTGATGTGAGTACTGACAGATGATTCATCTTATAAACAGATGATGTAAACTTATTGTAGCGATAAATACAACAAAATACTATAAATGTATTTTCTCTTCCTTATAATTTTCTTAATAACTTTTTTCTCTAGCTTAATTTATAGGAAGAATACACTATATGATACATATAATGTACAAAATATGTGTTAATTGACTGTTATCTATAGTGTTTTGTATCATATAAAACCATATTGATGTAGGTAAAATAAGGCTTCCAGTCAACAGTAGGCTATTAATATTTAAGTTTTGGGGGAGTCAAATGCTATACATAGATTTCCAATGGTGTGGGGGATCAGTTCCCCTAATCCTCGCATTGCTCAAAGGGTCAACTATAATTTAAAACTGTTTTTCAAACTCTGTGTTACAATTCATTAGTGGATGGTACAAATTTAATGAAGGCTTTCAAGTTTGTGGCTCAGCATGTAAATAACTTAGAAGTCACCATTCTGTCCTCACAACAAGTAATTAGCTGAATAGACTGAAAAACCAATGACTCTTCTTAGAACCATCAGAGACATGAGGTTACAGGGCAAATCAGGAGCCCCAAAACTGGAGTGACAGATAGACAAATACAGAGATTCACAACTTACTGGAGCAGAAATCTACAAGGAAAAGTCTCTGCAGGAACAAATACCAGAGTAGGAAACCTGGACTGTAATTGATGAATTGCTGAAGGCTCAGCATGGACCGTAAGAACTCCAGGTGCACCTAGTCATGGGAAGGGTCCTCACACTTTTGTGATTTTTACATCCAGGAGCTCTACCAGGTCCTCACAGTGAATCCCCTTGAGCTTTCAGCAATAGTAGGGGAAAAGGAACCAGTTGAAATATTCCAGAGTTCTGTTCTTCTTAACAAGATCTGCCTTTAAGAAAAACTATTTTACAAGAGCCTAAACTTTTGGGGTTTTATCAGAGCCTAACTAACATAACTAGGGGAAGGGAAGTGCACAACTCTAGCAGCCTTCAGTCACCCCATCCCACCTTAGCAAATAAATCAAAAACAAACAAAACAAACTAAGAAGCACTTGATGAAGTTCATAGTTTAGAACACAAGCTCACCAAAGACCCAGATCTAATCATAGAACTTACCTTCCCCCGTACCTTACCACTACATTACTAAAGACGTATTTACCACACTTCCTTTTACCAATACATCATGTCTGGCTAGCAAAATAATTACGAGGCATACTAATAGGCAAACAACACAATTTGAAAAGATTGAACAAACATCAGAACAAGACTCATATGGCAGGAATGTTGGAATTATCAGACCAGGAACTTAAAAAAACTGATTAATATGCTAAGGGCTTTTATGGAAAAAGCAGACAACATACAAGAACAGACAATGAAAGTAGAGAGATGAAAATTCTAAGAAAATTTTTTTAAAAACTAGAGATCAAAAATACTATAACAGTAAAGAATGTCTTTGATGGGCTCATCAGAAGACAGGACACAGCTGGGGAAGAATCTTAGAGCTTGAAAATATGACAATAGAAACTTTCAAAACTAAAAGCAAACAGAAAAAAAGACTGGAGGAAAAAAACCAGAACAGAATATCCAAGAACTGTGGGACAACTAAACATATGTGTAATGGGAAAATAAGAAGAAGAAAGAAACAAGCAATCTTTAAAGCAACAATGACTGAGAATTTCCCCGAATTAATGTGTGACATCAAAGCTCAGATCCAGAAAGCTCCAAGAATACCAAGCAGGATAAATTCCAGAAAAACTATACCTAACCATGTTATTTTCAAAGTACAGAAAATCAAAAATAAAGAAAAAAATCCTGAAAGAACTCAAAGAAGGGGGAAAATCCCGAAATCTTACATATAAAGGAGAAAAGAATCACTTCTGACTTATTCTCAGAAACTGCAAGCAAGAACACTGGAGTGAAATATTAAAGTATTGTGAGGGGAGAAAAAATCACCAACCTAGAATTCTGTACCCTGAGAAGTTATCCTTTAGAAGTTCAGTTGAAATAAAGACTGTCTCAGATCAACAAAAATTGACAGAATTTATTGTCAGTAGACTTGCCTTGCAATAAATGATAAAAGAAGTTCTTTGGAGAGAAGGAAAATGATATAGGGTCAATATTCCAAGAAGATATAACGATCCTTAGTGTGTATTTACCTAACAACAGTGCATCAAAATACATGAGGCAAAAACTAAGAACTGCAAAGAGAAGTAGATAAAACCACTAATACAGTTGGAGACTTTAACACCCCTCTACCAGAAATGGACAAATCCAGTAAGCAGAAAATTAGTAAGGACATAATTGAACTCAACAGCATGAACAATAAACTGGATGTAATTGACACCTACAGACCACTTTATCCAACAACAGAAGATTACATATTCTCAAGCTTACATGGAACATTCACTAAGATAGACTACATTCAGGGGCATAAGAAATACCTTAACATATTTAAAAGAATAAATACACAATTTCTGCTCTCAGATCACAATTAAACTAAAAATCAATAAACTGAACTAAAAATCATTAACAGAAAGATAGCTGAAAAAAATCCCAAAATAATTGTACATGAGACAACACACTACTAAATAACACATGAGTCAAAGAACTCTAAAGAGAAATTAAATGAAAATGGAAATACAATTTATCAAAACCTTTGGGATGCACCAAAGACAGTGTTTAGAAGGAAATTTATAGCATTGAATCCATATATTTAAGAGAAAAAAATATCTAAAATCAATAATCTAAGCTTCCATTTTAGGAAACTAGATAAAGAAGAGCAAATTAGTTCCAAAATAAGCAGAAGAAACAATAAAAATTACAGTAGAAATCCAGAAGATAAAAGCAGACAGAATACTTCCTAACCCATTCTATGAGGCCAGCATTACCCTAATACCCAAACCAGACAAAGACATTACAAGAAATCTACAGACCAATATCTCTTATGAACAAGAATGCAAAAATCTTCGACAAAATATTAGCAAATCGAATTCAAAATGTATAAAAAGAATTATGCACCACAACCAATTGGGATTTATCCCAGGTATGCAAGGCTGATTCAACATCTGAAAATCAGCTAATGTAATCCATCACATTAACAGATTGAAGAACCACATGATTATGTCAACAGATGCAGAAGAAGCATTTGATGAAACCCAACATCCAAGTATAATAAAAATTCTCAACTAACTAGGAACAACTTTTTCCTCGATAAAGATTTACAAAAAAAACCTTCAACTTATATCATACTTACTGGTAAGAAACTAGAAGTTTTCCCACTAAGATCAGAAACAACGCAAAGATATCTGTTCTCACCACTCCTTTTCAACATTGCACTGGAAGTCCTAGCTAATACAATAAGGCAAGAAAAGGAAACGAAAGGTATACAGATTGGGAAGGAAGAAATTAAAGTGTCTTTATTCACAGATGATCACATATGTAGAAAATCTGAAAGAATCGACAACAATAACAACAACAAAAAACTGGAACTAATAAGTGATTATAGCGAGGGTGCAGGATACAAGATTAATATACAAAAGTCAATTGTTTTCCTATTCATCAATGATGAACTAGTGGAATTTGAAATTAAAAACACAATACCATTTACATTAGCACCCCCAAAAATAAAATAGGTATAAATTTAACAAGTTATGTATAAAATCTACATTAAAAAAACTATAAAATTCTGATGAAAGAAGTCAAAGAACTAAATAAATGGAGAGGTATTTCATGTTCATGGGTAGGAAGACTCAACAGTGTCAAGATGTCAGTTCTTCTAAACTTAATCTATAGATTCAACACAATCCCAATCAAAATCCCAGCAACTTATTTTGTGACTATCAAAAAACTAAGTTTATATACAGAGGCAAAAGACTCAGGATAGCCAATTCAATACTGAAGAAGAACAAAGTTGGAGGACTGAAACTACCTTACTTCAAGACTTACTATAAAGCTACAGTAGTTAAAATAATGAAGTACTGGTAAAAGAACAGATAAATAGATCAATGGAACAGAAGAGAGAGCCCAGGAATAGACCCACATGAATACAGTCAACTGATCTTTGACGAAGGAGGAATGGTAATACAATGGTGCAAAGATATTCTTTTCAACAAATAATGATGAAACTACATCCACATACAAAAAAACTGAATCCAGACACAGACCTTATACCTTTCACAACTATTAACTCAAAATGGATCATTGACTTAAATGTAAAACCCCAAACTATAGAACTCCTAGGAGATAACATAGGAGAATATCTAGATGACCTTGGATATGGTGATGCTTTTTTAGATACAACAAAAAAGGCACAATCCATGGAAGAAATAATTGATAAACAGATGGCAAGTAAGCATATGAGAAGATGCTTCACATCACATGTCATCAGGGAAATGCAAATTAAAACAAGAAGAAACAGGCCGGCCCCGTGGCTCAGGCAGTTGGAGCTCCGTGCTCCTAACTCCAAAGGCTGCCGGTTCAATTCCCACATGGGCCAGTGGGCTCTCAACCACAAGGTTGCCAGTTCAACTCCTAGAGCGGGATGGTGGGCTCCGTCCCCTGCAACTAAGATTGAATGTGGCACCTTGAGCTGAGCTGCCGCTGAGCTCCCAGATGGCTCAGTTGGCTGGAGCATGGGCTCTCAACCACAAGGTTACCAGGTTGATTCGAGTCCCGCGAGGGATGATGGGCTGCGCCCCCTGCAACTAGCAACAGCAACTAGACCTGGAGCTGAGCTGTGCCCTCCACAACCAAGATTGAAAGGACAACAACTTGACTTGGAAAAAAATCCTGGAAGTACACACTGTTCCCCAATAAAGTCCTGTTCCCCTTACCCAATAAAAATCTTAAAAAAAAAAAAAACACCAAAAAACAAGAAGAAACAAAATTTGGAACACTGAATACTAAATGCTGGTGAGGATGTGGAGCAACAATGTAGGAATGCTCATACATTGCTGCTGAAAATATGGTATATCCACTTTGGAAGACAGTTTGACAGTTTCTTATATAACTAATAATTTTACCACACGATCCAGCAATTCTGCTCCTGGTATTTATTGGGTAAATACCAACCCAAATGAACTGAAACTTACATCCATGCAAAATACTACATGCCGTCTTTATAGCAGCTTTATTTATAATTGCCAAAATCTGGAAGCAACCAAGATGTCCTTCAGTGGGTGAGAAGATAAATAAACTGTGGGGGTACATCCAGACAATGGAATGTTATTCAGTACTGAAAGGAAATGAGATATCAAGCCATGAAGAGACATGGAAGCAACTTAGATTCATATTAGTAAGGGATAGAAGCCGATCTTAAAAGGCTACATATTGTATAGTTCCAAATATATAACATTCTGAAAAGGCAAAACTATGGAGGCGATGAAAAAGATCAGTGTTTGTCATGGATTGGAGGGAAGGATGAAGAGTAGAACACATAGGATTTTTATGGCAATGAAACTATTCTGTATGAGACTACAATGGTAGATACATGCCATTATACATTTGTCCAAACTCAGAATGTACAAGAGTGTACCCTAATGTGAACTATGTTCTGTGAGCGATAATGATGTGTCAGCATAGGTTAGTTGATTATAAAAAATGTACCACTCTGATGTGGAATGTTGATAGAGGGAGAGGCTGTACGTGTTTGGGGATGGGGTATATGGGATAATCTCTGTGCGTTTTGCTCAATTTTGTTGTGAACCTAAAACTGCTGTAAAAAAATAAAGTTTATGAATTTTTAAAAATGAAAAAAAATCATTTAGTGATTTTAATTTAAAATAGAATAGAAAATATCAAACAGCATTTTACATAATTAGGATAAATACTATTTAGTAAAATACTTTTTTCAAACATATATGAATATAAATACAAACACTTATGTGTATAGAAGAGGTCTCAACATGAAATGTATTTCTTTTCTGTGAATTTGGTCAAAAAAGTTTGAAAGTCATTAAAAAATATGTTTCTTTTGCCTCTGAAACATAAATAAATTCTTTTTCCTTCTCTATTAGAAACAAATCTTAACATACCTGCTCCGACATAATTTACAGCTTTAGCAGCTCTGACTGCAGCTTCTCCAAGCTTTTTTCTTACTTCAGGTTTAATACCAGGCTATGAAAAAAACATTTAAAATAAATTTCCATTGGTACCTTGCTCCACTAAACATTTCCATTAAGACCCAATATTGCATCTCTGTGTATCAAATATTGCAATGAAGAAATTATAAGGATAAAAAGCTAATCTATACATTTCATCAAGAAATACTGTCCTATACTACAGTTTCACTGTCACAATACCAAGGTTTAATGGTTCTGCTAGTAATTTCTATGAATTCCAGATATTACTCAGCATAATGACATATCTTTGTCCCTTGTATCTACATAACAACTTTTATAACTATATGTCCACTTAAAATTACATCTGTCAATATGAAAACTTTGAACGATCCCTATTTTAAGATAACAAAGCAAACCCAATAATCACGATGGTGAACCTTGAGATTCCAAGTTAATAAGATAGGTTCATAAAAAGAAATGTATGCCAATAAATAGGCAAAGCTTCTAATATTTGAAAAATTGCTCTACAGATACATATATTTAAGTAACCTGTTTAAAAATAAGGATTTACTGAAATTATTGTTGATATTTACTTCAAATGGTAACATATACTCAAATTAAATTTGAATATGAGAATAACAAACTGATAAACCAGAAACCTCAGATCCCTGACCTGATAGAAATACATATTGATAAAAACATGTGTGGTAGTCCCCCCTTATCCATGGGGGATATGTTCCAAGACCCCTGAAACCATGGATAGTACCACACCCTATGTATTGTTTTCCAACACAAACATACCTTTTCACTTAAAGGAAGCACTTTACAGCATCTCTTTGGCATATCCGAATTGCCAGCATCATTACTCTAGCACTCTGGAGTCATTATTAAGTAAAGTAAGGGTTGCTTGAACACAAGAAATGTGATAGTTGATCTGATAACCTAGATAACTACTAAGTGACAAACGGGCAGGTGCTTGGATCAGACTAGATTTTCCTAGAAACTATCAGATGGAACATGGCCCTCTGTATGGAAGCCCCGGAACATCAACCCTTCTCATCCCCAATACTGTGGTGGGGGCCTTTTCCTTACATTACTACTGGGAAGTGGTTGTCCAGCAGGACTTGGGGAGAGACACTAGCTTCACAGATTTCATGTGAAAAATCGAAGTGACCAAGGTTTCCATTACAGAGAAGCTTCCAAGTTTCTTTACCGGGTACTTACCCCTGGAGCTTCCTCAATGATCTTCTGGTGTCTCCTCTGTACACTGCAGTCTCTTTCAAACAAGTACACAGCATTGCCATAGTGATCGCCGAACACCTGGACTTCCACGTGCCTAATTAAAAGCAAACACACGTGTTAATATATTTTGTTAAAGATGACAAATATCACATTCATTGAGCCAAACTTTTGGCCAAGATGACCAGGATTCCTATTTTTTATTTTAAGTAAGACAGGATATTTTGACTTCAAAATAGAAGATATGAATTAACAGAACTATAGTTAATCTTATAAATACCTAATGAAAAAATTTACATTTATTGGATGAATATAAAAACAATGAAATGACTGGGAAATAAGAAAAGACAGAAAAAATAGAAGACTATATTTATGACCTCAGAATAGGGGCAAGTTAAAAAAGTACAAACTGCTAAGGGAAAGAATGATAAACCTGATTATATCAAAATTGTAAGTTATAGTTTCATTTCATTATCCTTAAAAAGTCAATGAAACTATTTTTATGACCAGGAGATTTAAAAAAATCAGCTCTTTATAAACTATGGTAGATTGAAAATTAAAATGGCTTATCATAAAATGTTAAGAAATAAATTAATATGGATCATTAAAGATTATACTAACATTAAATCAACAAAACAAAAAACAACAAAACAAAAAAGAGCACATTAATGTTGAGTATATGAGCAAAATTATGAGAAATCATATTAAGAGTAAATGCACATAACACTTATGAAAACAAGATGACACAGACCATCTGGTGAACATAAAGCATTCTTCTCAGTAGGCTTATTTTGATATGTTCACACTGCAGTTCACCTCACATATTCACCACCATCATACAGAAATGAGTAATCAGCAAATGTTTTCCCTGTTGATATTTCAAAATAAAAATTGTCAAACACAGAGAAAAAAATTAAAAAACCCAGGAAGTCTTGTAAATGTACTCTTCAGCACAGTGGCTCATAAGTGTTCCTTTTTGTTCACCTCATGAAGCACTTTATTAAACGGCTTAGGAGAATTTATTTTCTTGATATATCATTTCTACTGAATGTTCCATTTGAAAATTTTCCTGCCTGCCCAACACAACAGGAGCTGATTTCTTCCTTTTGGATTTAATTTCTTGACATTTCCTCCTCTTTTTATTTATCCTTAAGCTACTATCACCAAATACATCCTTGCTATGATTATTTTGAACCAACTGTTAACTGTAAGATCAAATAAGAATAAGAAAAATAAGATTTTATTTTACCTTCATCTATTCCTTCTTTAATGCTCTTCTTGATCTTTGTTTCTGATCTGTATCATTTTCCTTCTTTTTGAACAACTTCTGTTATCATTTCTTGTGAGGCAAGTCTACTGGGGAAATTCCCTCAATTTTTGTTTGTCTGAGGACATCTTTATTTCTCCTTCATGTGTGAAGGATGATTTCATTGCACACAGAATTCTAGGTTTGTGTTTTTTTCTTTCAACACTTTATATATATTTCACGCTACTCGATTTTTGCTTGCATGGTTTCTGATGAGAAGTCTGACATAATACGTACCCTTGTTCCTCTGTAAGTAAGGTGTTTCTCCCCCTCTGGCTTTTTTCAAGATTTCCTATTTGTTTGTCTTTGTTTTCCAGAAGTTTGAATATAATTTTTACAATTCTTTGATATTTATCCTGTTTCATATCCTCTGAACTTCCTTGTTCTGCAGTCTGGTGTCTGTCATTAATTTTGGAAAAATTTTGGCCATTATTACTTGAACTCGTTCTCCCACTCCTTTCTTTCTTCTCCTTAGATTAATATAAAATAGTATTCAAATAACCACCTCTTATACCTTTTAAAATTGTCCCACAGTTCTTGGAAAGTTCATTTATGTTGTGTTTGTTTTCATTCTTATTTCTCTTTGTATTTGTTTGGGAAGTTTCCATTGACATATGTTCGAGGTCACTAGTTCTTTCCTAAGCTTGTCCATCCAGTTTACTGATGAGTCCATCAAGTGCATTTTTCATTTCTGTTACAATGTTTTTGATTTCTAGCATTTCCTTTTGATTTTTTAATTAGAATTTCCATCTCTCTGCTTACACTACCCATCTGTTCTTGCATGTTGTCAACTTGCTCCATTATAGCCCTTCATATATTAACAAGTTCCTTTAAATTCCATATGAATAATCCCAAAATTTGTGTCACTCCTCAGTCTGGTTCTGATGCTTCCATTTGTCTTCAGACTGTGCTTTTTTTTTTCCTTTTAGTATGCCTTGTAATTTTTTTCCTAAAAGCCAGACATGATGTATCATATAATAGGAACTGAGGTAAACAGGCCTTTAGCGTGACATTTTATATTGATCTGTCTTGGTGATGTGCTGTGTTTAATGTTTGCAGTAGCTGTAGATGCCAGAGGCTTCACTTTCATCTAATGTCTTTGTTTTCCTTTGTTTTCTCCTATTGTGTTTGCGTTTCTCTAAGAACTGCTTCTTAAACAGCATCGGTGTCTTGCAACTCTTTCAGTAGTAACCCACTGTTATTATACATGAGCCCTGGTGACATGGTAGGGTATAAAGGAGGGAAAGCGTTCCAAAATCTAATGATTAAATTTTAGTGTTCCAGTGGATCTGTGACTCAGTGCCTCAGAAGTTTTTCTTACTTTCCCCTACCCCGCTTTGGTGAAACAGGAAGTTCAGAGGTTAGACTCGGCTAACTGCCCTTCCCCCAGAACAGAAAAGTTTCTGGCAAAGTTTCCCTTGGAGTGCTGGCCTTTGTAATTGAGAATAAACTGCTCTTGGCCTATTTCAAAATGGTTACTTTTCTCTTCCTCTGGCCCAAAATGTGAGGAAATTTTTCTCAGATTTTCACTGTAAGGACCCAATGATGTTCCTGGCAATTAAACCTATGAAAATTTGGGAGGGGAGGGGAATCCGCCTTACACGGGGCTCCATGGAGTTTGTCACTATCAAGCTAGTCCACACTCAGCCTCCAGTAAAGTGTCAAAATTCCCATATAAGTGTTCCTACCAGTTTCTGGCTCCAGCAGCTTCTGCTTCCGGTAAGCTGGATCTCAGAAGATTCGTTGTATTCACATGCCTGTCCAGATTTCAGGGAGGCGATTTGCCCTGTAACCTCATTTCTCTGATGGGTCTAAAAGTCGTTGACTTGCATTCTGCTCAGGTATTTACTTAATTTTCATATGTAACGACTTCCAAACTTTTTACATGTTCGAGCTGAACAGTTTGTTTTTCAAATTCCAATCGTAAAATTCTACCATTTCTACTGATTCTCCCTTATCTTTTAGGTGCTCCAGGGAAGGAGACACTACAGCAGGACTCCAGGTTCTGAAAGGAACATGTGGGGCCACACCAGGGGTGACACAGTTTTTATTCTGAGTTCTCAAAAGTTGAAAACACTTTTGCTTTGGCTGCTTACAAAGAAGGTCATTGAGGATGTGTGGTCGGTTTTGATTTCTGTATTCATCAACTCGCTTGTGTTAGTTTACTTTTGCTGACTGACCTTTTCTGTTGCTTTATCTAACTTAGATGTTCTGGAGCACAGTGTCTGAAAAGCAGGAGGTGCATCAAATCCTAGCCCCTCTAATCAGCCACTGCTGAGGTCTGGCTAAACAGGTAGGTCCAGCCGGAGTCTACCAGGAATGCCTTGAAATTTTCTAATAGGTCTAAAGTTTTTATTTTCCTATTTACTCGTATATTTTTAATTCATCTAGAATATATATTGAATATGAAGTGAGGACGGAATGTGGTTTGTTTTATTACCCTCCAAATAGTACACTTTGAAGACTATTTTCTATCCTAGCCTTTCAGATAAACTCAATAGTTCTCATCAGATTTTTGTTAATGTTTGTGACATATATATATATAACTAATTATTTATTTCTTTTTTTCAGTTACAATTAACATTCAATATTATTTTAATTTCAGGTGCACAGCACAGTGGTGAGACATTTATATAATGTATGCAGTGATCCCCCATTAGTTTAGTACCCTCCTGACACTATACTAGTTGTTACAACATTACTGACTATATTCTCTATGTTGTACTTTACATCCCCATGACTATTTTGTAACTGCCAATTTGTGTTTCTTAATCCCTTCACAGTTCTGATGAGATCTGTAAAACATTGATATCTACTTTTCTCAGTTATCAGAACCTCCTCGACAATTTTCTGGCATCCCATTAATTCAACAGGTAATTATTTAGTGGTATATAACAATATATACAGCATGATTATCATGATAGTAAAATATTACTACTAGAAAATACAGCATAGAAATATATAGAAATGCTAATAGTTTAGAGGAATGAGACTGAGTGACTTTGAGTGACTTTGTTTTCCAACTCCTGTATTTTCCAAAAGTGTGTAATGTATTCATATTACTTCTATATTTCAAAAAATATTGACACCTATCATGAAGAAAGTAGCATTCTAGATAACATATAGGGAAAATTAAAAAGAAATATACCAGCAGGTCCTTAATTCCCAGGAACTTCCCAGATATTGGGGGAATAAATTATTATGTGAGGTAATATATGCCTAACATTTTATAAGGAAAGAATTTACAACTCAAAAAGAAGTTGCAGGCATTAAGTTACAGTCACTGAAACAGCTGGCTGATGTCCCCACAACAATTCTAACTCGAGAGTATGCCAATTTGGATAGCCAGGCTATTGTTTTTGGAAGGGAGCCCTCAATTTACCTTAGAACCTCCTCTGCCTTTTCTTTACTTCCCACTAACTGGTGGCATATGCTATGCTCTCCAAATCAACTGACCTTTGGAGGTCGACTTTTTTTTTTTTTTTTTTTTTTTAACTAACAAACTCTAAATGAATTTAATTTACCATGCCATGCTCAGGGATAGTTCTAAGCTTTGTACAGCCTAAAACAAAAACAATCTGGGGACCCTCTTTAAGAATACAAAATTAGGTACAGCATCTTGGAAGAGGCTTAAACAAGGGAAGGGCCTAAAGCTTCAGTATATTACCTTCAAGGTAAATCCCCTCTGGTTATGGGTCTTAAATGAGTTATTCTTTATAAAATCACTTGACTTACAGGATATCTATATCTATATCTCTATATCTTTATCTATATCTATGTCTATATCTATATTCTATATCTATATATAGCTATATATATCGATATCTATATCTATATATCTATATCTATATATATAAATTACCACAAAATCTATGAAACAGGAAGGTTTTATAATCAGTATCTTATTTTAAGCAATAGACATGAAAATAAAACTCCAGAAAATAAAACCATTTTAGAAATTTACATGGCATTTGTTATCGTACCTAGAGAAGCAGCTTAATGCAGTGGTCAAGTGTGAATTTTGGAGTCAAACCACTTGGGTTCAAATCCAGGCGTCACTGTTTCCTAGCTGGAAGACCTCAGGCAAGTCACATGACCACTCTGTTTGCTAGTATCCTCATTTGCAAAATGGGAATAATACCCAACAACTGGGGTTCTTGTAATAATTAGATTAGAATTAGGATAGCAAAATTAGTTACTGTATGTAAAATACTTAGAATCTAGTACACAGTAAGTGCAATATAAGTGTGAGCTGTTAGTATTATTTGTTAATAACACAATTACAATTCAATTTGGGTAACTACTTCCATTTTCTGAGCATCTCAACTGATGGAGTTCCACAAAATATAGCTTAATTTCTTACAAGAATTTTTTTATTTTGAAAAGACCCTAAATTCCCTTAACAAGAAATGGCCTGAATGAATTAATAGCATTATCAATACCATGGAACCATTAAGCCCAATAAAAAAGAATGAGGTAGATCAATATTTATTGACATGGAAAGATGTCTATGATAGAATATTAGCTTACAATATTACAGAAGATTCTATTCACTGCTCTTCTGTATGCATTTTGTATGCTGTGTGTGTATGTATAAATGTTTCTATTCACATAGAAAATGCCTGGAAGAATGAATATCGTATTATAAAAGTGGTTACATCAGGGGGTGAGATTGGGGAACTTATGTACTTATATCCTATTAGAACTTTTATTTTATATAATGTGCATGCATTTCTTTTATAACTTAAAAAATATGAGGCAGAAAAAAAAGCTGAACCCACCGTGGCGTGTCCACAAACTTCTCAATCAGCATAGCATCATCATTGAAAGACTTCTTAGCTTCCCTCCGTGCTGATTCTAACTGCTCTTGAAATTCTTTTTCGAATCTGGCAATCCTCATACCCTAAGATGGAAAGATAGTTATGACTACTACATAAATAAAACAAAGAAGACTAGCCTGAAATGGAAAACGCGAGCACACACAATCTTACTTTTCCTCCTCCACCACGGACTGCTTTAATCATGACGGGATAACCGATTCTCGCAGCTTGCTCTTTCAGGCATTGGTCTGATTGGTCCTCACCATGATAACCTTCCACAACAGGTACTCCAGCAGCAGCCATTATGGATTTGGATGTGCTTTAGAATAAAAAAAATAAAATAAGAAATAGAAAAAAACCCTTGATGTACCCCAATTCTATGTTGAAATATTTCCTATAAGAGAAATAAATACAACCCAGTCTAAAAAATACAATGGAACTTTTTAAAGAAAATATCCCATAGATTAAAAAAAGGACTACAGTCTGAGACAACAAATATTAATACAAATATTAAAATATCTGCTAATTTTCTTCAATCCAGTTTTTTATACGGTGGCTCAATACTAATTAGTTAAGTATTTTCTGTAATTTACTGGAATGGCAGATAACTTATGCCTATGACAACAAAAGTGTACAATTAACATGTCTGTTATAGGTAAAACAAACCATTTCAATTGACCCTCCTATGGTTGTATTTAAAAGATATAAATTCAGGGCTGGTCCGGTGGCTCAGGTTGGAGCTCCGTGCTCCTAACTCCGAAGGCTGCCGGTTCAATGCCCACAGTGGGCTCTCAACCACAAGATTGCCTGTTCGACTCCTGCAAGGGATGCTAGGCTGAGCCCCCCAGTAGCAACAGCAACTGGACCTGGAGCTAAGCTGCGCCCTCCACAACTAAGACTGAAAGGACAACTTGAAGCTGAATGGCACCCTCCACAATTAAGATTGAAAGGACAAAAACTTGACTTGGAAAAAAGTCCTGGAAGTACACACTGTTCCCCAATGAAGTCCTGTTCCCCTTCCCCAATTAAAAAAAAAAAGATATAAATCCATACCTCTTTATTCCCATGTCTCTAATTGCAGATGAAGGAGGACCTACAAAAATAATTCCTTCTTGCTTACATAGTTCGGCAAATTCCATATTTTCTGAAAGAAAACCATATCCTGGATGGATAGCCTAGAAGTGAGCAATAAAAAGATAAATTTACTAGCCCTCCACTGGCAAACTGTGATGCAGGTAAAGTCGTCTTCCTCTGGGAGGTCTCCTCCCACGCTTGTGATGGGTACACTGGGGTGTCTATGAAATCTGTTTCCAAACAGAGGTACAAAACATTCATACTGAAGTTCTGAAGCCTTACCTGAACCAGAAGAATTTGTATTTCTCTTTATTGTGGTAATGTATACATAGCATAAACTATTAATACCATCTTCACAACTTTTAAAGTGTACAGTTCAGTGGCATGAAGTACATTCACAATGTTGTGCAACCATTACCACCAGGCATCTCCAGAACATTTTCATTATCCCATACAGAAACTCTGTATCCATTCAACATTAATTCCCTATCCCTTGGTAAATTTCTGCCTTATGAATTTTACTTTCTGTCTCTATGAGTTCGTTTATTCTAGGAACCTGACATAAGTGGAATTGTATAATACTTGATCTTTTGTGTCTGGCTTATTTCCCTTAGCATATTGTTTTTGAGGTTCATCCACGTAGTAGGATGTATCATAATTTCATTCCTTTTTAAGGCTGAATAATATTCCACTGATCATATATTCCACGTTTTGTTTACCATTCAGGTGTTGATGGATATGTGGATTGTTTCTACCTTTTGGCTATTATGAATAATGCTGCTATGAACATTGGTGTACATGTATCTGAGTCTGCTTTAAATCCTCTTAGGTATCTTAGGTATGTATCTAGAAGTGGAATTGCTGGATCGTATAGTACAGAAGAATCTGTATTTTAATTTCAAATAATACTGCTACTAGGGTAGAATGCCAGGGAATATTTGTAAGTAGGAGTAAAGGCAAGGGGGATTTGTTGACTCTGTCTTCATATAAAGCTGGCCTAGAACTGAAACCAGGGTACCCAAAGGTGGAAAAAGAGCACACGAGAGCAATACTTTTAAGTTCAGGTCATTACATGCCCATGTCTTCTTTCTCAAAAACAAAAAAAAAAGCTAAGAAGCAAATATAAAGTCATATATTAATGTCTATACGAGGACATACTTTAGTGAAAGAGGACTATCTCAGACCTTTGCCTAGTTACTTGCATCTTATTCAGAGTTTTAACAATTTATCTGGCTTTCTAGCTCACAGAAGAGGAAAATCAGAGACTGAAAGACAGCACGATTTCTAAATGCAAACATACTGACAGGAAAAAGGACAGACACAAGAAAGCAAACAGCAGCTTAGACGATTTAATGATGGATGAAGCAACTCTCTCTCCAACTTCAATAGCCCACTTTTGTTCTTTTAAAATAATAATTATGTATGTATTATAATTATAACCTAGTGAATGTGAAAAGAAAAAGAGCTCAGCCCTCCCAAAAAAAGAGCTCACCCAGCCCTTTTTCAACAATGTTACATTCAAAGAACACTTGAAAATTAAAGGGGTAAACTTCCAATGTCTGGGAAACTCATATGAAAAGAAAAACCCACATCTTAGACAGCAAACAACAAAACGCTAAATACTGAATAAAATGCCAGAAAGTCAGATTTTGATATTAGTCTGAAGTTTTGTGTGTTTTTTTTAATCAATGTTCAGTTTTAGACGTTTTCTACGAAATGTTCCCACATTATTTATGCTAGGCAAAGTGAAAAGGTCTACACTGAGTCCTCTGGTTTTTTATCAGGGTTTTTTTTTTTTTTTTTTTAGGTATGATTTACAATGCATAACATTCACCTATTTATAGTTCCCTGAATTTAGTAAATGTATACAACTGTGCAACTATCACTATAATCCAGCTTTAGAATGCTTCCATTACTTAAACTGTTCCTGTGTGTCTAGGTGCATAACTAATTCTTGCTTTCAGAACCAAGCAACTACTAGGCCAGCTTTTGCCTTTTTTGTAGTTTTGCCTTTTTGAGAAATTTCATGGAATCATGCAGTACACAGTATTATGTGTCCGATTTCTTTAACTTAGTGTAATTTTTTGAGGCTCATTCATGTTGTTGTATACATCAGTAATTCATTTCTTTTTGTAGAAGTGATTCCACTGTATGGGCATACCACACTTAATTTATGCATACATTTGGATTTCTTCCAGTTTGGGGCTATTATGAATAATGCCATTATGAACATTCGTTCAAGTCTGTGAACACATTTTTCACTTCTTTTGGATAGATGCTCAGGAGTGCAACTGTTGGGTCAAAATATAGTAAGTATATGTTGAACTTTTAAAAAACCAGTCAAACAGTTTTCTAAAGTAGCTGTCCTATTTTGCATTTCTACCAGCAATGTAGATGGTTCCAAGTTTCTCCACAATCCCATCAAAACATGGTATTGTCAGTCTTTTTTGATTTTAGCCATTCTCGTGGGTGCATTGTACTACTGCATTTTTTAAAAACATTTTATTGATACATTATTCATATACCATAAACTTACCCAATCCAATGATTTTTAATGTATTCAGAGTTGTGCAATTATCACCATAATCCAATATACTGAGTGAGATCTAATAATGTAAGTTTTCATTACCCCAAAAA
Source organism: Rhinolophus ferrumequinum (assembly GCF_004115265.2). Lineage (NCBI taxonomy): Eukaryota > Metazoa > Chordata > Mammalia > Chiroptera > Rhinolophidae > Rhinolophus > Rhinolophus ferrumequinum. Next base: position 61,737,897 of record NC_046285.1, on the reverse strand, counting down.
GAAACAGCATGCCTCTAAGCTGTTACTCCCCATGCCCCACATATCCCCAGCCCTAGGTAACCACTAATTTACTTTGTCTCTATGGACTTTTCTGGTCTGGATATTTCATATAAATGGAATCATACAATATATAAAGTCTTTTATAACTGGCTTCTTTTACTGAACACAATATTTTCAAGGTCCATCAGTTTTTTAGTGTGTATCAGGACTTCATTCTTTTTTATTGCTGAATAATATTCCATTGCACGGACATACCACATTTTAATTACTCATTCATTAGTTGATGGACAGTTGCATGATTTCCACTTTTTGGCTATTATTAATGCTGCTATAAACATTCATATGTAAGTTTTTGTATAAGTTTTCTTTTGGGTATATATCTAAGAAGTAGAGTTACTGTTTCATATTATAACTCCATGTTTAAGCTTTCGAGGAACTGATAGATTGTCTTCCAAAGTGGCTACACCAATTTACATTCCCACCAGCAATGTCTGAGAGTTCCAATTTCTCCAAATCCTTGCCAACACTTGTTATTATCTGTCTTCTTTAATAGTAGCATCTTAATGAGTGAAGTGGTACCTAACTGTGGTTTTAATGTCCATTTCCCTAATGGCTAATGATACCAAGTATCTTTTAATGAGCTTGTTGGCCATTTGTGTATCTTCTCTGGTGACATGTGTATTGAAATCTTTTGCCATTTTTTTTTTTCAATTGGGCTGTTTGTCTTCTTATTATTGAGTTGTAAACTGTCCCTTATATATTCTGGATAAAAGTCCTTTATCAAATATAAGTTTTGTACATATTTTCTCCCAGTCCATGGCTGGTCTTTTTATGTTCTAAATGTTTTCTTTCAAAGAGCAAAAGTTTTAAATTTTAGTGAAGTCTATCTTATCAATTTTTTCTTTTATGGACCTTACTTATGGTATTATAGCTAATACATCTTTGCCTAACCCTGTCAAAGATTTTCTCCTGTGTTTTCTCCTAGAAGTTTTATGTATTCCATTTAGGTCTATGATACATTTCAAGACATTTTTTTTTTTATGAAAGGTGTAAGAAAGGGTGTAGGAACTAGTCTTTAGATTTATCTTATTGCATATAGATATCCAGTTGTTCTAGCACTGTTTGTTGAAAAGACTACCCTTTCCTCATTGAATAACGTTAGCACCTTTATTCAAAAATTAATTGACCATATATGTAAAACTTTCTATTCTGTTCCACTGACCTATATGTTTATCCTTCTGATACCACATTGTAGCTTTATAATGAGTTTTGAAATCCAAGATTTTAAACCATACAAATTTGTTAGTCTATCAAAATTGTTTTAACAGTGTACTAAGCCATTTGGCTATTTTAGGACCAGCTTGTCAATTTCTACAAAAAAGCCTGTTGGGATTTTGATAGAGAGTGCATTAAATCTACAGATCAATTTGTAAAGAATTGCTATCTTAACAATATTGACTTTTCCAATGATATATCTGTTCACTTATTTAGGACTTCTTTAATTTCACTCAACAATGTTTTCTAATGTTCAATTTGTCTTGAAATGCTTTTTCTAACTTTATTACTAAGAGTTTGATTTTTATTGATGCTATTATTAATGTAATTATTTCCTTAATTTAATTTCCCAAGTATTTGTTGCTAGCCTCCCTTCTTTTGAACAGATACTTAATTTGATAGAACACTGATGAACTGGATAAATCCTCTCCCTTCATTAACTAAAGAAAAGCAGCTAACTACTTGCAAATATAAAGTTCAACCACCCATTCTGGGAATGGCATCAAGAAGTTTAATTTCTCTGAGGGAAGAACAATTTAATTCATCCAAACCATAGCATTTATGAGCAGCTGAATGGATTAAAAAGGAAAAAGCAACAATACTACTATCAGCAATGTGCTAATTCCCTAGCTGTCAGGCATGTATTTAGCTGCCAATTCACCCTGGTGGGTCACAGGGTTGCAAGACTGTCTAGACTGTTCATTCCATAGTATTAACAGGAAAGATAGAAAATTGACACAATATTTCCTACCCTGAAATCTCTACCAAAACAATCTCTTCCACTCCTGTAATTTTATCTATTCTTCCCTGTGCTTGTTCAAGCATATGCACAGATCCAAGGCTGTTGGTGGTGGTGACTCTGCCTTCAAGCACAAATGAGATGTATCCTTCCGTGGTGGAGGGAACAAGTAATACTCTTTAAATTCCTATTACCAAGCATTTCCTACCCACATCTGTGATACTTAAGACATGGCTTTCCTTTTGGTCAACCAATTTGCTTAATCGAAACTTCTAATTAAATAACACCTTCCCTTTTCCCAAACTTTCTATATTAATTAAAGTTATTTGCCAGTGGCTTTGAAATGCTTATAAGAAAGTTATTCATCCTGGTGGTGCATTAAAAGAAACCGGAGCCCTTTTACAAAACATTCAGAATTGGGAGCTAATCAAGATAACTGAGGGGATGAGGGCAACACAATAGCATTTTAACTTTATACACAAAGAGAAAAGTGCACCTCACAGTGTACAGCTTTCATATGCCTAATTTTCATAAACTGAATACCTACCGTGTTTCCCTGAAAATAAGACCTAGCCAGACAATCAGCTCTAATGTATCTTTTGGAGCAAAAATTAATATAAGACCCGGTAACATTATTACTATTATTACTATTATTATTATTATTATTATATTACATTATACTACATTATATAAGACCCGGTACGGTATTGTATTGTATTATATTATATTATATTATATTATATCCAGTCTTATAGTAAAATAAGAACGGGACTTATATAAATTTTTGCTCCAAAAGACGCATTAGAGATGATTGCCCGGCTAGGTCTTATTTTTGCATAAACACGGTATGTAGCCAGCACTCCCATCGAGAAACAAAACATCACTAACATTCCAGAAGACCCCTTTATGCTCCCTTCTAGGTTACCCTAGACCCCTCCCCCAAGGCACTATCTCTCTTTAGAAGGCAGCTGAGGTGTTCTAATCTACAACCAGCACTTATCACTACTTCTTTTTCAGCCAGAGAGGGTCTGAGACAATTGACAATCAAGAGAACTAGCCTAATGAACATGCTCACCATCATATCTTCTAGATATTCTCAATGCAGTCATATCAGTAGGCAAATCAACCAGAAAGTTAGCTCACTTATAAATTTTACTCTAGCATGTATAAAAATGCCTATGTCAAAATAGACACATTAAGAACAACTCTACAGTTACAGCAAACTTCTTTCAAAATCATTATACACAATATCCTTTATTAGAATGATCGATAAGTTTCTTCTAAAGTCAAAGTTAGAGCTTTGCTTGCTTCCCTAATTGGCAAATATCCTTTTATTAGAGAGCCTTGTAAATTGTAACTTACCAAATTTCCTTTTTGATCAGGGCAGCCAGGAAGAACTAAAGTAGCTTTCCTTGGCCTAAAGTTTTTTAACTTAATCCCAGCCCCTATCTCCCAATAATAGTCCCATATTACTTATTTTTTGCTTTTATCCTTTGTTTTAACCATTATCTGTAATGTTTGTAAGCCATCTTAAATCTTGAATATACAGATAAAATGTGTAAAAATTATTCTTTTCTCATTGTTGTGTTATTATAGCATCTAGCATAATACTAAGCCACATAGACACACAGTTGACAAATTCCCTGGAATTAGCATACCATACATGTGCTACAGGGTTGTTATTTAAATGTAAAAATGGTATCAGCAAACTATCATTAGAAAGGGACAGAATTTTCACCTTTGAGGAAAAGAATAATTAGAGGAGAAAGCAATGATAAAATAAGTAACTTGGCTAGCCTACAAGAAGTTTTTGTTTTGTTTTGTTTTGTTTTTTTTAAGATTTTATTGGAGAAGGGGAACAGGACTTTATTGGGGAACAGTGTGTACTTCCAGGCGTTTTTTTCCAAGTCGTTGTCCTTTCAATCTTAGTTGTGGAGGGTGCTGTTCAGCTTCAAGTTGTTGTGCTTTCAAGTCTTAGTTGTGGAGGGTGCAGCTCAGCTCCAGGTCCAGTTGCCGTTTTCTAGTTGCAGGGGGCACAGCCCACCATCCCTTGCGGGAGTTGAACCGGCAACCTTGTGGTTCAGAGCCCACTAGCCCATGTGGGAATCGAATCGGCAGCCTTTGGAGTTAGGAGCATGGTGCTCTAACCACCTGAGCCACTGGGCCGGCCCCAAGAAGTTATTTTTAATTACTTGAAACTTCTGATTAAACAACAGCATTCCTTTTCCAAAAATGCAGGGCCACAAAGTTCTAAAGAAGAGGGAGTAGGGCTGGGAGTCAGGAGATTCTTGTCTAATCCTTTCTCTTTCAATGATAAAACAAGTTTTACTTTCAAAGCACCTGGGATCTTGATAAAAATGCAAATTATGCATGAAAATGTAAATCAAAGTGGGTTTGGGGTAAGGCATAAGAGACTGCACTTTGAGTACTGAGACTAAAAGACTTTGGATATCATATAACCTTCTGTGCATTAGATTTTTACATTATATCTGAAAAATAGAGGTAATAATACTATGTCATGTATGCTCAAACATATGATAAATACATTACGTGATTTTTACATTAAAGTACCTGGTTTCCAAAGGAATATATAAAGTCCACATATTATTATCATCTCCTTACCCTCCTATCAGTCTTTTACTCCAAGCAATAACTAAAAAACTTTAGAAACGAGCATATTTTATTTGTTTGAATACCTGTGTGTATAAATTAAAGCCTAAATTAGTATAGAACTCTGACTAAAGAAGAGGACACTGATGCAGGTACACATAAATACAAAATAACTATATATATTCCTAATGCAAGTTAATAACCTGTGTGTACTAGATCTTTGGGTTGCTAGGAGGTAAAACAATGAGTCTCAGATGTGGGTTCTTCTCAGTACAGTGGAGAGAAGAAGCAAGATATGTACTAAATTCGTTAAACAAAATAATGGCTAACTAAGTCTGACAAATGACTGGAACAGGAAATCAAATGCTAAAGGAAAAGGGAGACATCAAAGTAAATAGAGAAAACATGAAAGAAATTATAAAAGGCAGGAATTCATGTGGCAGTGAATGGCAAGACTACTGCAATTAACTCCTGTCATCCTGTTACTGCAGAAGCAGCTCAAACTGGCCCGATCCTGTTTCTTACAAGATACTGAGTTGTTTTTCACAGACGACAGAATAAAACTGCAAGTCCTGCAGCCAAAGCACGCACAGGAGAGAAAATGTTGCAAATTACACCCAGAACCAAAGTTTCTCCCCCTATGGAACCAAAAGACCGGGACATGAGCGGGACATGACCGGAACTAAATGCTGGAACCCTTTCGGAAGCGAAGGGCCTGCTGTCCATGAAGATCCGGTGCTGCAACCCCGTTATATCTCGCCCTGAACCCTGGATCAGGGAGACAGAGTTGAGTCTTGCCTCTGTAACAATTCTGCTTGCTTTGTTATCAGTCCCACCTTTGCCCCCCTCCCACCACTAGTCCGCCTATTCCCCACCAGCTGCCACAATCATCTTATTAAAATGTAAATCTGATCACTTCACTACCCTGCTTAAAATTGTCCAATAGCTACTTAGAATGAAATGCAAACTCCTTACCAAGGCCTATGCTGCCCTCAATGATGCTGCTTTTACCGCTGAGCTTCATCATCTCCCACCACTTCCTTCTTGTCAGTTGGTTTTCTCAGCTCCAAACCCAACCTTCCACTATGCGTGGTGATGGCACTCTGCAAATGGCCTTTCTTGCCGCTGGCTTCCTATTAGGTTCTGCCGGCAGGGGTCCTGATTCGAAAATTGGAAGCAGGGGAAGCCTTCCTGTTCTTCCACCCTGGGCAGGGGCAGTTCCAGTTTTCAGCTTCCTTTGGAACTCCCAGACCAGCCTCATTAAGCCCCTGCAGCCAGGTAGGAGCCCTTCACAGACACCTGAGCAACATGACCCAAGGTGCCTCCTCCCACCCCTTCCCCAGCCCAAGGGGTGGCTGTCAATTTTTTTAGCTTTTATCACGGGGTAATTTCAACACACTCTTTTTTTTCTTTTAGCCCTTAAATACTGGTGGAACTAATTCCTAAATCAAATTCCCTCTGATGAAATTTCTAATTGAATTTCAGTTTTACTGACTGGGTCCTGAAAGACACAGCCCATCACTGCCTTCACTTTATCCATGCTAAATATTTTTGTCCCTTGAACACCAAGCTTGTTTTCATCTCAAAGTTTTAGCAATCCCATCTGCCTGCACCTTCCCCTTCAAGTTCTTCACATGGCTGGCTCTTCGTCAGTTAGGTCTCTGTTCAACTGTCACCTCCTCAGAGAGTCCGCCATTGACCACCCTATTTAAAAGCATCTCCTAACTAGTCTTCTTCACCCCCTTATTCTGCTTTATGTTCTTCTCACCAATTATAACATTCTTAGTTGTATTATTTCTCTGCTTGTTTAAGTATTTATTATCTGTCTCACCTACTAAAGTGTAGCTTCATAGGAGAGTGAGACAGGATGGTTAGTATGTTGGCTAGGTAGACAGGGAGGTCCCTGGTGGAATAAACAAAAAAGAAGCCATATCCTGGAATGTCTCCTTCACGTCTGGGACAGGGACCTGAGAATATGCCTTGAGGTTAATAGATAATCTCAAATCCCTTCTGGCCGGACAAAGGAGCAGATCTAATAGATAGGAATGGGTTGGTTCATTAATCCCTTCAGGATGGACAAACCTGATAGATGAATTCCATTAGAAGGCTCCAGCCCCCTTCCCCAAGCAGGCAAGGGAAGGTATAAAAGTAAGAACATTTGCCTCAGTCACGGGGCACCCCCATTTCGGGAACCCCTCCCGCTCGGAAGCTGCAACCCCTTCTCCTGCCTCTAATAAACTATCCTCTTTTTAAAACTTTTTGCCTCTCCCTGGTCCATGTTTCCATTCTTCGGCTTCACGAGACACGATCCCGGCCCACACTCAGAAACTGCTAGAAGATCCAACATCATTTACATAATTTGGGGACACACAGAAAAATATTCCTACTTCAAAAGGAACTGTGTTATTCATTGCTGTATCTATATTTAGAAGCTGGCACAAAGCAGGAGACCAATTAATGCTCGCTGAGAGAATAAATGCATGAATGATAAGAGAAGGGGAAAAGAGCATTTCAGGCAGGTGGAACAATATAAGCAAATGCTTAGAGGTAGAAATAAGTATGGTGTGAAAAGAAGATGGAGAAAAGTTCATTATAGCGATAATAAAGAACTGGCGGTGAGAAATAAGTTTTGACAGATATTGCAAACTCTTTTAAATGCTTGGCTGAAGACTTTGAACTTTATCATGTAACCACTGAAGATTTACTCACTAGGGAATAGGACAAGAAAGGTGTGAGATTATTAGAAAAAGAGAGAAAGCAGAGGATAATAATGAAACAAGTGTTTAAGAAACATTCATAGCAGTATGGAGAACTCATTGGATGGGTAAGGGATTTAGAAGGGAAACCAGCCAAGAATCAAAAATCCAGATAATAGATCATAAGGTTTGGCAGTGTGATCGAAAAGAACTACTTCTGGAAACATTTCAAAGAAAAATGCAACATAAGTAGCTTCCTATTTTATTTATTTTTCATTTTTTCTCTTTATTTTGAAGGATGAATAAGAGATGTAAAAACATCAAAGTTCTGAGTCTGGAATATTGGAAAAAAAGGTAGTGGGGCCCTACAACGAGGCTGGGAAGTCAAGAGGGAAAAAGATTTCTTTTAATTATGTTTTATCTTGTAAATTAGAGTACCATCGAATTCCCCCAAAGGATCTGATTTCCTAAGATCTGTATTTGAAGGTGAAAGAGCTGCATTCCCTCTTAATTTTAATTTATAATTTAGACCCGCCCTTCAATTTCCCAGAAGATCTAAAGTACACTGAATTCAGTAAGAAGGTGGAGTGACTGAGGAATGAGAAGAGACATGCTATATGATTATATAGATGATGTATTACAGAACCGTACAATTAAAACCTATGTAATTTTACTAACCATTGTCACCCCCATAAATCTTAATTCAAAAAATTAAATAAATAAATAAATAAATAAATAAATAAATAAATAAATAAATAAAAGAAGAAGAAGAAGAGACACGCCTAATTTACAATAACCCAATAATCAAATGTAAAAATCTCGGGAAAGGCTAAAAATAGAAAATGAGTTCTATCAATAAGTAGTTTTGTGAAAATTGTACAATATTATTCCTTTTGTATTCCTCTTACCTGGGCAGCAGAGATCTTGGCCACTTGAATGATTTTCTCCATAGAAAGGTAGCTCTGCTGAGAGGGAGCAGGACCAATGAAATACGCTTCGTCTGCCTGTTTAAGAAATATCATGTGCTTAAAAAACCACACACCTAGTACACGCTGGTACACGACATGGAACTGCTTCAGGGTCCTCTTATTATTAAAACTAAAAATGCTGGCTCCCCAGGAACAATGCAAGAACTGAGAAACAGAAGTACCAGCTTATGTCTATGTCATAAAAAATAAGCCAGTTTGGAATCTTTTGCATGAAGAGGATGTGAAAACTTGATTTCTATGTATAAATCACACACGAGAATGAAATGAAAGTGCCTCAGGATAGAAAGCAACAGGAATTGGTCACAGAATGGGAAAGAAAAGCGGCTAGAGAGCTGCACGGGCCTGATGGGCGATGCTGAAAGTGCAGGGGAAGCTGGTAGTCATGAATTGCTGTCGGGGACTGCAGCCGTGAGCATAAAGAAGGCCAGCAGCTGAATTCATCCACGCCTGGGTTCCGTGTGGTGGATAATAGCTAGTTATACTAACTGACGACACTTAACAAACCTCAGGGGGAGTAGGGTCCTTTTAGTTAGAATTTTCCAGTTAAGCCAAGGCTCTGAAACATGGGGTGACTTGTCTAAGATCCCTTGGCCAGTAAGTGTTAGTTGCTAAGACTAGAACCTTAATTCTTCTCCTTGTACATCAGGGATCTGGATATGTGCCAATCAAAGTGTGGTATGTGCTTCAGCCACATTCCGTGAACTGTTTTCCATTCAGTTCCGTAAACCTGTCCTTGATGATAGGACCTTGACTGGAAGTCAACTACACCACAAAGCATACTGTCTCCTTCAACGGTGTGACTGGAAAATGTTCCTAGAGGAATTATTAGTGAGCAGTTTCAATTCACCTACGTATACACTGTTAACACTAGCACATACCAACTGTCAACATAAAGTACTAAAAGACTGACACACTAAACAAATATGGTCACTTACAAAATTCAACTTCCAGTTTTGAACAACATACCATGTCCACATGCATGGAATTCCTGTCAGCCTCGCTATAAACAGCCACAGACTGTACACCCATTCTTTTGGCTGTTCGCATCACCCTGCAGGCAATTTCTCCTCTGTTGGCAATGAGGACCTTGGTAATGTTTCGTCCTGTTTAAAACACCACGAAAATCATACAAAAATGTTACTGGGAGCAAGGAATGAGATTGTGAAAGTATTCTATGATATTAACCAGCTGATAAACATTTGTTTTGGTAAAGTCAGCATAACAGAGCCTAAAATAACCATTGTAATTAAGACAGTGCACTACTTTTCACTGAAATTCAAGATACCCTTATTAACATAAACTTTTAAATTACTCAGCTTTTTCAACTTAAAATAAAATTAAAGGATACCTTGTTATACCAAGATCAAATTACAATAACCAATCTTTAAGTAAGTACTTTCTATGTTCCAGGTCCCGTGCTAAAGACTATCAGGACTTAAATCCTCACAATAATCATATGAAGTGGGTATTATTATTATTATCTCCATTTTAATGATGAAGAAATCAAGGTTGAAAGAGATACTACTTTCCTGAAATTATACAGCTATAGAAATGGTGGATCTAGGATTTGAACCGGATCCAAGATTTGAACCCTGGTTAGCTTCACTCCAGAGTCTGCGCTCTTGGACATTGCGCTGAACACAGGGATGTGTGGTTCTTTTGCAATATAAATAAATGAATATTGCACCAGTTCACTGGCATCAATGCTATAATGACATGACATTGTCTTAATATATAAGATCCACTTCCATCATCACGCATGAAATAAATGTTCTTTGACAGTTTATAATAGTTATTTTTCTGGAAAAATAAGGTTTTATATGATTCAAAACAATGTTTTGCAACAGGGATCTACAGAGCCTAAGCATTGTCACAGGTCACAGCGGCTGCTGGGATGAAGTATGCATGTATGTGTCAAGGGAGCTACACCCAATCAATCAAGTTACACTTTAATGTTTTATAGTTGAAAATTCTGTGTAAAATTTTATTTGAAAAAAAGGTTCTGCTACTTAAAAGCACTGTTATAAAGTATCGATTTAGACCATCATAGTTATGTTTTTCAATTCGATACACTATTAGAGTTAGACAGAAATAACAAATATAAAATGTTCTCCATTATTTCCCTACATATTTTAGACTCAACAACAAGAGATTTGACATAAAAGAGGTGACAACCATGACTCAATACTAAGAAAATTATGAAAACCCAAAACTTCAAAATTATACGAGAACTAATTCTATTATGTACAAATTAAAGGATTAAACATTTCCTTTTCTTAATTCACAATCTGCAGCAAAACCAAATAGTATAACAAAGACTGTTAATACCTGTGGTTGTTGTATACTTCATGGTTCTTTGCTTCCAAGCCCATGTCCTATAAAATGAGCCCAAATGGAGTTATAATTAAGCAGGATATGCAAGATCAGTCAATATTCTTTCAAAATAGTCTAAATTTTTTAAAACTTGAAACCAAATCCAGATGTGACCTTAATTAAACCTTAAGTCTACAAAGTTATTTGTTAAGACATTCTTTGTGGAAAGAAAACTAATCTAGAAATCAGAAGTTATAGTTCTGGCTGTTCTCTCTGGCAGTACGTGTCCTTGCATGGATCATTTCACCTGCTTGCTCCTGAAGCTCGCATATGACCACAGAGGGAGTCAAAGATGATTGATTGTAAATCCAGCATACTTCAAGACCATCCAGTCAGCTTTTTTCAAACTTTTTTTGACTAGAACCCAAAGTAAAAACTGTATTTGACTTCACAACCAAGTACACATAAAAAACAGAAGTTTCATAAAAGACTTTCCCTGCATTTTGTTTCTGTTCTATTCTGTTCCATTTTATTAAATAAAATATGCTGGTCAAACTACAGTTTGAAGCATACCAATCTAACTTCTCCCTCTAATAAGATACGTTTGAAGGGTAGAGGAAAATTTTTTCTCCTTGTCATAAGGCAATCTACACACTTACTGTCCTATGGTGCACACTCAAACGGATGTCACCATCCATGAAGGGCTGATGGGAAGACCCACAGCTTTAACACTAGACTTCCACATGACGCTACTGCTTTCCCATCTTTCCAAAACAGCTTACCCTACTTTCTTGATCTTCAAGGAAGGGGATCAGCTTTCTTGATATTTATAAGGTATTTTCTAGTTCATAGCATCTTCCCATCATATTCTTCAGATAGGTTTCTGATAAGATTCAAGGCCTGTCCTGGGTAGAAGTGTCTACAAAATGGCAGCTTTTTGTTAAACCCAGCTTAAGACTCTTAGGTTTCAAGGCCATTGCTGACCTAAAATTTTCTTCTGCCGCCTTCTAGACAGACAACCACACACATATACTCATACACCACATAACTACAATCCTCTATCATCAATGTTCTCATTAGTCTATTCCATTTTGCACCATTACATAAGCTATAATTTAAAACACTGGCTTATAAAACAAGATTAAGAAGTTGCTTCCATAAAATAATTTCATCCTGATCAAGGTAACTTCTATACTAGCTTATTCTCATTTTTAAAACTCTACCACTAGATTTCTATTCTCTGAGTTACTAGAGAATCATGATATAAATAGAAATGTAAACACCCTCTATATTGATAAGGTTTTTAATTCTATATACCATTACAACTCTAACATTTTCCAGGTGACAGCTACTTAAGAACAATTCTATATAAATAGCTAAGGTTTGGAGAGAAGAGAGAAAATGTGTCTGCAGTAGTATCATGAAGAGCCCTGAAACCTCAGAAAACAAACATCAGGAGAAAGAGAATACTAACATTGCTTTTACTAATTGCCTTATTTTGCTCTAGGGTGAGTCCTACAATTAAGTATCTGGAAATCTAAGGCATCTGCAATAACTTGTAGCAAACAGAAACAAACAAAAAAATTGATCTACATGATTGAGTTTGCAAAGGGTACATCCATGAATTGATTCATATGCTCAGATTCTGTTGAAGCCTCTTTCTATGTATTAATTCATTTAATTTGCACAATCCAAGGTACTAAGTACTAGTATTATCTCCTGTAGGTATCATCATCTCCTCCTAGGCCAGGAAACTGAAGCATAGAGATATTAAGTAACTTGCCCAAGGTTGCTCACACACCTAGTGAATATCAAAGGTGAGACCTGCCTTCAGACTGCAGAATTTGTGCCTTTCAGCACCAAGCTGTACTGTCTTTCCAGAATGATGGAGAATGTTGATGACGATGATGATGAAGCAAAGGAAGATAAAGAAGCTTACTATCTGGAAGCATGAGAGTATCGTCACTGTCAAAGTTATTGTAACCGAAGCTTGCAGCTCAAAATTTGACAATGATGTGGAATCAGGTTAGCTAGAGTGAGTCATCTGCTACTTTATTTAAACATGCATACAGAACATGGGCAAAATAACTTCTAAACTCTCTGGAAGGTAAACTTGCTTTTGTTAACTTGATTCATTCCAACAATGAGAAAGAACTCCAGGAGTCTTTGTCTGAACGGGACACCTGCTAAGGAATAGCTGAACTGAAAGGGACTTTGAGGGCATCCTGGTTTCACCTCTTATGACTTGTTTCACCTTGGGCAAGTCGTTGACTCCTTTGGAATTCATCAGAAACCAGATTATGAACGACGCTTTCCTTCACAGGGAATGCAGTGAAAGCACACGTAAATGGTTAAGATCTGGACAAGCGTTATTATGGCGAGGGCTAGGACAGGAAGGAGATGGCAGGCCCAGCTCCACCCCTCCCCGACTCCTCATAAATGGAAAAATAGAGCCAAACCGAGAGCTGAAGTGTAGAAGAAGGGTAGGGGAAGAAAAGGAAGGACTGGATATGGGGACGTCTCCACTCGATGCCCAGACTGAAAGCAGAGAATCCCCACGAAAGGGGCTGTTACCTCGGTGGCGGCAGCAGGCTCGGGAAACGCTGCCACTGGTTCCTTTCCGCCGCCACCAGCAGCACGGACACCGCAGAGGCCACCGCCATGACCCTGCAGCCCCGCGGCTCTCCAACACTCCTAGGCACAACAGCTGCGTCCCACACGCTGCAATACCTTTGCTCCGCTCAGCAAACCTCTTGTCCTCCGCCGGCCACCGTCCGGGTCAAAACCAAGCAATGGGCCCAACCTAGTACGGGGGAGTGTCTCCACCAAAACCAATCAAAACACAGAGCAGGGCTTCAGTGCGGCGATTGGCCAATCGGGCCGCGTGCCCGCGGGGGTGTGGTCCCTGCCTCCTCGGCCTCTAGAGTTCGGCCTGGAGACACCTGGCTCCGTCTTCAGCCTCCTTAGGACAGTGGTCCTGGGTCGGTGTTTCTTCTCACGGCCTGCGCGGTTTCTTCGTTCTCGTCCGGCTTCAATTAGTAGAACCCTCCTCGCGATCTTTATCAGTAAAGCCGCAGGGATATAATGGAGGCAGTCATGGGACAAAAGTTAAATGGGGTGGAGAACAAGATATAAAATTCTCTAGTGTTCTCAAAAAATGGAGACAATAAATAACTAAAATAAAATATTTAAAACCTCCTGAGCTTTTGAAAACAATGTTTTAATTGACTATTGGGGGGAAAGAGTAAAAAATTTGATTACTAGGAAGTCAAAACCGAAATTGAAGAATATCTAGAAAATAAACATACTGAATTTACTACATGTAGCTGCTAAAAGTAGTTAAAGGAGGGCTCATAAGAAAATTCATAGTGAAAGTAAACATCTAATTCAAGGGTTAGAAAAAATACAAAAATAAACATAAGTAAAGTAGAATAGAATCAGTAAATTAGTAAAGATTAAAGAAGAAATTAATGAATTAAGAAAACGAATATCAAAGGAGTAATAAATCTAGAAGTTAAAAAAAAAACCTAATAAAATAGATGAATGGTTAACTAATATAAGCAAAAGAAAGAAGGGGAATGAACACTTGCCATAAAAAAAAGTGGGAAAAATATCTCAGATCTAGAAAACAGAGTATAGAGTTATAAGAGACTAATTGTGCTCGTCTTTAGGCAAACAAACTTGAAAACCTGGATGAAATAGATAATATTACAAGAAAATACAACTTACCAAAATAGATCCTGGAAGAGATAGAAAAATCTAATGAACCAATTACCATAGAAGAACTAGAGCACAATACTATCAAAGAACCGTCTTTCCTACAACCCTCGCTTCCATCCTTACTTACACCCCCAAAGCAGGTGGCCCACCTTGTCTCACAAGGAAGTTCCACCCAAATGGTAGAGTAGTTGATGCCCGTGCTATTCTTCTGTCCCAGAGCACAGAAAAAGATAACTACGGTGAGATGATGATGTGTTAATTAACCCAATTGTGGTAATCATTTCACAATGTATACCTAAACCAAATCATCACATTGTACACTTTAAATATATACAATTTTATGCTTATACCTCAATAAAGCTGTGTGTGGGGAAGACTAACAAGTATAAAGAAAAGAAAAAGAATATGAGGCATTCAAAGAATAGGAAACAAATAAATATAAAAGGCACTTAACCTCATACCAAATCAGAGAAATACAAATTAAAACGATAATGATATACCATATTTCACCTATCACATTAGCAAATATCAAAAAATTTAACAACACACTGTAATTTGTAAGAATATTATCATGTTTTACTGTTGTAAAAATGGGCACAACCATTATGCAGAATACTTTGGTAATATTTATCAAAATTGCAAATTCACAAACTCTGACCTAGCAAAGCTGTTTCTTGGAATTCACCTAAAGATATACTCAGAGATGTTTGAAATGATGTCTGATTAAGGAAATTTATTGTAGTATTGTTGGAAATAGCGAACTGATTTTATATATATATATATATATTTAATATATATGTAATATATATATATATATACATAAAATATATTTATATTTAACCAATGTCTTTGTCTTTTAATCAGTTTACTATTTGCAACAATACTACATATATATGATATATATATAATTACTATGCAGTCACTAAAAAGAATGAGACAGCACTATATTTACTCATGTATTAACATTTATTCATGAGTGAAAAAACAATAATGGCAGAACTGTGGTTATTAGTCCCCAATTTGTATAAAAATAGTGGAAAGAAAATACATACATGCTTATGTATGCAGAGATATCCTATGGGAAAGAAAAGTTGATGGTTCCATGTCAGGGATAGGATGGAGACTAACTTTTTATTATATACCCTTTTGCATCTTTTGATTTTGGTACCACAGGCCTGTATTAGCTATTCCAAAGTACAAAATTTTTAAGCATTTTGTTTTGACATAACTTCAGACTTACAGAAAAGCTGCAACAATAGTACCCTTCTCCTAGATTTGCCAAATGTTCATATACCATATTTGCTTTAGCTGTCTTTCTCTCTCCATATACACATATGCATACACACACAAATACACACCCGTGCACTCACATTTTTAAAGAACCATTTGCAAGTAAATTGCAGACATGACTCCTTTTTTTACTCCTACTTCAGTGTGTATTTCCTAAAACAAGGAGATTCTCTTACCTCTCCACAGAACAATGATCAAAGTCAGAAATCAACATGGATAAAATACTATTATTTATTCTACAAACCTGATTTGAATTTCCCCAATTGTTCCAATAATGGCTTTTATAGAAGAAAAAATAATCCTGTGTCACACATTGCATTGAGTTATGTCCCTTAATCTGTAATGGTTTCTCAGTTTTTCTTGGGTTCTCATGATGTCGACATTTTTGAAGAGTGCAGACCAGATCTCTCTCTCTCTGATCATTTCCCCTGGAAAAAGCCAGCTGTCATGTTGTGAGCACCCCTATGGATATGCCACAGGGTGTGAAGTTGGAAGCAGAACCTTCAGCTCCATTTGAACCTTCAGATGCAGCTGTGGCCAACAGCTTACCTGCCACCAGGTGAAAGACTCTAAGCCAGAACCACCCAGCTAAACTGCTTCCAGATTTTTTACCCACAGAAACTGAGTGAAATAATAAATGTTTGTTGTTTTAAACTGCTAAGTTTTGGGGTATTGTTACACAGCTATAGATCTTCTTATTTATCTCATCCCCTACCAGAGTGTCTGGCATTTACACAGCTATAGATCTTCTTATTTATCTCATCCCCTACCAGAGCGTCTGGCATTTACTAAGTCCTTAATCAATGTTGGTTGAATGAATGAATGAATGAATGAATGAACGAACGAACAATGGCAGCACTTAAGTAAACCACTAACCCAATCAATTATTCCGGACTGAGTTGAGAGATTTAATTTGTAACTTTAATGTGGTTTATCTTCTCAGAAATTCAGTTTCTCTTAAATAAGTCTTCCTACCAAGTAATAATGTGGCAATGAAGAATAGAACAAAATTCTTTATAGAAAGATAATTTAACTTATTGATTCAAGTGACAACCTCCATATTTAAAAGACAACCGCTAAGATTAAAAACAAAAAACTGCATTATAAGAAATGAATGAGTCTCCAAAATAGGTTTTTATTACAAAAACTTTTAATACAATTCAATAGTCTATTAAGAATAAAGTTAGGACCTTGTCATCCCTATTGACTCATAAGAGAACAAGTCAGGAAAGTCAATGTGTACTCTAGGGTGACTGAAATTATTCCTTTACTAAAGAATGCCTGGGGCATGTGGTCTTTTCTGGTAATGTCCTCACTTCGTTCCTTTCTTTAGCAGTAAAAACAAACAGGGATTTTTTTTGGGGGGGGGTGTGGTGGGGGGAGAGGAAGGGCAGGCTGCTCCACAGAATAAAGCAAACAGTATAGAAAATGTGGCTATAAAAGTGCAAAAGACGCAAGCTACCACTAGAGGGGGGAGCTACATTCAAGAAAGAAAAGTTGGTTAGTGGTTAGAAAATTGCTGTTTTCAAAGAAATAAAAAATACCTTGAGAAGTTTACTCCTTTATCGTTAGAGCCCCAGCCAAACAACCCCTTCAGTATCTTATTTTACCTTTGATCTTTTCCATTTTAAAAAATGTCTCTGCTTTATCTCTAAAATGGAATTTCAGTGCTTTTACTATTCATGTTTTATATGATGAACATATGCCTGGCTACCTACTAACTCCTTTCCCATTTTAAATGTTTTTTTTTTAATCATCAAAATGAACAACATATCACGGACAGCCTAGGGTTTTCATCTGATACCAACAAGAGGAACATGCAGGTTTGATTACAATTGATGCTTTGGTTTATAAATTGGAGACATATACACCACTTTACATAGATTGTGCTATTTTAACATATCTCAAATGTTGACTTTGAATAATTAAAATATTTTGAAGGAAACTAGAAAATACTCTTAAATAGCTCACTAGATCTTTCATAAAATAAACAAAAAATATTTAGAAATCGATATGCTGCTTGAACTTAAATCAGAAATGACTCAGTTTTGGTGAAAGATGGTTTACATTGTTGGAAGGACCCACACTCTAAGGGAAGTCCCTAATACCCTGGAAAATGAAGAAAAACTTCTCTAAGCTCCATTATTTTCTTTTCCCCCTGGGCACCAATTAGATTCTCTGGTATCCAGATGATTCACGCCTTAGGCGGATTCCATAGACAATCAAACCCACAGCGCAAAGACCAAGCACGATGGCCCCAATCACCGGAAGGACAACTGTGTAGTCAGAGGAACACTCGTCCACTAAGAGAAAAAACAAATACAATATAGCGGGTAAGGTTTGATGAGGACAGACCAAAGAGCAGGCTAGAGTAGGAAGAATATGCGCTTGGGAGTCAAACCCCGGGCTTGACTTTTAATTCCACCACTAACTGTGTGAACTTGGGAGTATTATTTAACCTTGCAATTTCCTCTCTTTATAAAGTAAGCAAACAATATATAAGATTGTTGGAGGGCTAAATAAGATAACCTTATCTTCTCAGCAATTAATAGATATTTAACAAGGTTAACTACTTTTTCTTCCTGACCACTCTCTGCAAATTGGAATGTGTTTGCATAAAAGTGTGTCATTAGATTATACATGATCTCTTGAAAATACGTGATGTTTATCCACTTTATGAAACATTCCTTGTCACACTTAAAGTTCTTTTGTATTGCTTTTAGTGAGCTAAAAATATTATAAAATAGCCCTAATTATTTATGAACACTTAAAATTGAAAGTTTTTAAATTAGTCAAAACTCTTTTATTTTTATTCCATTAGAGAAGTACTTATTCAGTTCATTTAAAATGTAATCGGTCTTGACTGGAGAAAGATGAAGGGCCCTGGGGATAAAGGGGAGTTTGATTGAAAACAAATAAATGGAGACCTGTATATCTCATTCAAGGATAGATAAGAAGATATATCCCTGAGGTCCTTGCATGAACCAATGCTGAAATGAACCAAGGATCACCATTAAAACCCAATTCTCACCTGAGGTCCAAGAAAAAAGAATCAGAAGCGGCCAGGGGAGAGGGGATGGCAATTCCCTCTCCAGGAAAAAAACCCAAATATGTAGAAGACAGAAACTGTGCTCGTCATACACTATTTGATTTCACAGTGGAAAATACTTACATAACTATAATAATATATACCTTATCGATTTAACAATAAATGGAAATATGACCATAAAAGGGATGGTGTAAGAGTATTAAATCCTTATCTGCCATAGCAAGAAGTTTAAAGCTGATAAATTAAGAAATAATAAACTTTTTAATACTTTTTAAAAGAATTATGGGGATAGCTATCATAAGAAATTGTTAAAATTAGTTAAAAGTGCTTTGTCTCTAAGAGGAAGGACATGGAAATGTTGCTTTTTATGGTAAGCTCTTTTGTGATACATGACAATTTTGTTTTATGTATGTAATGTATTATATATATATGTAATTCTTAGATAAAAAAAGAACATTAACAAATTAAGAATTTAAAATGATTTGAAAAAAAACAACAACTTAAAACAAAATGTAAAGCACAAACCTACTAACTCAGCAATTTCACCACTAGGAATTTATACTAAAGAGATATTCACATAAGTACACCACGATATGTTAAAATAATCCCCATTTTACGAGAGTAAAGTGGACAATCTGCATATACATCAAAAATTTTAAGTGGTACAATCGTAAGAGTAGAATATAACATAGCCATTAAAAAGAATGTGGGACCTCAATGTTTTTTCTGGGATACACTGGGCTCTTTCAATCTGCAGCTTCAATTATTGATCGTAAGGAAAATCTCTTAAATTATCAAATCTATCTTCATTCTATTTTAGAGCACTCTACTTCAAAGGCACCAATTATCCTCATGTAGGATGGTCTGAATATCTTCCATACCTAGCAGTTTCCCTGTAATATTATAATCTTAATTTTTATCTGCATTAGCTGAGCATCTGAGTCATTTTCTCTGTGAAGATAATTCAGTTTTCAGCTCTATCTGTTCTGCCTCTTACTGTTTCTATTTGTTATGTAAGTGTGTTTCTTTGCTACTCAATTTGTTTTCTTAGGACTAAAATCTATCCATCTCACTCTTTCATTATACCATCTCATCTATGAGCTCTGGTTATAAGGAATTCACATTCTTACTAAGTAATTCTCAGTATAAACCAATTGTCAGGGATTTTTCCCTGTTCCTTGAGTTTCATTTTCTTTGTATTTTATCAAATACATTCCTTTCTAACCCTTCCCCTTTTAATTTAATTTAATTTTAGAAAATTGTGGTAAAATATACATAATATAAAACTTACCATTTTAACTGTTTTTAAGTGTACACTTCAGTATCATTAAGTACTTTGTCATTGTTGTGTAACCGTCATCACCATCCATCTCCAGAATGTTTTTCAAAACTAAAACTTGGTGCCCATAATTTAATGTGATTTAATCTTACATTATTCTTATTGTTATTTTGCTGCAGTAATTTTGAATAGTGGTCACATCGCTTGTTTTTATTTTGCTCATGCTTTGAGCATCTCATCCAGACATTGAATTTCCTGTGATATCATTTGAATAGATGAGGGCCTTTCTTATTATTGTGTTTGAGATCAGTTCATGTTCCCTGCTGAGCTACCTATTTGGATTCTACCTTCTTGTCTGTACCTTGGCAACTAGCTACAAGCTGGGGCTATCCTCTGGTTGGAGGTTGGCTCTTCAGGTCACTTCCATCAGTCTCCATGTTTACTCTGCCTAGTCTTCCCAGTAACCATTTTCCTAGATTAGAAGAAATAAACTGACAGCTCCTTTTCTCTCCAGTTTTAGGAATGGTAGTAAATGTTCCAGGATTTTTTTCTCTCATCATATGGCTTCTTGGGGTAAGTGTTTGGGGAAGCAGGGTTAGGAGACCAGCTCTGCTCTGATTTTTGTTTCTTTTTTGTTCACCAGTTTAAAGGTATTGTGTTAGATTATATCTCTTTGACTCCTATTGGTGATTTTTTAAAACCTTTTATTCCTTAATCTATTAGATAATGAGAAAGGAAAATACTAGTCACTGTTTTAACTCTAAGTTTTCATTTCATATATTTCTGTAGTGCTTTGAAAATTTTTAAATCATCTACGTGTATTATTTTGTTTCTGTTTTTTTCTTTAAAAATAAGAATTAATACTGAGGAATAAATTGTAACCATTTTAAAGAATTTACTCTATGGGGCAAAAACAAAATTCAGGCATATATTTATACACATTTGTTAAAGTTTGTTTTGTATGAAATTCATATGTAGTTCTTTAATCATAACATAATTGTGAAGACCTAGACACAGTAAAAATTCTCAATAAAAACAAGACTAGTTAAGTAAATTGTTAGATAAAGTTGATAGCATATTCACAATAGCAAACATAATAATGATACTTTGCACCTTTAATAGCATGGAGCTTATGATGCACAGGAAAAAAGAATAACAAATTGTTTACTCTGTATGCTTCCAGGAAGTAAAACAATATCCATGAGAGGGAAATACATCAAAATTAACAATGAATAGGTTATCTCCAGGTGGGCATTAGGGAAGATTTCTAGTATCTCTGGGGGGATTTGTATGCTCTCTAATGGGGGTGCAGAGAGAGGGGTAAATTTAGGACAACCTACTCACAGCAGAAGAGAAAAATTGAGTTGAAACTAGATGAATGAGCAAGCAGCAGGAGAACTAAAGGCAGGGCCAAGTGATGCCAGGGAGGTCAGAAAAGGCCCCTGCAAGGTTTCCCAGGGTCAGTCACAGCAGCGTCCTGCTCCCACCCAGAAAGCCATGGGCAGGGCTCCTGCTATAAGCCTTCTGTAGTCAGAACAGACAGACCTGGAGGCAGCCTAAGGCAGAACCCCAGAGGCAGAGGAGGCTACTTCCATCCTTACAGTTTCCCCACAGTTTCAATCCCAGCACTTTTACCCTGGGCGTCTTCTGGGATGTCACTGCAAAAAGTGGGCAGAACTGTGAGGCAGTAAGGCATCTGGGCGTTTATTTACTACTCATTCAAACGAAACCTTTGTTCTTTTTGGTTACCAGAATGTCAATTCTAATTAATTTTAAAGATAATTGGCTTGGGGGGGGGAGTGGGGCAGGTAGATAACAGGAGTCTAAACAGCAGCTATCACCCCAAAGAACTCATCCAAGATGGTAGAAGGAAAATGAAATTTAAGTGAACTATCTTATCCGTCTCCTCCTGATTTTAATTCCATTTCTTTTTCTGTCAGCTGTGGGAGAAATTTCCACACATTAGAAGACGAACCTAACTTTAGTCATTCTATAGATGGTTAGTAGTACAGTGAATAAACAACTCATGTTCTGCAGTATAGAACCCTCAGATACACTTGAGGCAGAACTGGAAACGAGAGTCCAAGAGGGAGGAGATGGAGAAAAAAGGCATCTCTCCAAAGCCCTTGCTATTCAAACTGAGTCACGTTGGGGAACACCGGGTCCTCATGTCCCAGATTTTTATTAATGTCTGTTGCAAGGAGGAAATAGGAATTTCCTGACACTCTAGACATCTTCAGGGGCTCTTGAAGCTCTCTGAAAGCTGTTACGTGCCCTCCCCACCCCTTCACAACTGAGAAGGTGAAGAGAACTAAAATACGTCAACGGAAAGCCAGTACATGCCCTAGGTAAACAGTGGTTATAGAGTTGTTGCCAAGTTTCATAAACTTTCTGGTAAAAATAATGAGTGGCACCTCTGGAAAATGTAGAAAAACAAGAAACTTCCTGTTGATAAAAGCAGTTAACATCCAGAAATCCATGACTTTCCCCTTTCTCTGAAATAAAAACCCCAATTCTCCTAAACAGTCAATGTAACAGAAAACCATGAATAACATTCTGAACCTTATTTTAATAGAACTTTTCCTCCAGATATCAATCATTCCCAATCAGGAATTTCCTGGTTTACAATTTTTTTTTTTTTTTTGGTAAATATTTGCTAAAAAAGGAAAGTGGGTCAGAATCGGGGTAGAGCTACCTTTTCTGCTCACCATTTCTGATTGTTTTCATGCTTTACCCACTCCTTTCCCGCAATGGTCCAAATTAATTAATTTGTGAGGATA
The DNA here is from genome assembly GCF_004115265.2 of Rhinolophus ferrumequinum. NCBI lineage: Eukaryota > Metazoa > Chordata > Mammalia > Chiroptera > Rhinolophidae > Rhinolophus > Rhinolophus ferrumequinum. Next base: position 61,715,157 of record NC_046285.1, on the reverse strand, counting down.
GACTAGAGTCAAAGAGAAACAGAGATAAAGCAGGAAAAAAAAAAGTGTTAAGAAGGCAGAAAACAACTACAGGTGAAGGAGTTGGTGAACTAACATATATTGAGTCTTTTGTTTGCCAAGAGCTTTAGTACATGCCTTACATTAAAAAAATGAAATGTTGGGAAGTTTTCTAGTTTTTTACTAATAACACATTATAATCGTGTAGACTATGTCTTTTTAAAAATAATAATCTATTCAGACCATTTGTAATTTACATAAATCAAAATTTGGGCAAAATCCAGGAGTTTAAAATCACGTGAGAATTTATTTGGAAATGGACTGGGTTTTTTTTAAATAGAGTTTTAAAAACTGGATATTGATACTCTTAAAAATGTGTAAGAAAAATCAGTGCAGTTTAAAAACATCTTTCCCACAATTCTCCCTTTGGGTATTTGCTTTGTCCTCACAAGCTCCCTGTTCACGTCTCTGCCTCTTGTCCCTAATTCTCGCAGCCAGCCTCGTATTATCAGGAGCGGAGGAAGGAATTCAAGCTCTTTTGGCACAACCTCCCCATGCTAACAGGAGAAAGTGGGTGGGGGCTACCTTTTAGTCAGCCTTCAGATGGCACTTTGGTGAAAAACTAGGTTTCCTAATCAGATTGGGAGGGGGGGACAGTCAACTAGAAAAGTCAATCCCTTCACTCCAGGCCGAATATGAAGCCAGAGTTCCCAAGGCCTTAACCTTGCACATTGTGAAGAAGCTGGGGCTTTACATGCGTTCATATCCACTACTGGGCCTCTTTCTGGCCACCAGGCATGCTGTTAGCAAAACGACAAGCAGTCCTGCGATACTCAGACCCACGGCCACAGGGGTTTCTCTCCTGTTTCTGTCACTGAAGCATTCATCCGCTGTAATTGAAGTCAGAGTAACAGGTGTTATATGCTGGCCACAATGCTGGGAAGTGATCCTGCCCCTGTCTGCCTCCGCTTCACAGAAAAGGAAACCAAGAGAGACAGAGATTAGCTGGGCCTCCCACCAGCTGCATCAGACAAACCGATGGGTACAAATGAGGAGGGACAGGCTCAGCATGCTGACCTGGAACACACAGTGCTTGGGATCACTTAAGGAGTGTATGCAATTGCAGATACCCAAGAAAGTATGATTCAGTGGGGTGGAGACGGGGCCCAGGTAAGTCTGATGCAGCTGGAAGGCAGATCCAATTTTGAAAAACGGTGATTTGATCTGGAGGGTCAGGATCAGAATTGTGTCTTGACTCCCAAGCCAGGGTAAGCCTTGGAGCCATGGTTCCCAACTCCAGAAACAGGGCCCTGTATCAAATCACAGGGCCAACGTTTTCTATTCAAACTGTGCCTCTTAAAGGGGCTGTTGGACAGCCTGGGGATCCTTTGGGAGGCTCCAGGATTTTAGGGAGGAGGGGCTGAGAATGTAGGAGTCAAAGCCAATTGTTTGGGGTGACCAGGCTGAGCATTTACACTTACTGGATTCTCTGGTTCTTCCTGCTCCTGTTGAATTGTCACCCATTGGTCAGTTCTGGCCCCTCCTCACAACACTGTGCCTGTTTCTGCTCCCACAGCCCTCTGTACATTCGTCTTTTATAACACCATATTGTAAGGTAACTTGCATTTTTTTCACTCGCTTCTTTTTTCCTTTTCTCTTACTCTCTGATAGAAAATATTATTTACAGAAAGACACACATCTTCACATGTGAGCATCTTTGGTGAACTTTGAAGCACAAAGGCTGGGAATATGGCCTTGAGCTGAGGTAATGATAGTGGAATGAACAAGAGAAATAATTTGGAGGTAGAATTGATAGGGTTTTGTGACTAGTTACCTGAGAAAGAGAGAGAGGAAAAAAGGAAAAGACAGCTTTTCTACATCTCCCTGTGGGCTATGCTCATAGAGGTCGGGGGGTGTGCTGCTGAAAAGTTTTGTTTCTCTCCTGGGCCACTAAGGTTTCCCAGACCTGCTCACTTCCTGCTTCACAGTGGTTCTGAGGGGTGGGAAAAGCAAATGTGTACCTTATTTTTAAGATCACATGATTAATTACAGAGGTGTTTTTCCCAAACCTTCATAATGAATTGAAAGTTTTGAGACAAGATGACAAAGTGGGGACAACACCTACTAGCAAATTTTAATATTTAATTTTAGCACTGTGGTAAAGGCCCAAAATGAAGGCAGAGATTGTGAGACTTGGACAAAATCTACAGAAACCAGGGGATCCAAGATAAGTAACACTTTGATCCTTCCTTTGTTACATGCTTTCCAGCAAGTTTATCAGAAGTTTTCTGCAGGCACATCTTCAACTTTATAATGGAGCTCAAAGAGAAATTAGACTCACATTACAGAAATTTAGTTTACAGCTAAACTTCCAGCTAAATCTTTATGATAATTCAGAGGTTCTCATAATGTCATTGAATTATGAGAGGGATGTTTTAGAAACTGAAGTTCTAAATACGTAGGAAGCTTTGTAACACAGTTTTCCCAGCAGAGAAAAAAGGGATTTTTTTTGGAAAGTCACCCTGGTCTCCCCCTGGCCTTCTTGCTAGGAACTGTTTCCCTCTGTCGTGGTTAAAACTCAAAGCAGAAGTTGCATGGAAACTAAGACTAACTATGAGGAAGCATTCGCCAGGTGGAACAGTATAAGAGGGGATCCAACAGAGTGTATTTCTATCTTGAATTATGGTATCTTTCTCTTTTCCAACTGCATATGGGGAAGAATCTATTCTGAAATTTTGAATTTTAGACATCACTAATACTCAGGATCTTTAAAGTGTTCTCCAAATATACCTGAGTGTACTAATAACAGTACTCAACAGCGTATAAAGGGGAGGTTGCCGCTGGTGTTTTCTGACTTGGGTGTGTTTGTGTGTGTGTGTGTGTGTGTTTAAATGATTCAGAATAAGTATTGGTCAGACAAGGAGGTTATATTCTCCTGTGGGAGAGCAGTGGACATGAGTGGGCTAAGGTGTCTGGTTTTGAGGTTGGTACTGACTCAGAGAGAAATGGTAGGAGAAATGGTTGGTCAGAGAAACTTGGCCCTAAGAGCTTTGAGAAATCATACTGTTCTAGAAAGTTCATGCTATTTCTTTGACAGTTTCAGACAAAAAACAATTTGAAACTACCCATGGGTCTCTGAAGTTTATGTTTGTGACGTGTTGAATCCTGAACTTACCATTTCCAAAGTGGTCATCTTCGAAATCAAAGGCTTGAAGTTGGACATTCATTGTTTTCAGTTGAAGGTGGGCAGACAGCTGGATGCTCTGTTCACTCACACACTTGAAGGAATGTCCAATCACAGTCTCAAACATCATCGCAGTACTTTTCATTCCTTGGTAAATTTTCTCTGAAAACACAAAGGTATTTCACAAAGGTATAGACATATAAGAATCTTGGCATCTAGCTGTTGAGTTCCAGCTATTGCTGGGTGGCCCAGGTACAGTTAAATGGGCTTCCTTTAGATGTGGATTTCTTTCTGGAGTCTGCCTTCTCATGAAAAATCACCCTCGTACTCATTGGGGACTTTTTCTGGTGCTCTGTTTGGAGAATAAGGGGGTAGCCTCACGTAAATTGGAATGTGACAACATTGAAATGAGAACTTCTGGAAATGTTTTCTTCAATTATTTTAAATGATTGAGACAGAGTTGGTGGGGACTATTGTCAATGTTTGGGGACCACAGAAAAGTGCCCACAAAAACTTCAGAAATGAATCAGAGCAGAGACATGCCAAGTCACCAAGTGGAACATGTCACCAGACTGACTATTAATAAAGCAAAAGGAGAGGCTAAGTCCATTATGAGGAGGGTTGTTGCATCCATCTGTGGGAACACAGAGAAGAGGGAGGCCCCTCTCTGCACATCTGAGTGCTGGCCGGGAGAGAAGGATCTGCTCAGAGACTGCCCTGTTTTATGACAGGTACACCTACCCTTTTCAAAGAGTCATATGCTTCAAGGCAGATGGGGTTAAACATTTAATCATATAATTAACTCCACCTGCTCTAATTCCATGCTTGCCAAGCACCCTTCTGATTATACTTCGGTTTTGAAAAAGGGAGAAAATTTACTAGCCGGAGGACCCAACTGTCTGTGGCAGTTATGGTGAGAAATAGTCATGTGATCAATGAACAAATCGGCATTCTGATTTTACACAACGGTGTCATGACCTTGAGTTAACATCTGTCTCCTTGAAGAGGCAGTTGCTACCCTATGGTGTGCTGACAGCTTCCGGGACTGAGGACCAGACTATGGACCTCAGTAAATTCAGCAAATTTTGCCTCCAAGGAATGCTCACAGCCGTTAGTGAGGGATTCTGGAGGGTGCCCTCCTCTCCTGCCTCTGTGGGTGTGTCTGCCTGTGTCTGAGATAATATCACACATGGAGGGTTTGCTTACTGTGTGCCAGGCGCTGTGCAAGTGCTTTACATACACTTTTTTTAAATTCCCCTAACAATTTTTTGAAGTAGGTATTGCTGTCTCCATGTTATGGATGAGGAAGTGGAGAGTCAGAGGATTGAAAACATTTGCTTAAAACCATACAGCTAATAAGTGGTATTTGTACTCAAGCAGTCTGATTCTAGAGCTTGTTGTCTTAACCATTATGCAGTTGTATCTCCTGCTCATTACTGTAGTAATTACTGTAGCCTCTTGGATTTTTACATGCAAATGTCCTACATGATGCACTGAATTATCTGTGTACACTACTGTATCATGTGTTATATCCCAGGGCAGTCTACTACTACCTCCTCTACTAACATGACAATGGTCATTACCACTGTAATTACAACTGATTACTGTTATTACGTAATGCTACCACCACCACCACCTCCCACATGAGAATTCTCGTAACTGTGACTACTACAAGTCCTGCTACTGCTGCTGAGTTTTGATTAGTGGGACCTGGTATTGTTTTACCCTTCCCTTAGTCTCTAAATTAGTTTCTGGCCTGACTTTCCCTTCTCCTGCCTCTTGAGACATTACTACCCTATTACTCGCTAAAATTTGGTTCATGTCTACTGATAACATTAGCAAACTTACGTTAGCGTTCAGAGTATTTATTCCCACATCTAAGTGAGTTCATGTTTATGAAAGTTAGTTGTCAACTATGACATCTTACTTACAGTTAACCAATAGCCATTGAAAACATCCTCTTGAACACTGTCAGTATAATATAGCTAATATTTTAAATAGACATTTCTCCACATTTCATTTCTTGGTAGGTTTCTTTAGTATAAGTTCCTTAATAAGATAAGTTTTAGCCAGTCAGAAGATACAATTTTGAAAAGGAGAAAACAGACATGAAAGCCCTTGGTAAAGTACCTGGTACAGAGGAGATAACGGTTTGTTACCTACGTTGTGGCTTTCTGGGCTCTGAGATACTCCCCCACTTGATTGAGAGCATTACCTTCCTAGAAGCGAACATTGTAGAAGTTCTCTCAATGTGCCCCACTACGAGCAATTCTCCATACAGAAACCAAAGTGAAGCTTTATAAAGGTAAATCTGATACATCATTTTTTGTCACCAAACCCTCTAATGGCATCCTTTCACACTTTAGAATAAAATCTAAAGGCCTCACCTTGCCTTGCTTACAGGCCCTGCATGCTCTAGCCTAGCGGCCCTTCCGACCTCATCTGCTGCTTCGCTCACTCTCCTGGGCTCACTGGCTCCCGCTGGCCCCTGAACACACTAGCAAGTTTACTCCTTGGGGCTTGTGCATCTGTTGTCCCTGCCACCTGGAAAGAGCTTCCCCAGGCCAACATGTCCCCAGATGGGGATATCCTCTGCTCCAACCTCACCTCGTCAGAGAGGCCTTCCTCCCCGGAGGGCTTCCCTGAGGCCCTACCTAGAATATTTTTCCAGTCCTCTCCATCCCCACCCTGCTTGTGTTTGCTCACAGGACTTACCACTACTTAACTGTGTATTATAATTTAATGTGTCTGTTTATGGTCCTCTTCCCCGTCCTAGAAGGTAAGCTCCATGAGGGCAGGGACTACACTCTGGATAATTATGGATCTCCAGTGCTTATTCCAGGGTTTGGCAGCTAGCAGGCACTAACTACAGTTTTTGTAGAATGAATACATGATTCCATGGTTATATAGAATAAACTGCACCATCAACAGCAAATCTGTCCCAAATCACTCTCCTCTTTACTGTCAATAGTGATTTCTGACATAATGTAGCACAAGCTCCTTCATGAGCAGACGAGCAAATAGAAGCACACAAAGATGTAGTAAGTGCTCCCAAAGTTATATCGCTAGCTACTCTCTCAGTCTGTTTTTCAAAAGCAGCATCAAAGATTCACAAATTCAGTGGAATGAAAAATGAGCTAACTTGGGGAATACAATCAATAACGTTGTAAAGATTTTGTGGGGGTCAGAGGGGCACTTGTCTCATTAGGGAGACCACTTCATGGACAGTGTAAGTGCCTGACCACTGCGCTGTACACCTGAAGCTGAAGCTGAATAATATTGTATGTCAACTATAATTATCTATATGTAGTCACGGGATATGGAGTATAGCAAAGGGAATAGAGTCAATGGAACTGTAATAGATATATACGATGTCAGAGGGGCAATAGATTGAGGGAGGGAGTTATCACTTTGTGAAGGGTGAAATGTCTAACTATTGCATTGTTTTGTACACCTGAAACTAATAAAAAAAGTAAAAGAAAAAGAAAGAAAATGAGCTAACCAGAAACATAGTATCATCGCTGGTGGAATGGCCTTCCCTAACTACTTACCTGGGTTTGAGACGGTCAAATAGGCTCCCACTTCATTCATATAATACGAGTTTTCATCCTGTAAAACAGCAGTGTGTTAATCTTTGAGTAACCTCTGTTTTTATGTTCATGATCCTGGCTTACAGACTTTGTTTAGGCAGGATTCCATCTATTAAACCCTTGATATGGCAGGATTCCAGCTATGAAATCCTTGCTATAGAGGTTTGGGGGTGTGCTGGTACAGAGCCATAACTGTGTTTGAAAATTTTTTAAAAAGTAAATATACCACACAACAAACAAATAATAAGAAATGCCTTGCCCTTGCCCAAAATTTCTCGACTGCACCCTTGTTGCTAGAGCCTGAAATTCAAATTCCACTGATATAATGTTATGAGTCCTTTTGGTTGGGCCCAGTTTCCCTCTGGTAAAATGCAAATTATGTGGAAGGGGGAGGGCTTGGAGGAGCATACATTAATCTATTACTAGTAATTAATATCTTAGGGTAGGGATTCAAACTGAGACCACTCATCCATAGGGCTATCACGCGTGGCCTCCAGGGGCTCCATAAACCCTCTGGGAAAAATAGTTTATGCAAAATTTTGCCTATGTTTCCCTGGGTAGACTATCAACTTCTTTAAACAGATTAAGGGGTTCATGTTTCCAAAATGGTTAGTTGGGGCCACAGTGAGTGATTCTGGGAAGAAATGGTTTACCCTGAGATCACTGGGTGTTCTCTACAAGAGGACCCCAGCTGGTTATGAACAGAAATATAAAGCAGGGCTTCACATTTTGTCCAGAGATTGTTCTTTTGGAAAAACAAAACAAATTACAAACCGGCCCTATAACCTCAGAGAGACTGAGGGTGTGAAACAAAAAGAATTGACTTGAGATATGGAAGGGTAAGATCAAAAAGGAGTTTTTATTTTTTAAAGTAGGTGCTGTATAGTATAATAGCTTTTAAACATTCATTGGAAAACTGTACACAAGTAAGGTGAAAAAAAATGGTGGAGCAGCCAAAATCAGAATCTGAAACTGAATTACCTTTAGCAGTTTCAAATCTAGTCACTCAATAAATTTAACAATAATAATTTTGACTACATTATAGTTCATTTGTACATTTGTGGATGAAATGATGATTCCTTACACAATACAAGAGTTCCAGAAATACAAACTATTTCAGTAAGGTCACTGCTATTGATACACTGAACTCCAGATATGATAATTCATTGAATTCACCTACCACATACTAGCTTCTTACCTTGTGCCAGGCACTGTAGCAGGCATTACCTGCCATACCTTATTTAATCCTCACAACAACTATGAGAGGAAATGGAGGCTCAGATTTGCCCAAGGTCATAACCCTGTTAGGTGGCAGGAAAGATATGACCCCAAGTTGCCTGTCTCCAAGTCTAGCCTTTAACTTCTCTTACATCCACTCCAGACCAGGCATTGCTCTAGGCCCAGGGAGAAGAATAAGACCTGGCTCCTTCCTTCGAGGTACTCAGTCTTGGGTTTCAAAGCCTAGTTGAACAATGTGTCTGGACCATCCATTTATTTTAGAGAGAAACATCTGTGACCCAATCCCTTCTTGGGTTGCTTCCACTTACCACTTACTCAGGTTTTTATTTGGGTTCCCTTTTAGCATAAGAGACGCCTGGACTTCAGGGCCCAAAGTCACTGTTACAAGAACCCTGCTCCATCCAAAGGGCAGAGAGGATCCATTGAAGGGTTTTAAGCAGACAGTGACATAAGCATGACTTTGTTTTTTGGAAATTGCTTGGACTGCAGTGCGAGAATGATTTAAGGGGCAGCAGAAGAACAGTGATGAGGCCAGCTCTGAGCCCATGGGAGACTTCCTGAATTCTCCCCTTTCTGGGGGCATCTCCTTGATCTATCTTCACATGAGGAGAGGATGCTTTGCATTTCTATAAAGATTTCAGTTTACTAAGTGCATGCTTTCACATACATTGCCTCCTTTGATCCTCACAACTCCCTGAAACAGAATAAATATTATTAGCTCATTTTACAGCCAAGAACAAAGAGACTCAGAGAAGTTAAGCCTCTACCTCTGATTTACATTGTCTGTAGGTGAGACAAGCAAGGTACGAGTATGTCAGCAGGATCCTCTCCCTACATTTTCCTCCATGGGATATGTGGGTATAGAGAAAAAAACTCACCGTGCAAGAAATTTCTTTCACATTCCCTGAAATGCCTATATATGCTATATATATGCTATACCCTATATATGCTATAACCATCTATTGGAAGCAGGACCAGCTACATATTTGTGGGGCCTAGTCCCAAGTGAAAATGTAGGATCTCTTGTTCAAAATCGTTAAGTGTTTCAATCAGTGACAGCACAGCATTAAGCCAGGCATGGGTCCTTCTGACTGCAAGGGTTCCACATTTCTGAAAAGCCAGCCCTGATAGGAAGGGCCCTTCCCGCTCCATAAGAACTGGTGCTCTATAGAGCTAATGCCAAAAGTGGGTCCTTCCAAAGCAGATGACAAGAGTGCTCACGTTTCACTGCGAGGTCATCTGAATGATGGAACGGGACAGAGCCTGGAGCCTGCCTCTGGGTTCCCTTCTATTTTGAGTGAGTCAGAGTTAACCAGTTGAGCTGATGTCTAGCTTTACGGTAAAGGAAACGCATTTGTTAGGTGAACTCATGTAAACAAAAGGGCAAGGGATGTTTATACTTTTCCTGAGATTCCAATTTTACGTCATTCATGCTGTTGACATCAAATGAGTCTTATCTAGACAATTGTGTCCACATTTTCCGTAGCGGTGTAGTGTTATTGATGGTTAAAGGAAATAAAGTTATCTCTTCTTTAAACTAGAGCAAAGCAATTTTTTAGACGTGGAAATTAAGAATTTGGAATAATTTGAATGGTAATAGGGCTGAAGTTTCTTCTAGATGAGGAGCTGGCAAGTTTTTTCTGTAAAGAGCCAGATAGTAAATGTTTTAGTTTCTCTGGTTCTTTGTAGCAACTATTCAACTGCCATTGTAGCACAACGCAGCCAGAGACGACACATACACTTACAAAAAAACTTCATTTGTGGACACTGAAATTTGAATTTCATATGATTTTCACGTGTCATATAATGTTCTTCTTTTCCCCCCAATCATTTAAATCATTCTTAGCTTGTGGACTGTACATTTTTTGGTGGCAGGCTGGGTTTGGTCTGGGGGCCATAGCTTGTTGACTCCTGGTCCACCCTACCGATGAAAAATAAGGTTGTTGAGCAAATCAGTTAGTTATGAAATATTATGCGGTGGCTTTCCTCCTATTTGGGAGAATAAAGTGTTGCCAAGAATTTTTTAATACTATTTTGAAAACATCTCTTTGTTCCCTTGCAGCCTTAGTTTGACTTGTCAAATCCATGAACATTCCAAAAATTTAATTTTTTCACTTATTCAGTAGAAGAATGGGGATAATAATAACAGAACTTACCGCTTAGGATGATGTGAGGATTAAATGCAGGAATCCATGTAAGAAACTTATCACAGAGTCTTTACTCAAATTCTAACTGGTGTTATCAACAACGGTAATAATAAATTAGGTTGCCCTCCCCAGTAAGCTTCTCTCATTGAGGGCAAATGATATTTCTTATCTGTTTCCTAGAGCTCAGATTACCACAAATAGAAAGAGAGAGAACAAACACGGGAGCTAAGTTTAGGTCCTCTTGATTAAATAAGCTGAGACCTCAGCTCTGGGAGGTGGAAGGCGCATGAATACAGAGCAGGGGGTGAGAGGTTCGGGAGCTTCAAGCAGATGTCAGAGTTAACCCAAAGCCAAAGGGAAAGTAATGACATGCCACACATTAGGCAGTTTATAGTGTCTGCTTTCTCCTTTGATACCCACATCCACAGGATCTTTCCCTGCCAGACGTTTTTCTTATTTGGGGTTTGGTTTGGAGAATGACAAACCTCTCCCATGCCAGATTCTTGAAGACAAAGGGAAAATCCTTTGTGTACCCATCAACATTGATGAAAGGGGGCCAGGCACTCCTAATAGTTGAATATGGTACTTGAGCACATAGCAGCAGCATGTCCATTTGAATGGACCGCATGCAAAAGGCCCATTTTACTCTTCCACCAATGGAATACTAACACAGTGGCTCTTCACTGCCGGTATTTAAAGAGAGCACTGCAGTATCTCATCAAAGAGATCCTAATTCCTCAAGGAACCTAAACACCCTCCTTAGCAAAACACAGGGTCCAGAGCAAGCCCGCCAATCACGCCTGCTGAGAAAGGCCACAGGCCAGTGACCACAAGGCCCAGGGTCCTCTTCGGGACGGTTGCAAAATGGATTGTAGGCGTTTCATAATCACAGATGTTCAGGTTGTGAATATTGTCTTCAACATTAATCAGTCTCAGCTTGTTATGATTACATCAAGACACCTTTGCTCTGGATATAGAAAAAGGAAGCCAAAGAGGTCATTTCTTTAGAGCTGCTGATCTACCTTTTGGCAACCTGGCCCAGAGAGCTTTGTGAAATTTAAATTCACCTCTTTATTGATTTATTTCCTCATCAAACATTTGCTAAAGATATACTATATATCAAGGCAGTGTTGGGCATTAGAGACACAAATGTGAATAAGTCATACACTTGCCTTCAGGACGGCAAAATGTGCAGTAAGTGTATTAATGGAGGCTGAGGAATAACAAAGGGAGGCTCAGGGAACCAAGAGAAGAAAAGTCTCCCAGTTTTACCTGGGATGGAGGTGGAGTATGGGGGTAGGGAAACTTCTTAGGGTGAAGATGAATAAGCCATCTTAAAGGATGAATGCAAAAGGGAGCTGAGGGGTTGGGAGGGTCATTCCAGGCAGAGAGAAAGCTGAAAGGAAAACAGCACGAAATGGTAGCTCACATGAGGGAAGTTCTAAATAGTGTGTTTGCTCAGTGTTAACACGTGAGCACTGATAACACTTCCCAGGAGTCTACAGGCTGAGAGGGCACCACACACCCCTGAAATGCTGTGGGGAAACATCAGGAGGGTTAGCAGCATTAGTTTTCCAGACTTCCGAGGGCCAGTACACCTCCTGGCCCTGGAACCCCTCCCTCCTGGGTGACTGATTTCTCCAACCAAGTGGATGAGAAAAGGATAATGTTGAGCTCAGAAAAATGAACTCAAAACAGTTCTGAAAGATGTTTTTAAAACAAACTATCTAATAGGGGCGGCTGGATAGTTCAGTTGGTTAGAATGTGAGCTCTGAGCAACAGGGTTGCCGGTTCGATTCTCACATGAGCCAGTGAGCTGCGCCCTCCACAACTAGACAGAAGGACAACGACTTGGAGCTGACGGGCCCTGGAGAAACACACTGTCCCCCAATATTCTCCAATAAAATTAAAACAAACAAACAAACGAAAAACACCCCAAACTATCTAAGCAGGAAGGAAGTTAGGGGTGGGGGAAAGGAGATATATTTATCTTGCCCCTGAAAGGTCTGAACAACTTTCAGCATGTCACTTTAATCAAATGAGACACTGTCACAGAAAGGTTTTCAGTTTTTGTAAAACATGGGAAATGAGAAAGGAAGCCCACTTCTCCTAACCCCGCTATGAGCCAGAAACCATGCTGAGCACTTTTATATATGCTAACCCCAGTCACCCTCAGAGCAGCCCAACAAAGACGTAATGGTTGGCTCCGTCTTATAGAAGACGAAACTGAGGCTCAGAGAGAGTGCTAGCGACTGGTCCATGGTCACCTAGAAATGGTATGGATAATTGAAATTTTGATTGAACACCATCAAGTGACAACTTAGGAGGCAGATTTTTCTTTACATTTCTGTCTTTGGCAGTACTTCAATTTTAAAATTATAAATTTGTCCATGATTTGAAGCCTGGAGACTGTATTGCTTTTCTCACATAATGTCTAGCTGAGTGTGGAGGACAAAGTAGGTGCTCAGTAAATTCTTATTGATAGGTTGGTTGATAAATCAGCCTTGCTAATCAGCATCTATTTTATCATTCTATAATTTGGTTCTCATTTGTAACTTCTATAATGTTATAACTAACATATACTCCTATTTTCCAAGACCTTGTGGACAAAAAAAAAGGGCTTCTATGGAAAGGAACCTCACAGGGTGATCTGATCATAAATTCCTAACTGGGAAGGTCGTGGTGAGTAGTCATGACCAAGGCCTATAGCTTCTTTAGTGAAAGGTTTTAAGCCCTGCCCATTGTTTTTGTGCATCTAGGTTAACACACCTTTGAAATGCCAGAAGTAATACCCCTCAAGAGAACACATAAACGTGTTAACTATCCTACAATCCGGCAATACTGCCTTGCTTTCTCCCACCTCCGTGTATTTTCCCACCTTAATTTCAAATGCATAAAAGAAGCTGCAAAACTGTTTTTCTTGGGAGCATTTGAGATCTTGCTCCCTGGCATATGTCATCAATTTGGCTCAAATAAACTTACAAAATGTCTCTATCGGTTTGGAGGTTTCTCACGTTGACAGCTCTCTTTTTTTCTAGGGCACTGGTTCTCACCAGGGGTGATTTTGCCCCCCTACACACACACATACCCAGGGGACATTTGGAAATGTCTGGAGATATTTTGGGTTGTGACAACTGGGGTTGGCACCTAGTAGGTAGAGGCCAGAAATGCTGTTCAAGTTTTCACAAGGCACATGACAGACCTACCACGAAGATGTATCTGGCCCCAAATGATATGGCTGCGGCTGTTGGCTGTAGTGCGGAAGATAGCAACCTTTGAAAAGTGGCTGGCTGAATTGCTGAGCCCATTTCTCCTGTGAAGGAATCTAGACAGCTTTCCTGCCCAAATGCATTTCACACAGCCTCCCTGCTGGGGCAGAAGGCACCTTCGCTGCAGACCAAATCTGGCCTCCAGCTGCAGTTTGTTTGGCCAGGCGAGTGTTCAAATTTTTAAAACATGGGTTACCAACATTTAAAAATCGTGTGCTTTTATAAAAAGATTTGGATTTTTGCCTTCTCTTGAACAATCAGATTGGGCAACACTGGTCTCTCATTACCACCCAATAGAGGTGACAGGTAAAATATTTAACAACTGGCACCGGAGGACAGCAGCCACTCAGAACGGACACCCGACCATTCAGAATGAACGCCCGCCATAAAAGACAGTGTCAGTCTCCCAGGCAAGATGCCGGCCCTGCCACTGGCACCACCAGCCACGGCTATGGAGGGGCTGTCCCCTAGGAGGAGGATGGCACTCCCTACCCTTCCTTTTGTCCCCTCACTACTGAGGACTATCAGTTGCCACTTACCTTCCCACACTTACTCTAATGTTTTTCTTAGGCCGATTTAATGGAAGAATGAAATCTTCCTTCTCATTGTCATCAAAAGTGGGAAAATATTTTAACTGTAAGATGTGGAAGAAGACCCAGAAGACCTAGGGTCATAGGGCACCAATGCAAACACCTTCCAAGAATGTTTGAGAGTTCCTGGTTCTATACATCTTTGCCAACATTAGGTATTACGCTATTTAAAAATCTTTGTTAATTAGATTAATTAAAAATAATGTCTTGTTATTTAAAAAGTGAGAAAATAAAAAAGACTGCCCGTGTTGAGGAAAAGGCAATGTTTCTTAGCCTACTTCACTCATTAAATTCTATGCTTAGCCCCTGTAATCTTTGAACTTGTGGCTGTTTTGGGGGGCTTACACAAGTTCTCTTTTTAAATGTAGAAATTCCTCAGAAGCACTTAGGCTGGTGGAAACTCTCATCTTCTGTGAGCCTCCTTGTTTCTTCTTGTCGCAGAGCTATGTCAGCTGTTTGGGGAACTGGTGCTGAGGAATAAGGTGAATCTGGTTGGTGAGACTCAGAGCAGCTACCACCGCACTTGGGGCCATGGACTGAGAGTGGCTCACTGCTCCTTCCTGCAGACAGGTGGACGGAGGGAGGCCCTGCTGGTCCTCCGAGCTCCACCAGGGCACTCATTTCCAGCCCACACGTCTGGAGGCACAGAGGACTTCCAGAAAGGCAGGAATTCAGCACTTGGGTGGAGTTTGATCAAATAGAGTCCAGCCTGAAGGCATCGGAAAGACAGGGATAGGAGGCATCAGGAGACAGGAAAGTAGCAAAACGAGAGGTTGAGGGTGTCAAGGAAAGTCCTGCGGGCAGTTCTGCCTAAGCCCTGGCAGCAGGGGAATTGCGTGCTACAGACAAATGCTGGAGGTTTCGATGCCTTCCCTTAAGCAGTTATTCACACGGGCAGTGGTCTGGGTGGAATTGAGCCTGAACTAAAGCATAGATGATTATGTCTGTATCCTCTGCCATTTTGCTGAAGTGACTTTTAAAAAAATTCTTGACACCTCTATAGTTTAACCTCATTTGTTGAGGGATACAGCACTTATTCTTCCCTAAATGTCCTTCTGACAAGAGGGATTATGTCTTGTCTTTCCCATTTGGTAGTGAAAGGAAACCACTGACTTCTCGAGTGTATCTCTAACCGAAGGAGAAAAGTGTGCACCAGGAGGATAAAGCCTTTCAGACCAAGCTAACAACAACAACCCCCCTTTATTAAACATTGTGCTGGACTGTTCATATATACCATTTCTAATCCTCTCAAGGGTCCTACTACATAGGTGTAATTATTTCCATTTTATAGATGAGGAAACAGGTCCGACTAGCCAGAGATCATGCTAGTCTATGTATTATGGTTGAGAGTCAATCTCGATTCGTCTGACAAAAGCCTATGCTCATTCTTCTCTAAAATCTGCTAACCAAGGTCCCTCTAACCTCAGCGGTCATGTGAGACAGGTAAGGAGGAGGCCCACACAGAGCCCCAGCTGAAAGGGTCCTCTCAGAACTTCCTCCTCGGCTCTTCCTCAGCCTATCTGAAAGACACTTTGGGGCATGAGTGGGAGGACCAAGACTGTATCCCCATGATATTTGCCCATTTCAGTCATTGCGATCATAGCCACTGGTTATCAAATATCTACTTTCCACATATTGGCCAGCACTCTTTACAGAGGTGATCTCTAATCCCTTTCCTCCATTTTTCAAAAGATAAAATAAATCTCAAACAGGTTAAGTTGCCTGCCTGATGTCACAAGGAGAACAAGTGACAGAATCAAATTTGCAGCCCAGACTCTGACCTCACGTGCATGCTCTCTCCACTCTATTCTGTTGTCTGCTCCCCTCCAGGCTATGGTCAGGAAAACCCAGTGCTGGGTTAGTCCCTGAATTTTGCCTGCTGTGGTTGGAAAGAACCCATTCTGACATTTGGTTTTGGCCTTAGAACAATTCTGTTTCTCTGGTGTCCACTGGGAATTTCTACAAGTCTGTTCATCTGTACAACTTCCTCCTTTGGGTGGTTTGCAAAGGTCACTTGTGTCCAGCTTCCCCAAGGCCAAGTCTCCCCTAAGAAACATCAAAGGCCTCCTGAAGCTGCACAGAGGAGGCTGAAGGGGGAAGAAGGCAAACATAAGATGTCGACACTTCCCTCCTCTCCATCTCCATGCCCCTCATTCTTATCAGAGAATATCTCAAAAGGCTCTGAGATCTGTTTCCCCTGGAACTTAAAGTGAAGTGTGGGATTGCACCACTGGGCCCCAGGGTGAGGGAAAGGGAAAGTGATGGTAGAGTCAGTCAGTGTAAAGTAGCTCAGCCCTCACCTTGGTGAATGTGAGATTCACAAATCCGCCCTGGAAATTCAAGAGAAGGTTGGATTCTCGGGAGCCACAATTCCCAGAAGCTTGAGTTGTATTGGGGTCGATATTGAAGTATCTCTGAGGTGAAAAAACCTAAATCAAATAAAATCGGTCAGCTCAATGAGATAGAGAAGAAAACTCTAGGCAGGAAACCAGCACAATAAATGAGCCTGAAATTCAAGGCTAGTGGGTGTTCAATTGAGAATTTCAAAGTCCCTCGACAAAACCTCACATTTTCAAACTGTTATGTTCATTTAAAAGACCTTTTACAGGAGGAGCTCTCCCACAGAAAGGAGCAGCTTGGCAGATAATTCATGGTGGGTATACTCCTGATGAGCTGCGTGAAATTTAATCTTTGTGAAATTACATATGCTGAAAGGTACTGCAGGAAAGGTTTGCTATCTAATGTACTTTTGTTTCAAATGTGGAAGTTTTACTTGAAATAAAAAACTGTGCAAAAAAAAGTATTAATTTTATGATGATTCCTTTAATAAATCAAATCATCTTCACCCCACTTCACCCCCTCAAATCTTTTTGTTAATCTGGATTTTTCATATGAGCGTCACAGCTGGCTGGAACCATGGACACCATCTAATCCAAACTTCTCGTTTCTCAGGGAAGTTGAAGGGGCTTGGAAGTCGCTGGGGTGGGGCCAGGCTGGGTCAACGGTGAACACACCCCAACACTCTGCTCGTGTTGGCCAAAAGTGAGGGGTGTGTATATTTAAATTTTTGGTGTGTGCCTTCCTCTCTCCAAGCAGCTACTGTCAGTTTCTATTTTTTATATATATTCTAAAACAGATTCACCATTTAATGGAGCACCTTGGAGAAAGAGGGGCTCACAGCTATTTATTCATTAAAAGACGTGGGGTACAGGAAAATGCTCATTCTGAGCAAAGCAAACTCCACTCAAACTGTTTTGAGGCTAGTGTTACAGTCCTATGGCCCCAACTTACCGACTCTGTGTCTTGAACTGTCAGCTGTATCCCCATCTCTGCTTTGATACAGAGCCTGCTTCCATTTAGAACTTGATAAATTCCAGTCTTAGCTGTTGATGGCTGAGGTGCAAGGGTGGGCCCAGGGGTTGTGGTGGCAGGTGAGGCAGTTTGGGTGGCATTGTGTATAACTGTGGTTGTTCCTGAAGCATGGGTGGGTTGAGTGGGCTTCTGACTGGTTGTGCTATTGCATGGTGAGGTGGACAAAGTTGGCAGAAGGGTGGTCAGCTTACTGGGTTGGGTGGTCTTCCCAGTTGTGTGGCTGACAGTCGCCGGGCTGGTTCCAGTTGTATGGGCTGGTGGAGTGATGGTGGGTGGGGGTGAACGGCGAGCTGCACTCGGGCCAATTGTAGCCTCAGTGACTGGAGTAGTTGTGTGAGAGGTGTTGGGTGTAGCAAGGGTTGTAATGAGGGTGTGGATTATTGGGCTGGTGGATGGGGTGTTGTTGGTAGTTACAGGGGAGGTTGTTGTTAGAGTTTGTGTTGTTGTGTGTGTGGTTGGGGTCTCCGAGTTAGAGGTTGTGGCAGCTATCGGAGAGGTGAGGTGACCACCCGTTGATCTTGCTGCTATCGTTCTGTGAAGCACTTGGTTAGTTGGTTGCAGGACAAGTTTTGCTGTGTCCTGGACTGTTGCTGCTCCCGTAGGCTGAGAAGAATCTGTGATTTCTGGAAACGCTTTTGCTCTTATTTGACTGCCATAATGCAAAATCACTGCAAATTAGGACACCAAAGTGTTAACACACTAATAGCTCACCAGGCCCCTCCCCCCCACTCCCATATAAATGTTTCTTCATTAAAAATGAACATGCATATTTCCAGATTTGGGGGAAATTTGCAAGGATATAACAATCAAGTACAGATTACCCCAAGAGTCTACCATGAGGCCACAGTTGTAATGTTTTGTATCCATGCTTTTGACAGGGTTGTGATCACACTGCAGACATTCTTCTGCATCCAGTCCCTGGGTGTGTTACTACTAACGAAGTGATCATGCTCAGTGAGATCTTAAGTGTCCATGCCTCTTTATCCCCCCGTCTTCAAATGTAAATCAAGACAATTGCTGGATGGCGGGGGGAGGGTGTTCCTGGGAAGAGCACAGCTGTGCTAACCTGATAGAGCTGGGGCAGCATGAATAATCATAATAAAGATTTACACAGAGTTGTATAGTTCGCACAGAACCATATAATCCCAGACTTGAAAGGGGTCTTAAAGATCATCTAGTCCAAACACTAATCTGATGTGTGAATTGGACCTATGAATATTTGCCACATATACATCTACTCTACGCTTAATTACTTCCAATAATGGGAGAGTCAGTGTCCTGTAATTTTTTTTACCTTGCCACCAGGTTTTCTAAATATAGACCAGATCCTGTCATTTCCTTGCTTAACCTTTTGAATGGCCCAGCCTTTCTTAACTAAGAAAGGAAATTGAGCCATAATTGCTCTGACACACCTGGCGGCCTGTCCTTCATATTTTGGCTTATATGCCAGTTCCTCACAGAGTCTTTCCTATATAAACTAGCTCCCCGCCCCTGGGATTCTCCATCGCAGTGTTATATTTATTGCTTTCATCACACTGATCACACATTGTAATTGAATAAGGGGGACGGTATTCAAATATTTAACAATAAGCCTGGCCAGACAGAGTGTCCCTGCAGAATATCAGCTCTGATTAAATGTTTATTTGTTGATTGTACATCTCTCCCACTAGACTAAAAGCAATCTTGAGGTGAGAACTGTGTGTATTTTTGTCATCACCAGTGCCTGCACAAAGAACATGTTCAGTGGATATAGACTGAATGAATAAATAACTGAATGGGTAAACGAGGATAATAGAATTGTAGACCTCTCGGATTACTGTAAGGCTCAAAAGGATTGGTTTAAGTGAAAGGCTTCATGGACCATTAAGCAGCGTGTGTTACTGTCACAGGTTCTCTCTCCTGGGCCGTCCCTGAAGGCCAGAAAGCTTCTGGCTCCTTTTCAACCAAAATAGTTCCATTCTTGTCTCCTTCCAGGCACCTAGCAAGTCAGAAAAGTGGACAAACTACAGATGATGTTCCTTGGGAGTTTATGATCAGGTACGTGAGAGGTGGTTTTGTCTCTTGAATGCTGTGGTTTCCTTGTGTTTACCCATTGTATTTACACTCATTGGAGCTGGAGCTGCCTGATGCTGGGAAGTAACTTGGGAAACACAGGGAAAAGGCAAAGGAGATCCCTCTACAATTGGTGTTTATAGTCCTGAAGTCCGTATCTAATCAAAATCATCCATAAACTCCTTTACTATCTCCCTCTTTCATTCGATACATTTCTGAGTACTTTCCCTATAATAATAACAACAATAAAAAATTCCAAGTTTACTAGACACTATATGGCAAGCAGGCTTCAGGTCAAAGGTCAGCTTTCACCACCTTCTCTCAAAACCCTCAGAAGGGTTCTATCTTTATTTTATCCCTTTCAGATGAGGAAACTCAGGTTTAGAAAATTCTATCAACTTGACCGTAATCACACAACTAGTACATTTTGGAGCTGAGACTGAAACCCCTATCTGAACCAAAGCGTGCCCTTGGATTTGGGGAAGGGTGGAGGTTGTGTTTGCCACTGGGAAGAATGATGAGAGAAGAGAGAAAAGCAGAGTTGAGCAGAATAGTAGGGTGTCCCTCTAGTGACCCCCACTCACCCAAACCTCATAATGGTGGTCCTTGGTGAGGCTCACATGCTGAAATAGTGATTATTTTCCAGAAGAAAAATTCTAACTTTAAGCGCAGTAGTAACAGTTATGAATTATTTCTGTATAGTTGGCTTGCAAGATGGAAAAGACAAAAGTATCAGTTCAAATTTCTTTGAATAACCTTTTAAAAAGTATTTTAAACAGTATTAATGACATTAAGTTACCTGAGACTAATATTAAAGGGTCTTTTTTGTATCTAAATGTTCATTTGGATAACTGAAATGTGTAACACTCAAGACCTGTGGATTTTATGGGCTTTAGGTTCACTATACGCAAAACCTATATTTCCAAAGCCCACATTGTAGAGCTTGGAGCAAGACTTTCCTTTCAAGATTGTTATGAAAGTTGGCAGTTGTTGAAGATTTATTTTCACAATTCACTTGGTCAAAATGCAAGTTGCTGGTTCGTTGGTCCAGAACCCAACAGGAACCCCATTAAGTGCATACTCTTACTATGGAAAATGAGAATTCATTCCCAGATGTGGTTTCCAGGAATATCTCGTAGTGAAAAGCAGAAATTGATGCAGAAAAATTTGGGAGACTGGAAACCACTTGCCTTTTGTTCCCTTGCAGAGATCATTAGATTCTTGATAAAATCCCACTGTGTGTGGCTTATGCGTATGAGCTAAAGTAGCGTATCCTTTAATAGGGGGAGCCTTTCTCATAAGATCGTTAGAACGCTTCTCTTAGTAGTGCTGACTGAATGCAAATGAGGGGGAAAGCACATTGGTCATTCACCAGTGCACAGCATCCAAAACAGAAACAAGAAAATTCATGGTAGCCATCAAGGTGTGCTTGGTGTCTAGGGTGGCTAGAGGTGATGGAGGCATGATGTCTTGATATGGTGTGTGCAACTTTGTGGTGGACAGAATGCTGGGCCAGCAGGTGGCTGGACCCAAAGTGACCAGACATGTCAGAGTGTGTTACAGATTGAACCAGTCTGGGAAATATTATTCTAATATCTTTCTCCTTCCCCTCTCTGGCCCCTCCCCTCCACCCTCCAGTTCCCTCTAGGAATGTGGGATATAAAAGATGGGCAGGTGATTAGATACAAAACTGACAGAGATAAGTATGCTGTGCATTGTAATACGTCCCAGAAAGTTCATGCATTTGTTAGGTACTCAGTGGAAATACTCTGAGAAATTCTGTTTTACAAAATCTATGCATATGACCACACATATATGAGCAATCTTTCCCAAAATTGGGTCATAGTTTTTAAATGAGACCTATGGCCCTATAGAGGTCAAGTTCACCAGTCTGTCTGAAACCCAAAAAAGAGCAGTGGACAGAAACAATGGCAGGGTATAGCTCAGAATCTGTCTCAACCCTCCCTCTACTCAAAAAAACACAGCCCTGGAGCCCACACAATGATTGCCAGGCTCCCCACCCCTCCAGCCTCTCTTCTCCCGGATTCAGGAGACTCAGCAAACAAGTACCCCAGGGCCTTGATCCATTGCTTGGACTCTTCTAGCAGGTGAGTCACAGGAAGAGGCGTGAGAAGGTTTTGGTTCCCCTACAACCTTCAGGAGAGGCTGAGAGATGACTCCTCAGCCAGGCCCTGGGTAAGTCAGTGGCCACACAAGGGCATCTACTCTAGTATTTCCCGGATAGTGAGTCCTTCCCAGATAGACTTTGGTTTCCCTACCACACTGAATTCCACAGAAACGTAGGAGCCCCCTGTGAGCCCAGCTCCATGCCAGGCACTGTGGATAGGCCTTTGTTCTCAGGGGCTCAAAGCCTCAGCAGCCTGACACGCAAATAGACCAGACTCCTCAGTGTGGCAAGTGTTACTACTGAAGTAGGCCCCAAGTACTATGGGGTGGGGTGGGGAATCCAAAGCAAGGGGAAATGCTTCAGGCAGACAAGAAAGGAGGAAGCGCACGTGCAAAGTCATGGAGACCTCAGAGCCTGGTGTACCTGGAGAATACCCTGGGAGAGGGGGGGAAGCATGATGGAGACATAAGGAGGGTGTGGGGAAGCGGGAATGAGGAGGGGTTCAGCAGGGAGCAGGCCTGGCAGATCTTGGAGGCTACACTTTGTCTGCAGAACTCTAAGAAACAGTTGGGGAGTAAATGGAGCACTACGGCCATATCCAGGGGCAGGGAACTGTGTTCAGCCCCGTAGCACTTAGCGCCCCCCACCTCAGAACTTTCTTTGGCACCTCCCCAGGCAGCATAAGCAGACCCAGCTGGGTGCAGCAGGAAGACTTTCTGGGTGTGTAGGGTGCCAGGGGTGGGCCCTTAGCAAGATAGTACTATTTCAGTTTAGACATAGATCTTTTAGCAAAAAGATGTAAATCCTTCCTCTGCTAGTTTCCTGTGGGACTTGCGATTCAAAGAGAACCCTTGAACAGAAGGGGCTGTAGCCCTGCAGCAGACTGCTGGCTGACAAATCCAAAATCCAGCGTTCCCTTTTCCCTGAGTAACAGAACCACAGTTTAAGCTGAGCACCTACTGCCTGGGATAAAAAAAACCTACATCCAAGCCTCTTTTTCAGCTGGGGGGGAATGTGTGACTGAGTTTGAGCCAAAGCACGAGAAGTGGTAGGGTTTTGTGGGCCTTCTGGGAAGGCTGCTTGAAGGAAGCTCAATCACCTATGTGGCTTCTCTATTGCCTTTCTGTTTTCCTTCTTTAACAAGCCTGTAACTTGTATGTGATGGCTGGAGCTCCAGCAGACATCTAGAACCAGGAGGAGACCTTCTGGGCACAAGTCACACATAGGGTGGTGGGCTCATGACACCAGACCTGGTCCAAGTTCCTCTGGACTTGTTATCACATGAGAAAAAAACAAACATTTATCTGGTTTGATTCACTATTATTTGGGGCTTGTCATTTATGTGCAACTGAACTTAAAGTTAACTGATACAAACTTCAATCGTCTCATTTTATGAGGAAGGCATTTGTGACCAGGGAAGTAAAATGACTAGATAATGATCACCCAGCTAGTTTACCCAGAAGCTGTGTCTCTTCTAGCAAAATGTCAAGGGTTTTCTCACCTCCAATTCAAAGTATTTCTTGAATGTAGGCATGTAGGGCCATGTGGTGCAGTTGTGCAGAGCGAGGATCATAAAGCTGGACTTCCTGGATGCAAATCTCAGGGCTACCACTTGCTAGCTGAGTGACCATGAGCAGTTCCTTAACCTACCTCCATATTCTCATCTGGAAAATGGGGCACTTTTATGCTTCATTCACTTAGTTCACCTCTGAGAATTTGCAGCTCAAAGAGGAAAGGGCAACCTGCCCTTGCATTTATTGAGAGCACTCATTGCAGTCCTGAATCTGGCAGACATCTGTCAGCCATTGAATTGGCACTCACACACGGGTTGCCGAGGGTTACTGCCACACTGAGATCTTTCGCTTTTTTATTAGCTTGCCCTGCTAAATGAAATGATGACTTCCCCTTTTGCCTCGAAAAGAATGTGAAACCTGAATTCCAAAAATATGGCACAAGGAAAAGCAGCCTTGAATAAGGCAACTGGCCTGACCCTTCACCCAACCTTCACAACAATTCATGTTACAATCAAGTGCCACTGTGTCCCCTTCTGAGTAGCTCACAGGGCTACGTGGACAGAGCTAGTTCCCTCACATGTTAAATTCAGTGGTTCCAGAAGGAATTGTGAGCCAACCAGCAAACGTCATAACAGCACACAAGAGGACTCAGTGTTTTTTAGACAGAAAATGCTCTTCATGAAAGCAGGGGGTGGGAACATAAAATAGTCATTAAAAGCTCAGTTTCCCAGGCAATTTCTCTGATCTGAAATATATATATAAAATGGTAAATTTTTAAAATCGTTGACCACCTGGCTTACACCTTTCTGAAATGACACAGTTTGTCAGACCATATCTCATTCATCTTCACAATTCACTGTATAGATAAACATAGCATTTCCATTTGAGAAAAACAGGCAAAGCAAGACACGATGTACTTTTCCCAGACAATGTAGCAAGAGCCCCATTTCTAAACCCTGGCTCAGTTCTCTGTCTCTTAAATCTAAGCGATATCTACAAACTCTCCTTGAGAAGATGCCCAGAACCCATTTTGGATCAAGGGACAGTGTCATTGTATTCTGGGGTTGACACGTATTCTGCCTAACTCACGGAAAACAAGTCCACACTGTGAAAGCCCTTGGCAACAATGAAGTGTTCCCCACATGTGTGAGATAATAAGGAAGAGATGTTCCCGAGATAAATACCCACAGTAACTGAAGCTACGACAGCTATCTACAGCCTGTCCTGTCTCACCTTGGTCGGTGGCAGCAGAATACATTTAGCTTAATAGGACCAGACATAGCAGAGTCATGTGTGTCACTCACCAGCCAGGGACACGAAGAGCAACACCGCCGGAGATTGCTGCCAGGACATGACTGGGGCTGCCAGAGGGAGCTGTGGCCTTGCCAAGGGCGGGTGCCGCTGCTCTGTTGCTGCCACCCTTAGCACAGCTGGGTCTTCCCTAACGGCAGGAGGCGAACTCCAGGGCAGCTTTCCTCATCCACTTTTGGCAAAGGAACAGAAGTCATTTACATAATGAGAAGTAGCTGAAATCTCCTCCCAGCTGGTGTGCTGAGGGGGGAAAGGAAACCACAAGTGGCCCTTGGGAGAAAGCAGACACTTTCATCTTTGCTTTAGTGTTTGTGAGGGCAGGGATGGGGGATGAGGGATGGAGGATGGGGGTACCCCCCTCTCCCCCTGCCAAGGTAAAGGGCATCTGAGATCATTTCTCCACAAGAGTGGGTGGAGCTGTCATAGTGCCAGCCCCTTCTCTCATAAGTTGGGGCTTCACTTTCCTCTAAGATCTTGAGTATATTTCTGTAAATCCAGAGACTTTTCTCAGCCAGGAGACAATCAGGTCTTCAGTCATGAGGGTGGGCATGAGTCTAAACTCTGGCTAGAGCACTGTCTTTCTTTGTGTGGATTCACAAAATGTCTGGGGCAGCTCTGGTGGGTGCATGGCCACCTCATCCAGGGCCTCACCCTAGAACCTCAGCTTGTGAGGAGGGGAGGAGTGTCAGCTTGGAGTCTGGGTTTGAACCTGGCCCCGCCAACTCCCAGCTCTATGACCCGGGGTAATCTCTCTGAGCCTCGGTTTCTTCTGCTATATTATGGGGAAAATAATGCCTCCTCCCAGGTTGTTTTACAAACCAAAATTTCCTGGAACACAAAAAATACTCAATATCTCTGAAAGGCAACCTTTTCATGTCTTATATCCTTCCTTTATTCATTAGGCAAAATGGTGCTACTCTATCTCTGAGGCCTGTGAATTCAAGTGGAGAATATACATTAGGGCAGTATATTAGGATACCCTCCTGGTTAGTGGGTTTAGGGCTTCCAACTTAGTTTCAAACCATTTCCGTAAAAACAACTTTGGCTGTATCTATTTTATTTTACTATATTGCACTTAACACTCTAATCAAGCAAACTTATCAAAGCGAGTAGTATATTTCCAAATTGAACTTTTATGGTGGAAGGTGAAGATTAACTTTTGCCAGTCAACCTAATTTCAGCAACTACCTTCCTAATGTGACGGTCTTTGAGCCAATTTATTCAACAGACAGTAATCGAGCAGATGGGTCTAGTCTGTTCCACTGATAGAATTTTCTATGTTTATTTCGAGATCAAATGGCTTTGATTGCTGTAGCTTTATAATAAACCTTGAAATCAGGTATTATTAGCCTTCCAACTTTGTTCTTCTTTAACATTCTTTTGGTTTCTCCCTTCTGACTCCCTAATTCCTTCTCTTATGCTTTAAATTAGCCAATAGAGAGTGAACCTGAAAAACCCTACACACTCTGAGACAAGTTAGTTAGCATGTTGTTAGGGTGGTCCCTGCTGGGATAAACAAAAGGCAGCCATATTCTGGAATGTCTCCTTCACTCCAGGACAAAAATATAAGAATGCGCCTTGAGGTTGATAAATTATCTCATAAATCCCTTTTGGCCAAACGGAGCAGATCTGATAGATAGGAATGAGTTCATTAATCCCTTTAGGGTGGGCAAACAGGACAAACCCGATAGACAAATTCCATCAGAAGACACCAGCTCCCTTCTCCAAGCAGACAAGGGAAGATGTAAAAGTAAGAGCTTTAGACTCAGTCACTCATCCCATTCGGGAACTCCATCCTGCTCGGGAGCTGTAACCCTTTACTTTTGATAAACGATCCTGGTTTACAACTCTCGCCTCTCCTTGGTCCGTGCTTCCATTCTTCTGTTTCACGAGACACGATCCCGGCACACTCATGGAGAAATATTCCTACATGAACTCCACCCTCAGACCCCAATAACAGCAAAGCCCCATGTCTGCTACTCTCTGTCTCTGTCTCTTTACTCATGGCCTCACTGTATGGCCCTCCGGTGTGCCATGTACCCTCCAGGACCTGTGAGTAATAAACTTTGTTCCTTGAAGTTCCCCCATGGTTTCTTGCTGAAGTGTGTCCTGCAATCATAATAAGAGCCACAAGGACTGGCCCAGTCACAAAATTGGCCCCACAGCACTGGTGGGGTAAATATCTGTGGGGGCTCACCATGAGGAATACAACCTGGGCAAGCGCCTCAGGTATTCCTAGCCTGTAGCATCACCATCAAGAGAATGAGACCAACACAGCAGAGGGGGAACACAATTCAGCCCGCAACTATTATCTGTCTCATTAAATGTTCTGTGTACACTTCAGAAGAGTGTGTGTTTTCTTCTGTTCTATAAATGTTAATTAGGCTAAATTGGTTGATAATAATCAAATATTCTATATTCTTACTGATTTTCTTTTGTTTTATCCGTTCTTGCAAGAAAGGAGTTGAAATACCTGACTATAATTGTGAATTTGTATATTTTTTCCCTGCAGTTCTGGTTTTGCGTTGTGTATTCCAAAGTTCTGTTATTGGTGTGTAAGCATTTAGAATTGGTATGTCCTCTTCATGGATGAACCACTTTATCATTATAAAATAATCTTTATTTTTGGTCATATTCTTTTTTCTGAGACCCACTATGTTTTACATTAACATAGTCATTCTGGCTTTCTTATGAATAGTGGTATATCTTTCTCCATCCTTTAAATCTATTTGTGTCTTTATACTTAGAGTGTATTTCTTGTAGGCCACAGGGTAATTTTTAAAAAAAATATCCAATTTAACAATCAGTCCTTTTTTTGCATTTTTAAAAAAGATTTTTGTTAAAATATAGCTAACAGACAATATTTTATTAGTTTCAGGTGTACACAATCACTCCTTTTTAATTGGTGTGTTTAGACCTAATATTGATATGATTATGTTTATATCTAGTGTGTTGGCAATTGTTTTCTATTTTTCCTCTGTTCATGGTTTCATTTCTCCTCTTCCTTTGCCAACTCCTGGATTACATGTCTTTAAAATTCTATTTTATCTCATTTGTTGGTTTATTAGTTATAACTCTGTTATATAACTCTGTTATATTAGTTATAACATTTTAATGTTTGCGTTAGAGCTTATAGTATGTATCTTTAAGGTATCACAGTGTACTTTCAAATGATATTATACCACTTCATATATAAGAACCTACAACACTACACTTCAATTTCTTCCCTCCTGGCCCCCATTCTATTGCATGCATTTTAATTCTGCACGTTATAAACTCCGTAACATATTGTTACTATTTTTTTTATTTAAACAGTCAATTATATTTTAAAGAGACATAAATAATAAGGGAAAAATCGTTTATACTCATGTGATTACCGTTTCTGGCAGTATTCATTCCTTTGTGTAGATCCTAGGGATTTTTGTTGCTATAGTTACCCTAGGCACACCACACATTTCAGATTCCTCAAGTGTTGTTTGTGTTTAGGATATGAACTTTTTTGTCCAAATGTTTTTCTCAATCTCTGCTCCACTCTCAGCTTGAAGTCTTCCCTGCTGTGTCAGAAAGTCTCTCCATGCACCAGTAGCTCTCCCAGCTACCAGTGTCCACTGTTCCTCAGTAGCAGTCAATGCTTATTAGTTAGACTGGAGGTGGGTAGGGGCTGAGGGGTGAGGTGTTCTGTCAAGAATACCCCTCAGTCTGCATGTACTATATCCCTGGGTCTTTCGGGGTGTGACCTTCAAAGTGTTTCTGTCCCTTCCCCCGTGGTAGTTTTGGGCCCAGCACATAGCCCACTCCTCCCCCACGATCAGAGGTTTGGTTTTTAGTCTGCTATCTTTCCCCAGCTGTGTTAGATTTACCAGACCCTAAGGGTGTAAGTGCTCATTGCCCTTCCCTCAGCAGTTGGTTCTGCTTTTGTTCTTTAGGAGAGATGGGGCACTAGGATCTGAGCATGTTGCAGACCTTTCCTGTAGCAACTGGTATTCCCCTCCACCAGGTCTGTGCCAGGAAGGAAGCTCTCTCAGGATTTACACTAAGCTTCTTTGAGAGCTCATTGAGATCATTGGAGAAAAGTCTGCAAGTGAATGCAAATTTCCTTTACACCTGTGGTCCCCAGGGTTTCTACTCTCTCATGCAAGCCCACCCACACTGGGCCATGAACAATTTTACCTGAATTCTCCCTGACAGTGTTTACCAGTACCTGTCCCAGGTAAGCAAGTGCTGGAGTCCCTTCTCTCTTTGTAGGTGTCTGTTTTTCTTTAGATTTCAGGTTAGATGTTGCCTTGTGAACTCAGCTCTCTCATGAGTTCAAGAAGTGTTGTGAATTTGCATATTTTCCAGATTTTTTTTAATCTTGTGTGAGGATGGTTCTCTTTCTAGATTTCTACTTCTCAAGCAGAAGATATTTTTAACAGCTGCATAGAGTTCCATTGTATGTCAGTACAATACTTTATTAACCAGCTTTTAATTATTTAATATTATATTTGTTATTTACTGTTGCTTAACAAATGACCCCCAAACTTAGCAGCTTAAAACAATGAACGTTTATTATCTCATGATCCTCTGGTAATAAATTCAAAAGCAGTTTAGCTGGCTTCCTCTGGCTCCGGTCTCTCATGAGGTCTCAGCCAAGACATCAGCTGGAGCTAAAGCCATCTGTAGGCTTGACTGGGCTGGAGAATCTACTTTCAAGGTGGTTCATTCACATGGCTGTCAGAAAAAGGCTTCACTTCCTGCCACATGGGTCATAGGGCTCCTTCAGTGTCTTCTCAACGTGGTAGCCGGCTTCTTCCACAGTGAGTAATCCAAAAAAGAGAATGAGATAGAAGCCAAAAATGTTTTTTATAACCCAGTCTTGAAAGTCTGTTACCATCACTTCCACCACATTCTATTTATTGTGTTTCCCTGAAAATAAGACCTAGCAGGACAACAGCTCTAATGTGTCTTTTGGAGCAAAAATTAATATAAGGCCCGGTCTTATATTATATAAGACTTGGTATTATATTATATTACCAGGTCTTATACAAGACTGGGTCTTATATTATAGTAAAATAAGACCAGGTCTTATATTAATTTTTGCTCCAAGAGTCATATTTGATCTGATTGTCCGGCTAGGTCTTATTTTCAGGGAAACACAGTATTAGAATCACTACTACAGCCCACACTCAAAGGGAGGAGTGTCAATATGGGTACATTTTAACACTAACTCAGACATTTAGGTAGTTCCACGTCCCGTCACTTGTTTTCCTAGTAAAAGTAATGTTAAAATGAACGTGTGTGTGTGTGTGTGTGTGTGTGTGTGTGCATTCATTTGTATGAGTATATCATTAAATTCCCAGAAGTGGAATTGCTGGATAAAGTATACATATTTTATATTTTGATTGCCATTGCAAATTGTTTTCCAAAATCCTAGTACTAATTTAGTCTCACCAATAGTGATTTTGGCTTTCCTATAACCTCTCCAACACTGGATATTGGTTTTCCTATAACCTCTATTGGTTTCCTATAACTGGTTTTCCTATAACCTCTCCAACACTGGATATTATCAAAGTTTTAAATATTGGACTGTCTGATCATGAAAAATGAATCTCACTGTTTTGCTTCTTTTTTTTATTTATTAGATTTTGAATTTATTTTCCTGTGCATATTCATGTACTTTGCCCATTTCTTTTTCTATTATTGTTATTGATTTGTAAAGTCTCTTTATATACCAAGGAAATAGACTTTGCCATATGTTTTGAAAATGTATTTATGATTTGACTGTTTGTTCTTTTTTATTTTTTTCTACATATAAGTTTTTGCCTCTAACATATCCTAATTTTCTTCTGTAGCTTCTGGTTATAGTTTCTGCCTGGAAAGATTTCACCCTATTCAAAACTATTTTTCACATATTTTGACTTTCATGATTCCTTTGAGTCACACAGTTGAATAATATGAATCATTTTAAGGTCTGAGGTAAATTTTTTCTTTCCACATTGCTACCACTTTCACACACAATTTATCCTTTTCTGTTGTTCAGAACTAATTTGAAATGCATCCTTTCATACTCTGAATTTTGAGATGTATTTGGGTCCATTACAAGATTTTTATACTTTGTTCTTCTTATGGTTGTTTATTCTCACAGTACAGTAAGTTCTCACTGAACATCAGAGACAGGTTCTTGGAAACTGTGACTTTCAGCAAAATGGTGTATAATGAAACCAATTTACCATAGGCTATTGATAGAAACAAGAGTTACGTTCCGACAGCATATTTCTGGTCACAAAACCATCACCAAACTTCTGAACAAAGACCCCAAGCACCTCTAATGTTAAACATTAAAATAAATGTGAGCTATCCATGCATTTAAGAAAGATGAACAAAAACAAGAGAATTATTTTCCAAACTGCTTCTTCCAGTTCAGTGTCATGGAGGGCTAGAACCTATCCCTGCAGGTCAGGATGCAAGATGGGAACCAGCCCTGGACAGGAAGCCCTTCCATTGCAGGGCACACTCACCCACAGTCACTCAGACATGGAAACTGAGACCTGCCTCTTCACTTCACGTGCACATCTTTGGGATGTAGGAGGAAACCCATGCAGACATGGGGAGAACATGCAAACTCCACCCAAACAGTGGCCCTGGCCAGGAATTTATTTATTTTTTCTCATCAATGAAACAACATTGAATGAAACAACACTATTTGAGGATCTGATATATGTGTACCCTGGCAAATTAAAATATGATATAAACTTATGTTTCTTGCTACTTTAATAGTCATATTTGAAAGTTTATCCATAAAAACCACTAGCAGATTAAAGATGCAGTTAATATAGAGTCTCAGTGAAATAATGTTTTACAAAGCTTTCTAACCTCATCTGACAATAAAATTGGAACTTAAGAGGTACTTCATAAATGTTGAAAAAGCAAGCAAATGCTAGTGTGGTAATTAGCATCCTGGCCTACAAGTCGGAAGACCTGGATTCTAGTCCCTGCTCAGACACAGGCTGGCTGGGTGACATTGACAGAGTAATAAAGTTGTAGAGGGGCAGTGGCCTCCTAGCTACTTTCCCAACCCCTTTTGTAGCTTGTTGGGGCCATTCAACAAAGGTGTTGTGTGCCATCTGCAGGTGGGCCTTCAAACATTGCACATGCAATCTTCCAAGTTCTTTCTGCTTCCTGCGAGCTGGAAATTGGCCAGTCTGAGACCTGCTTTTGACTTTGTAGAAATGGGCAATATTCCAGGGGATGATGGAAAAACTAGAAGGAAGGAACCTCGGACCCCAAATGAATATGTGGAGCCAAGCAGCCTGCATATCCAACCAGGGCTGTTTCATGAGACAGAAATATTCTTGAAGTGACTATATTGTTGGCACTCTTTGTTACAGCAGCTCATCCTTTCCCCTTTACCAACCCAGAAGGGATATTACATTCCAAAAAGAAAAGGGTTCTGTGGTCAAATAAGCTTGAGAGATGATGAGCTTAACAAAAGTATGCAGACTTCCTTCTGCAAGAGTTCTCATATCCTTTAATCTACTAATTGGGATCAACCAAGGGAGGAATAGAATATGTAGAATTTTAAAAATGTATTTATAATTAGATAATTTTGTTACTGTGGGATTAACTCACTGATCTCTTACACTCTTCTGGCTATTCTGCAGAATATACTCTGGGAAATGCTGGTTTAGAGGATCTCTGATTTTTCTAATTATTTCCCAATGCATGGCTGGTGTTTAGTATGGACTCACTCCTGCCAGATTTTACAGACCCAGGGCTGGTTTTAGCCAAGGTACTTTCGTTTGGGGCTACAGCATTCGCATTTCTCAGCAACCTGTTGAACTCTGAGTCCCTCTAGTGGGCAACAGGCAACATTGTAAAGCCATGAATGATTTGAACAACTTAGGAAAGAAGGCTGGAGGGTTTTATCTGATGGTTTTAGGTTCTTTTCCATTTACTCAAATGGAAAAATGACACAAATTTCACTCACAGAAGAGCCACCTTTCCCCTCCCTGTTTTTAAGAAGTTAAAAAAATTGACAACTAGTTCCTGAGTGAGCTGTGTGTCCAGGCCCTGGGGCAGGGGACGCAGTGTCTTCTGGGGGGCCTGTGTATCTGGCATGGCTTTATGAGAGTTATTCCATGGTTGCTGTCCCATACCACAGTCTACTATGAACTCAGAAGAAGTCTGATTCCCCAAGCCTAGCTTTCTCCCTGAGGACACCTGCAGGCAGAGTAAGCAGTGTGAGGCTTGGGCAAGGAAGCTGGAATGGAAGGTCAGAGTGGACCACCCTGGAGTACCTGATGGTGGCATGTGGGAACACCAGCCATGATGACTGGTATTAAAATGGCTCCTCTGGTCACCTACCTGAGATGTGAGGTTTGTGAAGAGGGTTGTCCTGCAAGGCCTTAGAGGTCTGGGAACTTTGCACTCAGCCAGCACCATCAAGTGTGGACATTTCAAAGATTCAGAAAACAACTGAAGTCCAAAAGATTGAGGAAGCTTTGGGCTGTTTCTGTAATGAGTGGCTGGCTAGTCAATGGTCAAAAGTGGATCCAAGTGATGTGTTTTCTGACTATTTAATAATCAGAATCCTGAAGATTCTGCTGTTCAGTTCTAGTTCTTATGTATTCTCATTGAGAAATGTATATATTGTGATTGATAATTGGAGAGACCAAAACAGAGAACTTTGCTCAGCAACCCATATTCAAGACTGACTGTATGAATATGTGTTATAAAAAGTGTGAGCAGGGGCAGCTGGATGCTCAGTTGGTTAGAGCGCGAGCTCTCAACAAGGTTGCCAGTTCAATTCCCGCATGGGATGGTGGGCTGCGCCCCCTGCAACTAAGATTGAAAACAGCGACTGGACTTGGAGCTGAGCTGTGCCCTCCACAATTAGATTGAAGGACAACGACTAGGAGTTGATGGGCCCTGGAGAAACACACTGTTCCCCAAAATTCCCCAATAAAACTTAAAAAAAAAAAAGTGTGACCTGAGGCCAGAGGAAGGGAGAGGGACACAGGGTCACAGGGAGAGTGCCATTTCCAGTAGCTGCAGTTTTCCATTTTCCCAACAGTCTCATCACACCCCTTCAGAGACCCCATTACCAGCTGGCAGTGCCTGCTCCTCAGAGGGCTAACCTCAGCCAGGTGGGACACCTCCAACCTCTTCCCTTTGTTCCCTCAGTCCTCCAGGTGGATAGCTGCTTCCTGCTGTTAAAATCTGCATGATATTTCATTGTTGGTTTTGTTTTCCTTTTAAAGTCTCCAATAGCTGAATAACAGTTATTTATATTAAATTCTCTCTGTCAAAATAACTAGTATGGTATCTCTCTCTAGATTGGATCCTGAATGATAGAATAAGTAATTCTAAACTAAATAATTCTGAAAATAAATATGTCTGGAAAATAAAATAAGTAAAAATACAGAAGGGAAAAAATTCAGAAAATAAAATGCTGAAAAATTAATAACTCTGAAAACAAAATAATTTAAATCAAATAAAAAAACCCAAATGACTAATAAAATGTAAAAGTAAACAACCCAGAACCTAAGAGAACCAAAGTAAACAAGTGAACATTAGTAACTCTAAAAATAATAACTAGGAGAAAACCCTTAATATAACTAAAAACATCTTACTCTAAAAATAAATAACTCAAAAATATGCAAAAACGTCTAGTGAGTTTCTAGTAGTCATATTAACTTTAAAAATAAACAACTAAAACCTCCAATAACTAAAAATAGAATAACTATGAAAATAAATGACTCAGATATTAATCATTGGAAAGAATGAAAAATAAATAATTCTATAGCTAATTAATTTGGAAATATATAACTCAAAACAAAATAGCTATAAATAACTAAAAATGAATTAACTCGAAAATTAATCTTTAAAATAATTATAAACAGGCAACTTTAAAGCTATGAAATGAAATAAAACTAAAAATTAACTAATAAAGCTGAAAAAAGTAACTGAAATTAATTAAAAAATGAATAAATCTAAACGTAAATATCTCCGTAGTTAAGTTGTAACCAGCCCCCTCTGAAAGGAAACAATCCTGGCACCAAGTACCACACGCACCACAAGCACGTTCTCGTGGGGATTAGGGGAGAAGAGTGGGGCGGGGAGAAGGGGGGCACTCGTCCACACCTGTCGGGTGTGAGTCCGTTCTCCCCCCAACCTCCCCCCCAGGAGAAACTTGGCAACCTCTGGAGGCATTTTTGATCACAACAATTTGGGAAAGTGGGTGGGGGTAGAGGCCAGGGATGTTGCTAAACAACGCACAGGACAGCACTCACCTCAACTATCCAGCCCCAAATGTCACAAATGTCACAAGTGCCAACACTGAGAAACCCTGGGCTGAGCCCTCCAGTCTTGGGCTCCACTGTGCTCGCTCACGCAGGCACGTGTGAGGCAGTTAGAAATTACCCCCCCCCCCCCATGCAGAGGGATGAGCTCCGCGGTGCGACGTGGACCGCTCCTGAGTCTCCAAGAAGGTGCCCCTGGCACTCCCTGCCAGGGAGGCAGGAGCGCAGGCTCCGAGGTCCGGTTGCTGATCTCTGCCTAAGGGTGGGCACGGCCCCAGTGCCAGCAGCAGCCTCCCGCCACCCCCCAATGAGGACGACCTGGAGCTGGGGAGCGCTGTTGTGTGGATGGAGTGTCAGTTCCCGGAGGAGGGGTCCTCAGGCCCCCTTCCCTCCTCCGCACTGCTTTTGTCGGGGAAACTGGGTTCTCCCCCGCAAGGGCGAGCAGGCCAGTGAACACCCTGACGCTCTCCTCAGTTTTGTCTGTTGCCCTGAGAGTCCAAGAACAAAGTCAGAGAAGCACTGGCTAACACATGGGCTTACTTTTCTTTCCTCTTTCACACTCACGTGTCCTTCTCATCACCACCTTCTTTTCCTCCCTGGATGCGTTCTCCCGCTTCCAGGGCAGACTTGGCCGAACACGTTTCATAACTCGCGTCCAGCTGGAAAAGTCCGGAGAGCTGGAAGGGGACGGACAGTGATGCACCGTCAGAGTCAGCAGAGCTGGGGTGCCCCCCAGGCTGGGCCCGCCCCAGCTCTCCTCGGAGGCCGCTCAGGGTCCCAGCAGGAGCCCCTCCGCATGGCCCCAAGCCAGCGCATTGCTAAGCAGACGGTGATATGAGCCATGCTGGGCTGGCTGGGTCTGAGCTACTTTGCAGGTGCAGGGATCTCAGCGTCCTGGATTAGGCCAGGTCCTTATGGGTGAGAATCACGAAAAGGAGGGAGAGGGGACTGGAGAGAGGAAGAGGAGGCAGGGGAAGCTCATGAACTGGAAGGAGAGAGAATATGAAAGAGGTAGAAAGGAAATAAATTACAGTCAGAGTGCTGCTCTCCTCATCTTCTGCCCCTTCACAGTCGTCACAGGTTTCCATGGAGATAAACTCCCTGCTGGAGCAGCCTTAGGAAAGAAGGGAAGAATTTGGGGGGCTGTGGGGGCCGGGTGGGAGGAGGGGCCCTGCAGCCAATGACAGGATGTTCCCAGGAACCCGTGATCCCCATCTCTAACTCCTACTCTCCCAGGACCCGACTTCTTCATCTGGGTGGTGAGGGGGTGGGTGTGTGGTCTCCAGGTTCCCTTTTCCAACTGCAGTTCTGTAACTGTGACTGGGAAGGCGTGTTCACATGGCGTTCACAGCCCTGTCTCGTGTCCTCCGAGAGAGTGCTGTCTTTCTGAGGTTGATGACCTTCATCTTCCCTCCTCCTTCCTCTCCCTCCTTCCCCACCTCCTCTCTGCCTTGCCTCCAGTGCTCTCCTCTGATTCCTGCCCATTTCTCTTCTCCTTGGCAGCCTCTGCCAAATGTTGCTGAGCTCCCCATGGGAAATACAGGGGGACTAGTAAGTACATCCCACCTCTCTCTCCAATGAATGGATTAATTAACCAGTCAGACACCACTGTGCAACTCTTATGTGCCCAAGCTCTACCACACTGTGGGGAACAGCAACCCCCCCAAATACTGAGGCTGCTCTGTGCCTGGGGCGGGGGACGGGTCAGGACAACTGTGTAAGGGCCTTGGCCCGTTTTACAAATGAGGAAACTAAGATGAGAAAGGACTAGTCACTCGGCCAAGTTCCCTTGGCCTGTAAGCACTGCAGCTGGACTCTGTACCATCCCTGCTCTTTACCCCACTCTCTAAAGTGACGCCGTCTCTGCCCACACTGCTCAGGAAGCAGGTCAGGGAGGCAGCGGAAAGATCCCACACGGCAGCCCAGGCAGATGGTCAGCCATCCCTTGGGAATCTGAGTGCTGGAGAGTTTCTGTTCAATGAGAAATCAGGGGGAAGGGGCAGGGGATATGGGGAGGGAGGGCATTCCAGGCTGAGGAAAGACTGAGGACAGGGAGCAGAAGGAGCCTGCGGCTGGAGGTGCGGTGGGGCCTCAGTTATCTTTGGGAGTAGGCAGCAAGCAAGTGGGAGGTCCCCAACCTGCTGCTCAGAGCACAAACCGGCTCTCACCCCCAGCTTCCTTCTGGGGGGGGGGCCCTGCCCAGAGCAGGTCAGTGGGGGCTGTGCAGGCAGCCAGACATCCCCTTCCAGTCAGCCTTCAGAAACCTGCCGGATGCCTGAGGTTTCCAGGCAGCTGGACAGTCCTCTCAGATTAAACGAAGCAAAAGCCTGGTTTAATTCCTGGTGCCAGGACTTGGTAGGGCTGAGGCAGGAACGGCAGAGGAGAAACTGGCTCAGGGAGATGCCTCCCACCACCGTCCTCCAAGTGTGACTCAGAGGTATTCGAGGTGACCCCCAGAGACCCCTCTTTAGGGTGGTCATCCAACCTGGGCCCCTGCGTTGGGAGCAGACAGTGAGGATGAGGAATGGTGGTCCTGCCGGAAGGCTGTAGGGGAGGATCAGAGCAGCCCTGCCCTGGACCAGCCCCTTGGAACACAAGGGGTTGTGTCATCTGGGTCTGCAGCCTCAGGGCCGCAGACAATGCTGGTGCCAGGGACCCCGAGCCACCTGCTGGGAGGCTGGGGTGGGGCTCTGGCCTCCATCAGCCACAGAACATCCACAGCCTGGGGTGGGAAGGGCTGCGAAGCAACAGGGAAATGAAGGACCTGACAAGTTTCAGGCACTCCGCAGTGCAACGGAAGGGAGATGCACATTTTACATCCCAACACAGTGTACACACTTAAGAGCATTTATAAAATTAAAAGTTTATGGACCAATATTACCCTTATAGTGTTGGGTGTCATCTATTATTTTGTTCTGTTCTATTTTATTATTCTGTTGTGTTATGTTCTATCCTGTCCTACTCTGGGAGATCGAGGAGGAGAGGGGCTGTAGGAGGTGGTGGGGTCGCCCACAGTTACCTCACAAGACCCTTTGAGGGAGCGTTTCTCCTGAGACAAACTGTAGCTGCTCTGCGTGTACCCTCAGGTGTCTCTCCCTGGGCTCTGGGCCGCAGCCACAGTGCCCTATTCATCTAGTACCCCCCATGGGTCCTGGAAGAAACCAGAATTCTTAGAACCAGCAAACCTTGGAGAACATCCCTTAGTCAAGCCCCTGGTTTTATAGGGGAGGAAAATGTAGCTCACAGGCTGCCGTTTACTGTACCTTTGTCATGTCTACATTTAATCCTGTCCTCTTGGATTCACTGGCCGTGGGCTCTGTGATCCTAAGTCTTAGGTACTGTGTTAGGTACCGTGGAGGTGACAGCACTGAGGGAACCCCAGAATCTTGGACCAAGGCTCTGCTACCGTGTTTCCCCGAAAATAAGACTGGGTCTTATATTAATTTTTGCTCCAAGAGACACATTAGGGCGTATTTTCAGGGAATGTCTTATTTTTTCATGTACAACAATCTACATTTATTCAAATACAGTCATGTCATCTTCTTCTGGAACATCGTCATAATGTATTAAATGCATCTGTCTTAACTGCGGTTTATTTTTGGGGAAACATGGTAGGTTACAGGCACATGAATGAACAAATGAGGCCCACTGCCCGGTGGCAGGAGCAGGGACTCTGTGGTCAGTCAGGCCTGAGTGCAGTTCTGACTTTGCCAATCACTCACTAGCTGTGTGATCTTGGATAAAACACTGACCCTCTCTGAATATCAGTTTCCTTGTCTCTAAAATGGGGATAATATTTATTTTGCAGTGTTGATGTTAGCAAAAGTATTTATAAACTAAAATGTCTGGTACATCATAGAACTTTAATAAATGATACCTATTATGATTATTATTAATAGTAATTATAATGACACTAAACAGAAGGTCTCAGAACAGCTCTGAGCATTCCAAGTGTGCTATCATTACTCACATTTGGGGGAGCTTTGTCTGCCATTGTCTTCATCTTCATAAATATCTGGAGGAGGAAATAAATTATAAAGGTAATAAATGAACGGCTTTAAAAGGAAATACAGAAGAACACACACACACACACACACACACACTCATCAGAAAAAAAACCCCAAAACCTAGGCCTGTGAGAAATATTCAATTTGAATACAGCAATATATTAACTGATGGTTTCATTCTCGGAAAATGAACAGAATAGTACCTCAAGGTCCAGCAGTGAGTTGGGAAGACATACCCGGAGTCTCTGGGCACTCACAGCCCATGTACCAGAATAAGCATAACGTGGTGGAGAAAGACAAGAGGAAAGGTAAAGGTGGGCCATGAAAATTCATGCTGCTAAGGACTGGGGTGTGGCCTCTTTGCCTCCAGTGGACGATCTTTATAGCTCATGTCACATAAATCCTAAATGGTTTGGAGAATTTAGTTTTAGCACTTACTGTTTAAAATTCTAATCTTTTATTTTGCTTAAAATATCGAATGAAACTTATTAACAAGTGAACTCATTCGTGCGTTTAAATTATCCTCATCAGAATGCCTGTTTTGGACAGGCAAATTGCAGACTTGGAAGATGAAGTCATGGCATTTCCCGCGCCATTCACTAGATGGCACAAAGGGACCACAGTGGAGCCTGCCGGTTCAGAGGCAGCTCTCACCCCATAGATTTCAAACAGGCAAACTATTTTTATTTTCTTTCAAACTAGATTTTTCTCTACTCTTTACAATTATGCAAAAACATTTTAAGGACCATCTCTATCACATGAACTAAAGTACGTAATTTTCACGTGGGGGCGGGGGTGGGTGGGTGGAGAGCTGCCTTCAAGTAAATGCCTAAGGCCCTAGAGGAACAAATGTGGCGAACTAGTTATAAAGATAATAAGCTAACACCAGCCTAGATCATCTCACTGAATTCTCACAGGAAGACGGTACAGTATTACCTTTTGTACAACAAACGATGAAAAGAACTTAAGCACAAAGAGGTTAAGTAATTCGTCCAAAGAGATAGAATTGGATTTGAGCTGGGATCTGTAAGCCTTCAGCGCTTGAACCCTTAACTGTCAGTGCTGTGCTGCTCACCAAGCTTCCTCCCTGCCTTCTGGGGGTAACTCAAGGGGTCACTTTCTGCCTAATCCCTCCCAGGAGCTCTCCAGAGCTCACAAAGGAGCAATCTCCAGGATGTTTTCATGGGTAGTAGGCTGGATTAGCATCACTTGCTTGCTGGTCCAGAGTATAAACTTGTACGTGTAGGTTAGTCTATATCTGAAGTGTCCATTTCCTTTGCAAACCTGTCTTTGGCCCAGAGAAAGGGAAGCACTCCTAAACATCATTCAATTAATTGTTTTCAGATTCTTCATATTCTCATGACACTTTTTTTTTTTAAGTGCATTTTCTTAAGTCGTCAAAGTCCTTGCCTGCTTCTAGGGGAGTCTGAGCTGGCTGTCTTAGCGGCTAGAAACTGGGGTCAAAGTGACTAGGAACTTGGGTCAAAGGAATTTCACAACTGGGAAACCATCTTCTAGCTCAGCAACCAGCTGCTTTCAAATGTTCCGGGTTGGAAGAGGCCCACCGTTGGGTGGTAGGTGTAAAGGACAAGCTGATGTGCCTAGTTGGGTTCAGTCAAGGCCTTGCCCATTTCAATCAGAGATTTAAAGGGAATTTTTCAATAAGACTAAAATGTAAAGCTCCCCCCAAACTGTTTGTGTAGTATGGCTCCAAATATTTTTAAAGTACGCATTTCTATAACAAAAAGTCTGGGTAAAATATTTACAGTGGTTATCTTGTTTATGTATGATTTGCATTTTATTTCTATATATTCTACATTTTTGATAATCTACATATGTATTCTCTTTATAATCAGAAAAGGAAACTTCAAATAGTTAAAACCAATTGGTGAGATATCTAAAAACCCACTTCACCAGAGACGACTGTTTGCTAGAACTCATTTTCTTCATCATAAGAGGGCATAAAATAATTTTGAATAACAAAAAAGTAATAAGAAAAATAATGAAAGTAACTACATTATCTAAGTCGAAAAGGAAATCCCACAAAAATCAGCAAGCAATCCTAAGTACTACACTGGATGGTTCACAGGTATTAAAGCAGTCCTGCCACCCCCAAGACCCTGAGGGATCAGATAAAGGACCCACAGTTAGACCTGTAAGTGGTGGGTGTGGGAGGAGAGAGGGTGGGGGGCAGGGGAGAGGGGGAGCTATGGCTCTCAAGGGTTAGCTGACAGGTTCTTCCTCTGATACCTTTGTGGCAGAATGCTTATTCACATTTTATGTATGTTTAAATGGCCAGGGCTTTGCCAGTCAGGGACAAAACTGAATTCAGAATTCAAAATTTTCAGCACAATCCAAGCTGGTAAAATACTCTGCACTTCACTCCTTTGTGTTAACCGACAGCACCGGAATAAATAGCATACTCATCGGTTCTGTGAGAGCCATCATGGAATCGCCTGGGCTCTGTGGAGAATTCCCACCTTCCCACCTTCTCCCACCCAGGCCTTATTGCCACTGGCACAAGGAATCCGAACCCGTTGTCGTTTGACCAGCAGGCAAAGAAAGCAGTTGCCACCCTAGAGGAACTGATCACCCTGAGGGGTCAGGCTGTTACTAAACAGAGGCAGAGAGGAAGGTGTCGGGCGCTCTGGTGACTCATGGGACATTTCCCAATACTCCCATGCCCACTTGTAATTATAAATGGGCAAGTAAAAGAACAATAGCCAGACAAGAGTCTGGGCCGCCTACTACGCACGCCAGCAGCAGAACTGCCAGATGAGGAGGAGGGGGATCTAGAATTAGTGGGAGGGACATGAGGACGTAAAGGCACAACCCAAGGACCCACTGCAGCAGCAGGCGGCAGACACAGATTTAAGTTAAGTATGACTCTTACTCTGTCTCCTGGCGGAAATGTCCTTGTTGGGAACCAGTACCTCTAGACCCACTGAGACTAAAATTGCAGGGACAGGGCGTATGATAATGAATAAGGTCACAACTCATTTGACCTCTTGGCTCCCAGATTCATATAATTCTGCCTACCGGGGGGCACGGTGCCATAAAAGTGGCCATTGGTTTAAGGTGTATACTACATCCTGAAGGTTAGTACCCTAACCTCACAGTGTCATGTCCAAAACTGCTGCTCATTCTCGCCTTCAAGAGGCTATTCCTCAGCTCTGTCTGGCTGGCCGCTCCCGAATGGGGTGGTGTAAGGTAGGGTTGGTGGGCTGATTCTGTAATTATACGTCCATCGCTGAGTCTCTCAATCAAAGCAATGTTCTGTGGTTGATCAGACACAAGTGAGTCCTCCAATAATGACGCTGACTGAGGCACTGTGAGCAGGACA
Source organism: Rhinolophus ferrumequinum (assembly GCF_004115265.2). Taxonomy (NCBI): domain Eukaryota; kingdom Metazoa; phylum Chordata; class Mammalia; order Chiroptera; family Rhinolophidae; genus Rhinolophus; species Rhinolophus ferrumequinum. Next base: position 61,673,134 of record NC_046285.1, on the reverse strand, counting down.
GGCACACGTGTCAACCCCACTCGGGATGAATCACTGTACTTTCCAGCATGGAGGGGGTCTCATGAAATCAACCGTTCTCAAGGGTTGGCATCCAGCTGGGGCTCAGCATCGGTCTCATGCTGGCAGGTCGGATGGTCAACACTGGTAGTAGCTAGATCAGGCCCGAAGGCAGGGAGCCCGTGCTGCTGGACCCAGGCACAGCCTCCCATTCTGCTCCCAAGGCTTCTTCACGTATGAGTCCATGGTGCAGACACTGGGGTCTCGAGGAGGAAGCTGGCTGACACCTACTGGTCACATCACCTAGTCGGCTTGGTAGTTTGGTAGCTGTTCTGCAGTGGTGGGCATTAATGCATGATACAAAGATCCTCACATTTTGAGGTCATGTCCATAGAACTATGTGCCTCTTCCCCAGTCCGACTGTGTACCTGGTGCTAGTTATTGTCCTAAAAGGGGTCGGGAGGGGAAGTGAGGATACATCCTGAGAAGGGTAAGCATTCTCTTGTATGTCTCGTTTGAGGCTTCTGCATAACCTTGGGAGGCGGGGAGGAGAACGGTCTATCTCCATCCAGGAGGAATGGGCCGTTTCTGCCAGCCCAGCAGGGTGGGGGGCAAGGGCATGTACCCAGATTCCGCATCGCAAGTTTTAGGGTCCCGTTTCTTCTTTTTCAAGGCCTGCCTTGCCTACTCATCTTCTGGCATTAAGACCCCAAAATGATCAGGCGGCAAACTTGCCTCAGCAGAGATTTCATCCTTCTCTCAAGTACTGCCCTCTGCTGTAGGAGGGGAGGGGCCAGACATCGGCAATGAGGCCGCCTGAGTCTCACACTGTGCTTTAAATTGGTGATTAATCGGAGCCTGTCACTGTCTTCAATGCATCAATGATGTTAGCAGTAGCCTCCCAATTCCACAGTCCTGACAGTTGATATTTCCCCCAAACCTCTCAAATACCGCGGACACTGCACCTGTATCTCTGTCCACCTACCGTGTTTCCCTGAAAATAAGACCTAGCCAGACAATCAGCTCTAATCCGTCTTTTGGAGCAAAAATTAATATAAGACCCGGTATTTATTATGTTATATTATACCCGGTCTTATATTAAAATAATACCGGGTCTTATATCAATTTTTGCTCTGAAAGAGGCATTAGAGCTGATTGTCGGGCTAGGTCTTAGTATTTTAGGGGAAACACGGTGTATCCGATCTCAGGTCACCACAGGTGCCAGTCTTAGCCATTGAACTACAGCTGGCCAGGGACCCGGACTCCCAACACCACCTACCGCCAGTGTTGGGGTCCTCACTGCTCTTTGGCCAGCAAATGACCCAACACTATCCTTTCTGAGAGCTTTCCTGGTACTGTCTTAGGTCAAGTTTCCCAGAAGCAGACAGTGCAAGCGAGCTATGGAGAAAGGGCTTTCGAATGAAACCTGTAAGGCAATGAGGGGAGAGGACGGCGCAGGGGAAAAGCCAGTTGTAGGTGTGGGTTCAGCTGAAGTCTAGCGTCAGCCTGATCTCCTGAGAAACCCTGGGGCATGGATGGTACCACAAGTGTACCTGAAGGCAGAAGAAGTGGCTTTTGTACCCTGAACCCAGTCACTGGCTGGCTGTAACGTGCCCTTAAGAAAGGCCGTAACCTCACAGGCAGTTCCTGGCTACAGGGTTCAGGTCAGTTCTCAGAACGCTACCGCTGTGAGCGTTAGCAGCTCACCGTGGGTGCACCTGCCTGATAGAAAGGCTTTGGCACGGTGTCAACAGCCTCAACTATACTAACTGCGTGTGGGCTTTTCAAAAACAAGGTAATAGATTTTAGTTTTAGAGCAGTTTTAGGTTTACAGAAAAGTTGAGCAGAAAGTACAGAGAATTCCCATATAATCCCTCTTCACTCTCTCCCCACAAGTTTCTCCTGTTGTTATCATCTTGCATTAGTAGGGTATGTTTGTTACAATTGGGGAACTGAAATTGATACATTATTATTAACTAACTTCCATAGTTTACATCAGAGTTTCTCTTTGTGTTGTACACTTACGGGTTGTGACAAATGCATAGTGTCTGTCATGTGTCCATCATAATATACAGAATAGTTTCACTGCCCTAAAAATCTCCTGTGCGCCATCTATTCATCCCCCACCCCCACCCCAAACCCCTGGCAACCACTGATCTTTTTGCCATCACTATAGTTTTGCCTTTTCCAGAATGTCATATAGATGGAATCATATAGTATGTAGCCTTCTTAAAACTGGCTTCTTTCACTTGGCAATATGCATTTAAGTTTCCTCCATGTCTTTTTGCGACTTGACAGCTCATTTCTTTTCGTTGCTGAATAAAATCCCATTATGTAGATATACCATCGTTTGCAACTCATTTGAGTAAATATGAAGGAGTATGATTGCTGGACTTATATGGCAAAACTATCTCTAGCTTCGTATGAAGCTGCCAAACTGTACCATTTTAAATTTCCACCAGCAATGAATGAGAGTTCCTGTTGCTCCATATGCTCACCAGCATTTGGTATTTCCAGTGTACTGCAGTAGTCTTCACTACATAACAGGATTTTTGGTTTTGTTTTGTTTTGTTTTAGGTTTGGCCAATCTTCTAAAGAGTTGACTGGTTTTTGTGAACCTGACTAGTGAAAAAGTCTCCAAACTCACATCGACATAACAGTCATTCCCTCTCTTTCTGTCTCCTGAAACCAGCCTGCTTTCCGCGTGTGTGCACACACAGATACACACAGACATCTATGTACACAGTCTATATCCAAGCATAGACGAGGACACACAACTAAATATTACCCATTCTTCTGCTCACCTCATTCCTTTGGGTCTGATGACCTTAATTTAGCAGGATAAAGACAGGAGGAAAAAAGAAAGGCACCTGGACAATCCACATCCTTAGGTTTTGGGTGAAGGAGGAGTTATGACTCTATTAATTGGCTCATGTCAGCAAGTCTGTAGATTGTGCCAATGTTAACCCTTTTGTCCTCAAGCAAAGAGCCATTTAACGGTCTCTTTAAGTGATCCTTAGCCCAGGAAAAAAGGAGTTAAATGCCTCAAGAACAAAACATACTTTATGACTAGACAAGGCTGATAGGCTCAATTTTCTAATAGTCCTTGATAATCCGGAGAGTCTCCTATTAAATAAATAACCTACAAGGTTGAGAATGGAATTCTCAACACATGCTTCACTCATCTGTAGGGCCCCAGCTGAAAGAGGGGTCCAGGGGTCTTCTTTTCGTTTTGAGTTTTTCAAAATAGAAAAGGAAACTGGGGCATGACTTCAGCAGAGACAGTATTGGGGAATAAAGCCAATTGTTTAGGAAATGAAAAGATGATTTTAGCTTTTCTTTAAAAAGTTTTCCACAAGCCAATAGAAAGTCTCCATTGAAAACAAAACATAAACATGTCATACCTCCCAGAGAGTCGGCTACAATCCACAGAGGGACAGTCCTTATCATGCAAAGAAAATTTAGGAACCAAATTCTATGAACTCTCACCAGCCAAGATCGTTCTCAGCCCTCACTTTTCCTGGTCTGTACTAAGAAGAAAATAGGTGGTGTTTTTTTTTTTTCCAAACACATAATTGTATAACAAACGTATGCATCCTGTTTGAGAACCACTGCTTTATCAAATGGCATTGCTATTAATATTTGTTGACCAAGACTGGACATCTAATTTCTTAATTCTGTGACCACCTTCCTGTTAATTAGCCATTTCAATCTTCACAGAGTTGAGGGTCTAGAAGTCTGATGAAAAAACATACATCAGTTAGCCTTGCCCTGCAGTAGAAGGTGGGGTCTGCGTAGCTTTCGTCAATGACTTTTTGTGCTTTGTAGGTGCTCAATAAATATACTCGTATTTTGAACTGAAATTCCTTCCAGAGGCCTTTTCTAAATAAGTTATATGCCCGAATACATACTTCATGTCCCACCAAATTGATCACATCATAGTGCAAAACCAAAATCTCAACTACTAAATAACTTCCCAAGAGTTTGATTGTGGGCAAAAGCATAAAGCAGAAAATTTTTTGGAAAAGATTATGTTTAATTTAAATAGGTAAGAAAGAAAAGATGACAACAAAAAAACAGCACATTCAATGCCTCGTAAATATGTAAAATAGAAAAACGCTTCCACACTTGTTTTTCTTTTTGAGCCCATACCCAATTCTGCCTACCAGAAACCTAACACAGAAAGAAATTAGGGGTGAAGTCTTGTGGGGAAGCACCTAGATCAAGTGCACCTAACCTTTCCTGACAGGAGCTATCTGTAAATCTTGGATAGAGCAAGAAATAAGGTGCCACCATCCAGTGTCTTTATTCCCAAGAAGACATTTTGGCAATACTATTATCCCTACAATCATTTCCTTAAGAGGTCAACTTTTTTTTCCAAAGAGGGAGTCACTTCTCAGTGTGAAATATTTGCCCTTCATTTAAATTTTGGCCTAATTAGATCTATGCAAATGAACAGCAGGAAATCAATTGTATGCCTTTCTTCTCAGTCACACAATCAAGGAAGGGCTGAGACTCAGGCATGTCTTCCTCCGCTTCTAAGCTGCTGGTATCAACCATTGCTTCCATGCCCCACTCTCCCACTGGATCCTACCTTTAATCCCACATGTGCTAGGGACTGGATCTTCCTTCCTACTACTACTACTGGTAGCTCTTCCCATATTTTCAATCCAGGATGCAAATTCCACATTCTTGCCTTTGCTTTAGAGAACTACACATGAACATTGAACCATTGGGAAAAATGGCACATGCATTCCTCCACCAGCTGGGGTGGTGCCGACTCACCCCTCTTCTCTTGGTCTGAAGTCTCAAGGATCTCCTTCATCCTCCTCCGTCACTTTAGTCTGAGACCTGCCCTGGCTCTGTGCACAGCGTTCAACAAGGGAACGTTCAAGGGCACTGCTTGCTGGATTAGATTTTACGGTTAACATCTAACTGGCTGCAAGTCTCCAAAGCAGGAGGAATCCACTTTGATCTTCTTGAAAGCTGTTCCATTGGCTCAGGATAGTTTGCTCCTTCCCTTCTCCCTGTCCTGAAATGTCAACTATCATAGTAACTCTTTTGGCTTAGATTAGCTCAGTAAATAAACACTTGCTGGGCACTGGAGGTCAGGGATGAATAAAGTGTGCCTCGAGCTAAACCTCATCAGAGTAGGTTGCCAGCCTGATAGGATTATTCAATGAGTTCTACTTGTTTGTTCACTGAGCACCTACAAGTATACGAGTGCCAGGCCCTTGTATAAAATGAGGTCCAAGGGAAGCTCAGACTAGTACAACTTCCATGTCCTAGAGAAATTCATGGTCTGGGAGGGAGAAAAACTTACTCACATCATAAAATTATAATGCAGCATGTTAAATGCTATACAAGAATGCTCCATAAGAGTGTGGGTGCAGAGGGGAAGGAGAGGGACTCAGCTGTCTACTAGAGTCCTCAGCCCTTCCCACCTTTACCATCTCTTTGTTTGAGGGCTTGGGTGCCTCCATTAGGATCAGGCCAAATAAGCCAGAACAACTATGCAGGGTCCTGTGCCTGAACTGGATCATAGTCCACAAGTTCATTCAACAAGCATTTATTAAGTATTCCCTGAGTGCCTCGCACAAAGACAGGAATTACACACTAAGTGGGCAGGAGCACCAGTGAGAATTAACCCTAAAAGAAGTGCGTGTGCATCTTCCTCCCAGATAAGAAGGAATGAGGAACAGAGGAAGAACCATCAGGGACTTCCACATGGAGTGAGGGAAGCTGAATGAATTTATATCAGAGGGTCTATTTGTCTGCCCTGCAAACTAGGAGGTAGGGAAAACCAGTGAAAATAGCAGTGGAGTTAGTTCTCACATGAAAGCTCAAGAAAATAGCCAGAAACTAGGGTAATTCAGGGAGGTTTCATAATGGCAACATTTTGACCTCCACTGGCAACACAGCAAGTAAATATGAGGAAAGATATCCTAGGCTGGTGATGGGGTGAGGGAACTAACACTTTTTTAAAATTGGAAATCCCTTATAATAAACTAAGTGATATAAATATCAATAAATGAAATCATGTAGAATCAGTATGGACTATCTGCAATATTTGACACTTAAAAAAAAATCAGTATACACCTAGTGCTTTTCAAACTGTGGATCCCCTTGGCTTGAAATTAAAAAAAAAAAAAAGTCAGCACTCTCAAATGTAAGCCAATTTGAACTGATTTTATGTATTGATTTTACACACATATGTCCACATAGAGAGAATACTATAAAAATACGTGAAAGTGTGGAGACCTGAGTCTTCCTGTCTTAGTCATTCAGGGAGCATTTCAGCATTCCTGGCTCACGTGGCCCTGGCGTCCTCCCCCACTTCTTGGCCCATCTTGCTGCGTTCCCTGTGTGCCTCGACTCTGGGTCCCTCCCAATTTCCACAGTTCATTCCATTAATATTGAACTAAGGAATAAATAATGTACCCATCAAGCGCTCATATTTTCTACCTGAGCCCCAATTATCTGACTTGGTCAGGGAAAGATCCGTTGTTTCAGTGGGAGTGCTAAGAATCACATTTTTTGTTCGGGTGCTGTCCCAGCTAGGAGAATGACACCAAGTCTCAACGTCCAGTGGCTCCCCACTGCCCACACCAGTATACAAGGCAAACTCCCCAGCCTAATACATATTTGAGACTTACGCCCCCTCTCTAACCTCGTTTGCTTTCACTCGATCCATGAACCCCTCAATCAAGGCTCCAGATCATCACTGAACATGCTCACGTGGAGGCAGCTCAGTGACTTTCAATGGTCTCTGGATCCACCCTTTATTACCCGTGTGAATGGCATGAGTTGCCCAGTTGCAAGGACGGGGCTGCAGCCTTCCTTTCCCAGCCCGTGACCTGGCTGTCTGCCAGGGCTGCGGCTCTGTCTTGTAGCCCACACACTGCACTGAGCTACCCCTACAAAGCTGCCTGGCACCAGAGCCCCTCCCCCGAGAGCCTGATCTTTCCCCCAGTCTCCCTAGGCCTCGTGGTCACAGGGGATCAAGCCACAAATGAAGAGGTTGTCCCCAAACCACAGTGCCTGCCTCCCGCCTTGACTTGTCACACTGCTGTGTCCCACCCATCAGGTTCCACTACTCTTTCCTGCCCACGCCCTCCCTGACTCTGTAACTCCCTCTGGGCACAAGGCTATCTCCACATACCTCAGGGGCTGCCAGCGTCCTTCCTGTCGCCTTAGAGGCCCATGTGGCGGAGGTCCCTGGATGCCTCTACCAGAGCGCACAGAGTTATTACGCCCAGCAATCCCAGGTTGAAGGTGGTGTAGGGCGGAGTAGGAATGAACTGTGGTGATAATGTTATATGTGTCAGAGCTTTGCAAAATGCTGAACAGATGTAAGGTCCTGGTGTTCCTGATCTTAGAAGCTTTGAAACCTCGCTTCCCTGTTGCCTGATCCCCCTGCGTCTGTTCTGCCCCTGGAGTCTCATTTCTCTCAGGGTCCAGTCCAAGGCCCCTGCTCCTGCTCACGCACACAGGGCACTTGTGGGGCCCTCTGAATTCCTAGAGCCCGTGTCGCGGGCATCACTTGCAGTGACATTTCATCAGACCCTGCTGAGAGAGCCAGGCTCAGGAGACCCAGTTCTGCTGCCAAAATGTTGTGTGGAATTGACCTTCTGTTTGCTTGTATGAAAAAGGAAGGGGCTGGGACCATATACCTCTGAGCCTGTCTTTCAGTTCAGTAGGGCTTTTTTCCCCCAATCTAAACTATATGCTAGGTACTGGTGCTGCTTCTCTAGATTTGAAATCCCTGTCACACACTAGGGAGCACAGTGCTAGGAATTGAGGAGGATCTGAGAAAAGTGTTCTTGAATTGTTAACTGAATAAATACCACATCCTCCTAACACACATATGTCTTTTTCTTCAGGGCAGAGCAGGGTGATTCAGTTAAAATCTAAATTGAAGATTAAGCTTAATATTGTTAAGATGTCAGTTATTACCAAATTGCTCTATAGATTTTACGCAATCCCAGTGAAAACACCAGCAAGCATTGTTTCTTGTTTAAGAAATTGACAAGCTGATTCTAAAATACACACAGAAATGTAAAGGGTATAGAATAGTCAAAACAACATTTAAAAGGAAAAAATTGGACGACTTAGATGATCTGATTTTAAGACTTATTATAAAGCTACAGTGTTCAAGATAGTAATGTACTAATGTCAAGGTGGATATTGATCAATGGAACAGAACAGAGCAGCCACAAATGTTAGGTTGGTGCAAAAGTCATTGTGATGTTTGCAATTATTTTTAACCTTTTAAACCGCAATGACTTTTGCACCAACCTAATACATGCATTTATATAAATGGTCAAATGGAGAACTGGCAGTGAGACAACTAGACATCAATAAGCAATAAACTGAACTTTGATCCACACTTCACACCCTATACCCAAAACAAAACAAAACGAAACCTCCAAATGGATCAGAGTTTTAAATGTAAATCTTAAGCTATAAAACAATAGAATTTCTAAGAGAAAACATAGGAGAAATATTTGTGACCATTAGACAAAGATTTCTTAGACACAACACCAACCCTTACATTTTTAAAAATTGGATTTCATCAAAATTAAAATCTGCTCTTCAAAAGATACTATTAAGAGAATGAAAAGATAAGCCACACAATGAAAGAAAATATATCTAATAATGGACTTGTATCTAAGATATATATATATACATACACACACACACACACACACATATACACATATATATCTATATATTCTCAAAATTCAATAATAAGAAAACAATGAGCAAAATGTTTGAATGGACACTTCACCAAAGAAGATATATAGATGGCAAAGAAGCACATGAAAATATGCTCAACCATAGTCACGGAAAAGCAAGTTAAAACCTCAATGACCACCCACTATATACACCTATTAGAAGATTTAACATTAAAAAGATTGATAATACCAAGTGTTGGTGAGGATGTGGAGCAAGCGAAACTTTCATATACTCTGTGGGAATATAAAGAAATAGTTTAGCAATATTTTAAAGAGTTAAACATGCACCTGCCACATGATCTAACCATTGCTCTCTTAGGTATCTACCCAAGAGAAATGAAAACATATGTCTACAAGAAGATTTGTACTTGAATATTCATAGCAGTATTATTCAAAATTGCCCAACAGGGTAGAAACAAACCAAATGCTCATTAATAGGTAAATGGATAAATAAATTGGGGTATATCCAAACATTGGAATACTACAAAGTAATTAAAAGAAATGTACTATTGTTACACTAAGCAACATGAAAGAATCTCAAAATAGGTATGCCGAGTAAGAGAAACCTGCTGTAGGATTCTCTTTATGGAATTCTAGAAAATTCAACCTAACTGATAGTGACAGAAAGATCAGAGATCACCTGGAAAGCAGTGAGGGAGGGGGTGAGGGAGGAGCAAGAGGAAAGTAACTAAAAAGGGGCACAAGGAAACTTTTTGGTGTGACATGTGCATTCATTATCTTGATTATACTGATGCTTTCAGAGGTGTGTACATATGTCAAAACATCAAATTGTATACTTTAAATATGTTTGTTACGCCAATAACGCTTCTATATTATTTATGAAAAATATAATTTATATAAAATTATATAAAATAAATTTTATACTATACCTCAATAGAGCTTTTAAAAGTAGTAGTTTAAGGCTTCTGCCTAGAAAATTTAATAACCTAAATATTCCCAGGCATTAACCCTCATTATTCCAATTCCACAGTTCTAGGGTAGGACCCAGAAATCTACATTTGTAACAAGCCCTTCAAGCAATTCTCATGCAGGGAGTCCCTAAACCACCCTTTGTGAGACACTGGTCTAGGGAGTAAGGATTTCTAGAACAATCTTGTGACTAGAATATTGTTTCTGGGGAAAACAAGTAACTTTTTCTCCTAGGGTGGTTACAATTTTCTGTTTTATGCCTCCCAAGCACTCATACTCAATTACCATAAAATATATTTAGCATAGTATTAATAGTTCAAAAGCAAAAATAAATTATAGCGTTTTCCCATGTTACCTTTATAGAAATTAAAGTCAATTACATAATCTTGTTACTATTTCCTAACAGAGGCTTACAGTTTAAATCAAGAGCTGTATCACTTTGTCATGATGGAAAACCAATGTGGTGGTTTTCCAATCACACTTCTTAGTTTATCTTTTTCCATATGACGCACGCGCACCCTCACATCCTCCTGACCACCTGAGATCAGAGAAGACACAGGAAGAGCATGAAATGGTTGCATTGCGGCTAAGTCTCTGAAGATACAGTTTATCTTTTCATATTTATATAATTTTCCTTACCATGCACAAAAACCATTGCCAGCATAAATGCTAGGAGATAGATTTCCCACATGAGACTAGCATTTCTTAACCCCAGCAGCATTACCTGAAGGAAATATTAGAACTCAATTGATGAAGCTTGTTGTGGATTTCCCTACCAAATATCCCTGCTGTTATGAGGATTCATTGGGGGAAAAAAATGTGACTGGGTAAAGTCTACTCAAAGATGATTTTTTAATTATTTAAAGGAGTATAGCAAGTGACATCTGTGAAAATGGTACAGAAAAAAAAAAAAGAAAGAAATGACCCTTCTAAATTCTCTCCTCCATGAAAACATGAAAAAAACTGGCACAAATAGTCAGAAACAATATTTTCAGAACACTGGAAATTAAACAAAAGCTTACAGCATTCAGGAGAGGCTTTATTCAAGAAAAATGGCTGAATCTCAGTATGAACAGTGAGCTTTATGGTGTTTTAGTTGCCCTATTCCCATGCTACCTCTTGTTCTTGGCAATAGCTCTGGAAACCAATAGGTTGTAATTATGGTGAAAATTAGCAACCTGGCAGCCATAGGAGGAGGCAGAACAGGGTTAGAGCTCCATCAAAGTCTCATTCCCAAGAATTGTCATTAGTTGACTTATCTGGGATTCCTTGGAATATCCTACTTACAAGACTGTCTTTATTAGACCTGATTCAAAGCTTGCCTAGTATGAAAAGCCTTATCCCCGGGGCATTGATAGAAAAGGAGTAGAAGTAATTGTTTAATTTCTTGGCTGCTGGAGGCATTGGATAATAGCTGGGGCAAAAACAGGCCAAATCAAAAAGTCTAAAAGGAAAAGTTGCAATGAGGTATCTATAGTGGCTTTGAAAAGCTCCAAAATATTCCTGGGAACCTATCTAGGAGGCCATGTGTACATGCCCAGTGCTGTGGGCATGACCAGGAAAGATCTGAGTGGGCCTTATACTCTCACCTCTGGCTGACTGTGAGGCTTTGCACAAACAGGAAGTGAAGGCTCACATCACCAGCACTGGATAGGAGGCGTTAGTGAAAATACAGGGCTGGCCTGGGCCATTCTTCCACCAGGAGCCATGAGTCCCTTAGCTGAGAAAAGCTGGTTTCTGGGACGTTAGGAGGCTAGCCTTCTGATGAAAATGCTGAGGACAGTCACACAAGGCACAGTGAATGATGAGATGAGCGTCCTGAGTCATCAGACTGAAGTCAAACCTGGTCCAGAAGTGATGGGAAATACCCAGCTGGGTGTGGGGGTGGCACTAGGCCTGTGGTTCTCAATATGGGGCAATTTTACCTTTTCTAATGAACTTTTGGAAGTGTCTGGGGACAGTTTTAATTGTGATGACAGGGGGAGGGGGTGGGTGTGCTACTGGCATCTTGTAGATAGAAGCCAGGATGCTGCTAAACATCCTACAATTTGCAGGACAGCCCCCACAATAAAGAATAACTTGGTCCCAAAAGTCAGTGGTACTGAAGTTATGAAACCTTGGTCTAGGGGTACTGGGAACTAAGTTGGAAAGTCAAATAGGGTAGAAAGGATGGCCGGTGTCAGAATGTACAGAGGACAGTTCATCCTAAAACAGAGCTACACCATGTCATGCACTCTGCGATTATTGCTGTTGACTGGTTATACCTGGCTCTCTGAGACTGCTGAGTTCCCTGTTGTAAGTCATGCCTGTTCATATGTGTGATTGTGAGACCTGGTCTGTGATTATTTACAGAAAATGTCTTGAGAGCAGCAGATGAGGCATAGGAACCAAGGTGGAGATGATTTGTGGTATAATGGATACTTAGTTTGGGTCCTAAAGTGTTCAAATTCTAGTTCTACCTGGCTGAGTGTTTGAGGTGTGCCCCAATATCCACACGGAGCCCCTTGGCAAACACACTGGAATATTTACTGGTTTCAGGTATTTAAGAAAATCTCTGCCCAATCATTAACTGAGCAGAGACTTCGATGTCACACATGAAAATGAATACAGATTTTACAGAATTAGTTCAGAAAAGTCACTAAACAAACAATCAACAATAAAAACAAACGGTAACAAGTATTGGAGATAGAGGAGAATCTGAATTTCAGTTGCCACATTATGTTATTTTAAATGTCCAGTTTTCAACAGAAAACTATGAGACATTCAAGGAAACAAGTATGGCCCATGCACAGAAAAAACGAAAAGAAAAAAAGCAGTCAATAGAAACTGTTGCTGAGGAAGTCAAGATGTTGGACTTCCTAGACCAAGAATTTAAATCAGCTCTTTAAAAAATGTTCAGAGTTGAAGAATACCATATATAAAGAACTAAAGGCAAATCTGAGAAAAACTCTCATCAGATAGAGAATATAAATAAAGAAAAATTATATTTAAAAAGGGACAAATATAAATTCTGAGTTGAAAAGTATAATAACTGAAATGAAAAATTCACTAGAGTGGCTCGGTAGCAGATTTGAGCAGGCAGAAGAAAGAATGAGAGACCTTAGATATAGGTCAATTGAAACTATCCAGTTTGAGGAAGAGAAAGAAAAAGAGAGAAAAAAATAACAAGAGCCTTAAAGACTTGTAAGATACCATCAAGCATACCAATACACACATAATGGGAGTTCCAGAAGAATAAGAGAGCAAGAGGCTGAAAAAATATTTAAAGAAATTATGTCCAAAGACTTCTGAAATTTGATGAAAAGCGCTAATCTACACATCCAAGATGATCTATAAACTCCAAGAAATATAAACTCAAAGAGATCCACACCTAGACATATCATAATCAAACTGTCAAAAGACAAAGAAAGAATGTGGAAAGCACAGGAGAAAAGCAACTTGTCATACACATGCAAAAATATCCTCAATAAGATTAATAGCCTATTTGTTATCAGAAACTGTGGAGGCTGCAATACAGTAGGATGACATATTCAGAGTGCTTAACGAAAAAGACTATCAACCAAGAATACTACATCTATGGCCAACTTATTACCAACAAGTGTGTTGTCTTGATTTTGACTGCTATCACGAAGTACCATAGACTGGGTGGCTTATAAACAACAGAAATTTATTTCTCACAGATTTGGAGGCTGGAAGTCTGAGATCATGGTGCCAACACAGCTGAGTTCTGGTGAAGACCCTCATCTGGGTTGCAGATTGCTGACTTCTCACTGTATGCTTACATAGCAGAGAGCAGAAAGAAGAAGCAAGCTCTCCCATGGCATTTATAAGAACACTAATCCCATTCAAGTGGTTTCCACCCTCATGATCTCATCTACTCCTAATTACCTCACAAAGGCTTCACTTCCTATACCATGACATGGTGGTGGTGGGAGGGTTTAGAGTTTCAACATATGAATTTGGGGGAAACACAAACATTGTTATGGCACTTGAGTCCATAACAAGTGTCAAGACCATTCAGTGGGGGAAAGAACAGTCTTTTCAACAAATGGTTCAGAAACAACAGGATATCCACATGCAAAAGAATGAACGTAGACTCCTAATTCACACCATATACAAAAATTAACTCAAAATGGATCAAAGACCTAAATAGTTAAAACTAAACCCTTAGAAATTAAAACTAAATCCTTAGAAGAAAACATAGGTGTAAATCTTTATGACCTTGGATTAGGCAATGGTTTCTCAGATATGACACCAAAACATAAGCAACAAAAGAAAAAAATCTATAAATTAGACTTATTCAAAAGTAAAAAGCTTTGTGCTTCAAGAGATATCATTAAGAAAGTAAAAAGACAACCCATAGAATGGGAAAAAATATTTGCAAATCATATATCTGATAAGAGTTTAGGATCTAGAATACATAAATAAGTTTTCCAACTCAACCATGAAGGACAAATAACCTAATTTAAAAATGGGCAGAGAAGTCAAACAGACATTTATTCAAAGAAAATATATAAATGGCCAATAAGCACATGAAAAGATGCTAACTATCACTTGCATTAGGGAAATGCAAATCAAAACCACGATGAGCTACCACTTCACACCCACTGGAATGGTGAATGTAATAATAAAAAAGGACAACAAGCTAGAATGAAGGAGAAATGATGCTGCTTCGGAAAACAATTTGGAAATTCCTCAGAAAGTTAACACAGAGTTATCATATGGCACAGCATATACTGGGGGTGCCAAAAAATGTATACAAGTGGACACTTTGGTCAACGTTGCTCAAGCAGTAGTTCACCGTAATCAGAAGTGTCTGGATGCTGATGGTAACCACTTTGAGCACCTCTCATAACTGCAGAAGTCAGACATGACTTGTATTCATCTTTTGATATCGGTATATGTTGAGTATTACAATTTTAATAATTTTCCTTTCTTAAAATGTGTATACATTTTTGTTACCCCCTGTGTATGTATGTGTATATATACACATATATATATACACATACATACATATCCCATGGGATCACATAAAAATTTGTACACAAGTTTCCATAGTAGCATGATTCACAATATCCAAAAAGTGTAAACAACTCAAATTCATCAACAGGTGAATGAATAAGCAAATATGGTATATCCATACAATGCACTTTTATTCAGCTATGAAAAAAATGAAGTATTGATATATGCTACCACAAGGATAAACAATGAAAAAATTATGATGAGTGAAAAAAACTGGACAGAAAGTGCCATCATTTTATATGATTCCATTTATATAAAATGTCTGGAATAAGAAAATCCACAGAGACAGAAGGTAGATGAGTGGTTGCCAGGGGCTGGGGTGAGGGAGAAGATGGGGAACGATTGCTGAGGGGTGTAGGGTTTTATTGGGGAGAGAGCAATGAAAATGTTCTGGAATCAGACAGTAATGATAGTTGCACAACCTTGCGAATAGACTAAAACCCAATGAATTGTATCCTTTAAGAAAGTGAATTTTATGTTATATTAATTATATCTCAACTTAAAAAAAATGTAGTACAGCATCTGAAAGTAGTATTGGCCATTTAAATCTCCATTAACATTTTCTTGGGTGGCTTTGGGATATTGGATTGAGAAAGTAGATCTTGGCAATTAGGGATGTTGTGTGAGACACAACTACAAGGGACACACTCACAATCTAAAGCAAGCACAGGTGCTTCCAGATACTATAAAAATGTGTCCGCAGTTATTTTCCTGGCAAGTCATTTTCTTTAACAATATCCCCAATCAGCACATCCACCTCAATGTTGTAAACAGTATGCCTCACCAGGCTAAAGTCAACTAGGGTAACCTTACCTTTAATATTGTTTTGTGGTTCCATCAATAATTTACTTATTTCTGAAAACCAACAATCTCTGATTTCTTTTGAAGCTGCCTGTAATTACAGATAAGAAAATACTGTGAGCATCACATCACATGCACAGAGCTTTTCTTCTCTGGGTGACCTTTAGAATAATGAGACAGAAAACACTTGTCAAGTCATGGGAACACAATAGGGAGAGGAGAGGTCACCTGTGAGGAAGCCCTGAGCTCTACCTGCAGGATGTATTTCTCAAGTCCATTTTCGTTGGCAATTTCAAACTTTCTGTTGCTCCCCCTTTCAAGTTGGTGAATTGAAAGTGTCATCAACTGTTGTAAAGAAATAGGAAAATTTTCTATATCATCAATTTCCGATTTCAAAACTGTCTGCATCAGCCTACCCTAATCCTTTCTATCCCCAAAAACTCTCTCCTTCCATCTTCCTTCCAAATGTTTCGCTGTGTACAAGGAGTATAAAGTACAATTTGGTCACAGTGTCATCTGTCTTATCTATTTCAGAGGACAACACAGACTACATCATTCTACATGTAGTAGAGCTGTAGCCGCAACTTTAAGCAAAGAGATCATCGCCCCTTTAACACCTAAGTGTCTCACAAAACTCTATGGAACGGTAACTGAATTAACATCCATTAAGAAACATAAATAACAAAAGTTACTATGAATAAATTAACAACTTTACTCACAAGTACATAGATGTGTGTGTGTGGGTGTGTCTCATTGCTAGCTATGAAATATTTCCTATATAGGTGAGAGACAATGCTTGGTGTGGACATGGGTTCCTAGAATCCCCAGGGTCACACGCTTCCTATACTTGTATGCAGAAGAGCCCATGCTCTGATCACTGAGTCTTTCATTCCTCTGCCTAAAGGAAGGAGGGTACTTGTTAATGACTGTCCAGACAGAAGGTTATACGGTTCTCTTTCTCCAGTTAGCACAAAGTCACCTCTGTTCCAGGCCTGGCCCTGTCTAGGGACTGATTACAAGCCCTGACTCTGGAGTCAGATCTGGGTGTGGATTCTAGCTTTGTTGTGTGGCATTTGGCAAGTTAACCTCACCTCTCTAAGCTTGTTTCCTATTTGTAAAAGAAGGATAACCATGCTTCTCTCCATAGGGTTGTGCTGACTCCCCGGTGCAATAGGATCCCTTTACCTTCATAGACTTCTTAAAGCTGTAATGCGGAGATGCGCCCTGGTCGCTGGGCTCCATTCGTATCTTACAGAACACTATTCCCCTTTCAAATAGGTAGATTTGCCTCTGGCTGGGCTTAAATCGAATAAAATCCTTCATCTTATAACGATCCTTGTGAATTGTCCAGACGTTGAAAGAGTCATGCATCAACAGCTTACCCAGTTTTCCAATATCGTCCTTTTAGAAACAGACACGCAACAGAAAGACACTGTTAAATTACTTGACAGGGAAAGAACGCTTAAGGGTCCGTTTTCAAATGATAAATCATGCTTATTTGAAGTTTACAATCTTCAAAGTGCCACTTGGGCTAATCCGTCACTAAATCAATTTTGTGAGCTTTACTGAGCATGGCACCATTTAGTTATATAAGGAAATAGTTCAGCGATGTGAGGTAATAAACATAAAGCATGTTAGAAATACCTGAATTCAAGATACTGGTACTCTGATATTTTGTCTTGTAATTAATTTGAACTAACTGAATTCTATTTCCTTTTGTTTGTTTTTGATACATGACACTACTTAAAAAAGGCAAGAAATTAACATTTTAATTGTGTTCAGGAGAGACAATTTTTGCTGCATTATGGATCTTTGATAATCCATGTTTTCCCTCTGTATCTTAACAGCTGCTTCATTTGTACAAGAAACTGAGAACTGAGATCTGTTCTGAAAGGAAAAACTTTAGTATGACTTAATCTTCATAACATTGTAATGGAAATGGTAATTACTTTCAATGCTGTGTTTTTCAGAGTGAGTGAACAGTGTAAAGATAATCTCAAACGCAAAATTTTTTAAAAAAGTCTATTTGCCTCTCTGTCCACCAGCAAGCCCACCTTTCTCATTGAAAGTTGAAAGTCCAAATGAGGTGACCCTAACTTCTCTGAGCCCTCTCTAAAGGGTAGTGGAGTGAGATGAGCTGGGAATGTGGTATTTTTCAAAAATTATAGCACTCAAAGCAGATAATCAAGAATTTATTTCCTTGAATCAAAACATCAAAAGGAAATATTATTTGAACAGGACTAGGACAGAGAAATTTCTCTGAGTTACATCTAGCTGAGCTAAATCCCTACAATTTCTGATGGTTAATACTAAAAATAAGTATATTATGTAGAATTGATTAAGCATTTTGATAGTTTATTGTTTATATTGAACAAACTGAATATCTTCTTTCAAGAATTGACTATACTTCTGAAATTCTAAAATAAAACTTCGCAAGCAATGAATTATGTCTCTGGTGTGTGTGACACATTTTCTGTGCTAATTTTCTCTTTTTGCTTTGTAAAATTTGCATTTGTAAAATTTGCTTTGTAAAATTCTCCTCAGGGAGAAACAATGAGCCAACGAGCCCCAGCTATAAGGTCTTCTTTCCTGAAAGCTTGATGGTCCTGTTTTGGTTGCACAGGCTCAGCTTGACCACTTTCCAAGACAGATGGGGGATGGATCCCTGAGGACCCTTCCGTGAGAATGTTTTCAGTCCATCCACATCCTTCAAGGAGCCATGCAAAGGTAGCCACTTCAAGCCAGTGATTGCTTTCTCCTGTTTAAACCCTTTCAACTTGTACTATATAGACATAAATAGTATAGGAAATATGTTTTAGTCAAGGCAACTGGCCAAAGTAGGTGTTTCATATTTGCCACATGAACAATTGTAACCAGTAGTTTCTATTGTAAAATGTATTTATATGTCATCTGATTTCAAAAATTTGGTACAGTTTATAAAAATATGTACATTATGGCAGACAGAAAAAAACTGAGGAAATTAGGGGGGAGAAAAAAGATTAAAAGATGAAGAGGTTGTACATAAAACTCATACAATAAAGCCATATAAACTTGCTGCAGACTCAGCTCTGACCTTCTATTCTAGTAGGCAGTACAGACAGAAACACAGTGAGTTGCATGATTCATTATGTCGAAAGACATACTGAAAACCAGTTGTTCAGGAAAAGCATGGAAATTCCTGTTAATAAAATGTGAAAGAAATTTCTCCCATGGGTCCTCATAAAGGGACACTAAGTCAATACTGAGCACATCCTCAAACACATCCCAGAGCAGATAGATGAATGGATTCTAGGTATAGCCGTTTGGAAGAACACATTTGCCAAATGTGGAGGGATCACTTCATAGTCATAGCTATAAAAGCAATTTTTAAAGAGGCCAGAACAATGGGGCTGCAGGGAAGAAGTCCAGGTGTACACTCTCCAATGACCTGTAGAGGGCTGGGCAATGCTAGTTAAGATGTCTGCCAAGGCCATGGCCATAGTAAACAGCTCTGCCCACAGCCCCACTGAAGAGACAACCGTGGGCAGTGATGTTTTTGTCCTTTATCAGCTCTGTACTTTCCTCCTCGCTCCATATGCAGCGTCAGCTGTTCACATCTTAGGAGGCAACTGACCAAAGGATGTGACACCAGTAAGGGGCCATCCCCTGACCACAGTGGCCTGGTGTAAAAAAGATGTCAGCCAGCCAATCTGATCCTTGTCTCAACCACGGGGAACGGAGGGGGAGGCAGGAAGCAGCAGGAGCTCTCGCTACGCGATGCTTCACCAGAGGTCGAGGGGTGGAATGAACAGTAAGAAGCAGAGCAGTGAAGAAGGTGAGTCACCAGAAACTATGAGGAAGAGGAAAAGACACAGATGGAGGGAAAGAACAGGTCTGTGGGTGGGGAGAGGACTGGACAGCAGGCGCGTAGTCATACCTCACAAATAGGCAGAGCGCACAGGTGAGGACATTGCTCCCTCCCAGGCCAAGGCCCCAGAGCTGCCAGAAATCCTAGAATTGTCCAGTTCCCACCTCTGTGAGCTGGGCTCTGCTATTGTTCTGACTCGTCCCGAGGTTCTGTGGTCAGCTTTTTCAGGAAGTCTGTTTTGTCATCACTGGAGATCACTGGAGGCCATCACTGGGTCTGAGTCCAGCTGAAACAGCTGAGCTGCATATCCTCCAGGCATCTTGCATAAACTTTTCCAGGACCATGCTTGTGGTGGGACTAAAGAGTCAGGATTCATGCCTGTGTGGAGGTGACCCACTGCCGGGGGAAGCGGGTGGACGGATTCCCCAGAGCAGGACCAAGGATGGACTAGTGGCCATCTTTTCAACCATGTGTATTCTTTCTTTCTAATCAGCTCGTAGTTGGTCCCAAAGCCAGAGGCCTCATGTACAACCTCTTGTAGATATTTGTCCCTTAGAAAGTATTTATTTATTTATTAGCATTTAATGAGTGCCTGGGGGGGTCATGAAACTAGATGTTCAGCACTGTGAGGGAGCCAATGCAGTGCTGCCGCGGCGCTGGGTCGAATAGCATCTCCTCAAAAACTCATGTCCACCCAGAACCTCAGAATGTGACCTTATTGGAAATAGGGTCCCACATGTAACTAGTTAAAATGAGGTCATATCGGATTACAGTGGTCCCTAATCTAAAACCTGGTGTCCTTATGGGAAGACAAAAAACAGACACAGAGACACACACACAGAGAAGACAGTCATGTGAAGACAGAAGCAGAAATTGGAGTGACGCAGCTGTAAGCCGAGGGGTGCCACGCATTGCCAGAAGCTATTACAGCCAGGAGAGGAGCCAGGAAGAGTTCTTTCCTAGAGCCTTCTGAGGGAGCATGGACCTCTCGACACCTTGATTTTGGACATTTAGCCTCCCGAACTGTGAGAGAACAGGTTTCTGTGGGTTTAAGCCACCAATTTGTAGTGAATTGTTCTGGCAGCTCCAGGAAGTGAATATACCCCCAAAGAGTTTTTCCCCCAGGGACAGAATGTGGGGTGGTCCTCACTTTGGTGTGTTGAAGAATCTGATGGATGTGAGCTCAGATATAGAACAGGGACTACCCCCAAACAAATGAGCAAGTGAAAAGCTGGCATATGGGAAATGACGGCAAAAATAAACTAGAGCTATATACGTCTTGCACAAATAAGCAGGATACCTCGGATAAACGAATCAGCACAAAGCCCCATCCAGAAATGAAAAGCGGAAGCTGTGGGAGAGAGGAGCCCATGATTACACTCGCCAGAAGCAGAGGGGCCCCTTCCCTGCAGCCTGGTACCCAAATAAGTCTGTATTCCACACCCACAAGGTGCTGGCATAGGCTACGTGCCTTAATTATGACTTATTCTCACTTACTCCTTACAACCTCTCTTAGACACGGGTGTCATAAGGGCAGGAAGATGCACAAGGCAGCTCCCTTGAGTGACTGAGATGATTTACTCAGCCTTTCTGTGACAGCCAACACTATGTAAGGAAAGTGGGATGTAAAATAGAAATAAAATACCTGGCCTTAGCTCATAGTATAAACTTGCAATAAAATAGCTTCTTATAATGAATTATGCAAATTTATTCCAGGAAATAAAAATGTTTCATTCAACCTTTACTATTCAACTTTGGAACTGTTCCTGGCAAGTCAGGATTTAAAAGGACTCTAAATGTATCTCTATTTTATGCATTGGATTGAAAAAGGGGAAAGTTTTTTGGCAAATGGAGGCAAGTAAATTACATCTCAGCGTTCCACAAAACAACCTTCCTTTTAAAAATAATTTTTAAACAGTTTTTTGTGATTAAATAAACTAAGAACCAAGTAAACGCAAGGAAAAAATGTAAATATCAGAAGGGAATTTGTTCTAGTTCTAGTCTTAAGTGTGAATTCATCTACTCAAGTTCAATTTCTGTCCTTTACAAAACCAGGTTAATATTGGATGTCAAGTAGAAAAACTCAGAGGTTAACCTAAAAAACATACATACAGCATATGACTGTAAACACCCTGTAATAAAGTTCTACAAAGTTGAGGCAAAGAATCTCAGGATAATTAGATCTGAGTTAATAGCAATTGTGTTGTTAGTAAACTCTACGCAGAATCAGATAAAGAATGTGTTGAGAGGATGGCACCTTGAAAAGGGAACGAAGAGATCCAAGAAATAGTCTAAGCTGATGCCACTGTGATCTTGAGCAAGCTAACTCTTCTTTCCATGGATCTGTTGCTCAAGCAGAAAGTTGAAAATTCCAATTCCTGCTCCTTCATAATTCAATAGGATTATACAAAACTGTCAGGATAAGTTAGCTAATGTATGGTATGTAAAGTAAGCTATAAAGTCTTAGCAAAAAAGAAATCATAGAGTGTATGCCAAAGGTGCAATTCTGAGGACACATGGGGAAAGAAAGCTTTTTGCACTTGGTATAACATCTCTAAAATGCTATAAATTTGTTCATCTTATTTGCACAGAAGCTGGCTTGGAATGAAATTAGGGTTGATTGCTATTTATTCACAGTTTAATCATTCTTTTCTCATAACTCCCTCCTCCTATGTTATTTACACTCAGAATAATAGCTGGGAGTTTCCTGCCCTGTGTCCGGGATATTAGTTTGATTCAGGCAAATGGCAAATGGATATCTAATAGGAGTAGTTGACACATGTTCAGAGATAAGAAGAATAGAACGATGTCCCAAAATGATTAGACAAATTGTTCCCTTGACTTTCCTTAGCCCAAGAAGGAAACAATTATTACTAAGAAAATGATCTCCTCTCACACACACCCCCTGTGGTTCATGAATACCCTTTGAATTATGTATCAGTAGTAAGCAGAGAGCACTCTGGGGTCTCAGGGGAATGTGACAGCATCACTGCCCAGATCACCACAAACCCAGGGGGGCTGTTTCCGAGATGCTGTCCAGAGAAATACTAAGACAGAGGGGAATAAAAAAATGACAGTTTTTTTGCCCCTAATTATTTTGCATGGCTTGATTTATAACAAGGAAAAAAAAAGGAAGGTCATTTCCTCTGCCCAGACCTCAACAGTATGTTACAGTATCTTAATAGTATGTTAAAACCAGGTAAAAATGAAAAGGAAAAAAAGAGAAGGAAAGTGTCTGTCTGAAACATAATTCTCAGAATGCTTGACCCCTGTATAGTAGGCAGAATAATAGCCTCCCAAAGAGGTCCACGCCCTAATCCCTGGAATCTTACAATATGTCAGGTTACATGTTGAATGGAATTGTGGTTGTTAACCAGCTCACTTTAAGATGGTGAGATTATCATGGACTATCTGGGTGGGTCCAATGTAATCACAAGAGTCCTTAAAAGTGGAAGAGAAGCAGAAGAAAAGGTTAGAGTGATGCAATCAGAGCCAGAAGAACTCAACCCACTGTTACTCATTTTGAAGGGGAGACAGTGGCCATGAGCCAAGAAATGTGGGTGCTTTTTGTAAGATGGAAAGGCAAGGAAAGGATTCTCGCCCAGAGCCTCCAAAAAAGGAGGGCAGACACCTTGATTTTAGTCCAGTGAGAGTGTGTTATACTTCTGCCATATGGAACTGTGAGATAATAAATTTGTGCCATTCTAAGCCTCTAAGCTTGCAGTGGTTTGTTATGACAATGATAGAAAACGAATACACCTGAGTCAAAATCTGAGTGCTGCACAGTGAAACCAGTTGAATATTACTTATGTTCTAGTCCTCAGGCGATCACACAGTTATGAAGGATGCTTTGCCTGGAATGCCTGGGACTGGCCTGTTCAGGATTAAGCCTAATGCTAGAGTCGAGATGGCTCAACTCCCCAGAACTGCCTTTCTTGGTATTTTCTTTCCACCTTTTGGATGAAGGGATGTACAATATATGCTT
This sequence comes from Rhinolophus ferrumequinum, assembly GCF_004115265.2. Lineage (NCBI taxonomy): Eukaryota > Metazoa > Chordata > Mammalia > Chiroptera > Rhinolophidae > Rhinolophus > Rhinolophus ferrumequinum. The sequence continues at coordinate 61,649,814 of NC_046285.1, read as the reverse complement.
CTTGGACCTCTTCTGGGATCTGTGGTGTAAAATGGAGTTAGACTTTCACTTAGGACCCATTTTCAAAGTAATTTTCATGGAGAAAATCTGAGTCAAGAGGAAAGTCTTTTAATATTTTAATAGTGCCATGAGTCAGAAAATTAATTACTCTTTTAGCAATTTCCCCTGGTCATCTATATTCTGGGTCCTGAGTTCCAGGTTTTTGAGAGCATGGGTCAGTCTCAATAATCAGGACCATGAGGAATACAACCCAAGATTCCTGAAAACGCTGAGGGGCTGCTTGGAATCTCATAGCACAGATCTGTTGACCGATTTAGGCTACTTTTCCCAGAGTCAGATTCCTTTACCATAAATCATGTTTTAAACTTTGTCACAGCATCTCCTACCTTTGTAATATTGTGCCTGCCTTTCATGTGAAACATGCCAAAACTTGTTATGGAACATGACATACCGGATAACCAGTGACTGCTGCCAGGTCCACGGCCAACTCACAGGACTTGATCAAATCCTCCATCACAGCCAAAGCTTGGTGTAGTTCAGCTAAGAATGCTGAATCCTTGGTCCTCTTTGTCCCATTCTGTGGAAACCAAATGCCTTGTTGGAAATCAAAGGGTAAACCGTTTACCAAGTGAAGAAGGAAAACAGGACAGCGATAAGGAACCGCGGATCCAGCCAGCACGGAGTGTCTGAGGTGGGTACATCAATCTGTTTCCCTGCTCCCAAAGAATGGTCGTAAAGATATTTGCTGGTTTATCATCAACCACACCTGTGTACATTATACTAATGAAGAATGAAGCTCATAAAATTATGGGCATTATATTCCTGCTCTATAAGAAACATACTGAGATTTTTTTAAAGCATGAAAAAACACCATTCCCTTTAATTTGGCTGCTCTCTCTTTTACACCTCTACCCCTGAGGCCTATGGAAAAGTACAATCTGAGTATCATTTTCCTATTTTAATGTGAAACTCTTATTCTTATGGGTAAAATGACACTTAAAATCATCCCAGAAGAGAATATTTGTAAAATCCTATAGAGGCAGAGTAGGCTGCCAGGTGGAGGTTTACTAATGCTTTACGTGCAAATGCTGTGAGGACTGCATGTGCCACATTGAATCTCCTGCAGCTCTGCACTTCCTCTCTCTTGGCCTCCCTGAGCCCTCCCCACATGCTACTATCTTTAAAAATGCCAAAAAGTTAATTCCACTCCTAGGTATCTATCCGGAGAAATCCAAAACTCCAATTCAAAAACCTTTATGCACTCCTATGTTTATTGCAGCACTATACACAACAGCTAAGACATGGAAACAACCGAAATGCCCATCGGTAGACGACTGGATTAAGAAAATGTGGTACATTTATACAATGGAGTATTACGCAGCCATAAAGAAGAAAGAAATCTTACCATTTGCAACAACATGGATGGACCTAGAGAACATTATGTTAAGTGAAATAAGTCAGACAGAGAAAGATAAGTACCATATGATCTCACTTATATGCAGAATCTAAAGAAAAGAATAAGTGAATGAACTAATCAGAAACAGTTTTGGAGACAAAGAGGAAAAACTGAGGGTTGCTAGATGGGCGGGAGGGGTGGGGGTAAGGGGGAAGGTGAGGGGATTAGAAAACAATCAGTAACCACAAGATGGCCACGGGGTTTTGAAAATTAATTTGGGGAACGTAATTTAGTGGTTACCAGAGGGTAAGGGGGTTGGGGGGTGGGAGATGAGGGTAAGGGGGATCAAATATATGGTGATGGAAGGAGAAGTGACTCTGGGTGGTGAACACACAATGTAATTTATAGATGATGTGATACAGAATTGTACACCTGAAATCTATGTAATTTTACTAACAATTGTCACCCCAATAAATTAAAAAAAAATTGCCAAAAAGTTAAACCAACGAGGTCTGCACCTCCCGAACATAAAGATTCAACACTAAATGGAAAAGCCGGAACTGCTAATTCAAGAGACCAAGGTTCAAATTTTTACCACTGTGATACTTAGGACATAATAGGGATGATTGTTTCAGCTTAAAAGGCTTTTGCTTAGATTTTCAGTATTTTATTCCCCTGCTACCTACATAACACATTTATCTGTCATCAAGTCAATGCAAACAAACAGATTTTGGTTTCTTCCATTTTTTTTAACACATCAATTTCCATAACAAAGAACAGATAGCTCTTTGCTGCCCCCCATGTCGCCCCACATCTTTTTGTCCTGTACGGCAGGATGTCAGCAAAGGGTTGGGCATTTTCTTAATTTCTGCCAAAGCGCTGGGGATTAGCATTTTTGGATCGTAGATATGAGTGACAGGACTGATAAGTGGAGCTGAGCATGCTGCCTCCATTAAACAATTTGTCATGGATTCTTACCTTCTTCCTCAAAATAAATATGCTCCAGGTCCTGGTGAAAGACAGCAGACTCTCACCTGACTTAGTAACGTCATCAGTAAAGGATTAAACATTCTTACATAGCCATCTTTCTCTTTACCCAACTTCTTTTTAGAGATTCAACTGCTCCTATTCTCTCTCCTTCCTAGTTTTACCTTGATAATGTAAGGCTCAGAAAAATCCGTACAAGTATTACTAAAGCCCTCTAAGTTGGGCTAGCTCTCCTTGCTCCAGGCTATAAAATTATTACCTGAGTCTGGAGCTTCTTCTAATTTCAAGGGATCCCCACCACACGTTCTGAGCAGAGAGGGCATGCAAACGACTGCTAACCCTGAGACACATGCCTCACATTTTTCTTGTTAAAACCAGAGTATTCAAGAGGAAATTGAAAAGAAACTCCACTGCTAAACCAGACTTCTTCTTCCTCATCTGGTTGGCTCTCATTTCCTCCAAGGGAACCTTGGCTGTCTCTCTTAAAATTCACACACACGCGCGCGCGCGCACACACACACACACACACAAACACACTCACTTGGAGGGGAACAGGGCATAATGTATACAAATTAGATATATAAAGAAATAAATGTAAATCATTCACAATCCTACCATGCAGGAAAACCACAGTAGAGATTTTATCATATTTACCTCCAGTCTTCTATTCCTGTTAGAACATTTTTATGTGAAAGGAAGAAAACATTACTATTTAATCCTGCTACAAATCCCACTTTGAATTGCCTTTAATTTTTTTTTTGTTTTTTTTCCTGACTATGAACTATAGGATACATGCAATTTTAGAAAATTTAGACAATAAAGATCTTAAGCAAGGAAAACAAAACTGTCATAAATCCTCCCACCCATGGGCAAATTCCATTAACAGTTAGTTATATAAAACAATATTTAACATCCAGTACCTTAGACGAACCTCCTAGGTCACCTGGGTCTATCTCCAAATCCTCAGGAGACTTAAAATCCAGCAGACCCTGCATTAACCCAAAAGCCTTATTGAAAATCAAAAAATAGAATGCCAACTAAATCTACTGTGCAAACAACGTTCAGACAAAGTAACTGAGAATGTATGTGAATTTGTCATGAGTAAGAGGGAGCCCCACCACACATTCTGAGCAGAGAGGACATGCAAATAACTGCGAACCCTGAGACACAAGAATGAATGAAGGGCACATGAATGAAAGAGTTCTTTCCACAAACATAGACTCATATTGGACATACTACTTTGCAGCCTGCTTTTTTTCACTCAACAACATATCGTGAAAGTTTATTTTCTCATGGTATTATGTATTTTTAAAAACATGGTTTTGGTTGTGGCCGTGCTGCATTCTGTAGATAAATCATAATTGATTAATCTCCTCCATTGTTAAATATTTAGATTTAACAACTTTTCCGAAGGATCAATTCCTAGAAATGGAATTGTCAAAGTTAGGAGTTTTCGTGCATATTTCCGAGTTCTGTACAGAAGGACTATGTTCCTGCCCCCCACTTAAGAAACCTTGTTTCACCTGCTCCTAACCTACATTGAACACTACATCGAATCAAAAGGTTTGGCCGATTGAATCATCAGAGCAATCCTACCTTACTGTTGTTTTAATTTGAATTTCTCAGATAACTAGTGAGGTAGAACTTTCAAAAAAGTATTTGCTATTAGCATTTATTTTTTTGTAAATTGCCTATGTCCCTTGCTCTTTCTTTCTTATTAATTTCTTTTTTCAATATCAGCTTTATTGAGGTATTCCTGATGTATAAAATTGTTAGCTATTTAAAGTGTACATCATGATGATTTAATAAGCTTACACTGTGAAAGGATTCCCCCCAACTTGTTAACACAGCCATCACCTCACATATTTCTCTTTCTCTGTTTTTTTTTTTTTTTTTTTTTTTTTTTGGCGAGGACATTTAAGTTCTACTCTCTTAGCAAACTTCAATTATACAATACAGTGTTACCAACTGTAGTCGCTATGCATTACATTAGATTCTCAAACCTTATTCATTTTATTGCTGAAAGTTGGTACCATTTACCAACCTCTCCCTATTAATTATTTTTTAAAATAGTAACCTATTTAACTTTTTTTAAAAGATGACAAATGAATGTTGCTCTTATGATTGGAAATGCTCTTACACAGAAAGTCAGCATGAACACCTATTCTAGAATATCCTTGCAATAAGCAAAACTTACAGTAAATGAATAACGCACCGTTTTCCAAACTATACCTTGATCAAACAAAATCCAGGCAAGAAAAATTCTCTACATTAAATTTGATAGTTTCCATCCATCACTTAGCCTATTTGACAGAAATCATGAGCTCGATGAAAGTGAGTTCCTGTTGTCCCTACATATATGTATTTCTAGTGTTTGCTGATGATAATATATATCAATATTCTCTAATTGACTTGTCATGACTCATTAGGCATTCTGTACTCAAAAAACATCTTTGTCATGATTATTAAGTTTTACAATATCTCAGATATTAAGCATTTCATAGATATCATCTCTTTTGTTTCTTATTATGAATTTCTATGTGCTCACTATTAAGCACTCTAAACATTTGTCACACATCTTGCTAGTATAACATTTCCCCCAATTTTTCATGAGTTCATTTTTAATGGTATAATCTATCATTCCTTCCCCTTTCTGTCATGCTTAGAAAAGCGCTCCCACATCAGGATCCCACGATCCTTTCTAAGCTGTGAGGCAGTGGGTCCCACATCCATGCTCTCAAAGAAGCTGAAGTTAGGCCCTGCAGAATGAGCTCGTTCCTCAGGGTGGAGAAAACCACGACGTTCTTGCTCTCTTCTCAGCTGTGCCAGACCTTTGAACTTGTTTTTCCAGGCACCTAGCAAGTTTTGCGATGGGAAAAACTGTTCTGCCCTGAGCAGCCTCCCACAGCTCCCCACAGACCCCCAAGGAACATTTTATAGTGATTCTGTCTCTTGTTTCCTCAGCGACATAAAGCTAACAAAATCATTTAAGTATTTTTAACATGTATTACCTCATAGAATGCTCCAAAAAAACATACCAGGAAAGTATTATTACTACCTTCATTGTACAGATGAGGAACCTGAGGCAGAGAGAGGTTATGTGACTTGCCTGAGGTCACACAGCTGTCAGAGCCCAGATCCACACCCACCAGGTCTAACTCCCGAATCTGCATTTCTAATTACTATGCCCTACAGCCTGCTGTTCATGGTACAGAACTTAGCTGTTGTGTCAACATCACTTGAGTGGGAAAACCTGAGCCCTTCAGTCCCTGAGGCAGCCAGGCCCAGCGAGTGAAGACCCCACCGTAGGTTCTGCCCTCTCCTCAATGAGCCCAGTGGTGGAACTTCATGACAGTCAGGACAGGACAGTCAGAGGACTGTGAGGCCCTCAGTGAGCACTGCATCAAAACATGCTCACAGATACCACTCATGGGGAGAACCAATGAGTCTTCATCCTCATGCAGACACTAATGTGACAACTTCATGTATACAGCGATGGTTACAGGTCCTGGGAGCTCTCTCCATGCATCACTCACTGCTCCCCCAGCTAGCCTAAGGAGGAGGTTCTGGTATCCTCATTTTACATACAAGAAAGCCAAGGCCTAAGAGGGCCAGTAATCCTATAACTGGTGGTGCCAGAGCCGGCCCAGCCCCGCTGGGACTGCTGATGCAAAGCTGAAAGGGGTAATGTTTTCTGAGAGCAGAATGCTGGGCCATGAGCTTAATTTCCCCAAGCCCCAGTTTCTTCACACCCCAGAGCCTTCCTGACACATCTGATTGTGGGGATTAAATAAGAAATACACATGAGAAGGTACCCAGTAAACAGCAGTGGCTCATTTTGTTGTTGTTGTTGTTTGTTTTTGTTTTAAGAGATAGTACCAACTGGGCAAGAGCTGCTTGCTTATTCAAAACACAACCTGGAGGAGTGGCCCAAACCTTCGCCTCAGCTCACACACGGGGAAGCAGCCTTGATGGCACCCCCTGTCCTGTTTGGGGTGTGTGGGAGAGCTCTCCTGTCTGAAGCTCCTTGCCAAAAAACGGTATTTTACCCCGAGGTATCTTACAAGAGAATAGCGGCCTGGCTGCCTCCCCACCCTTCCGGTTGTCTGCAGTGTGGCTGCGTCTGCCTTCCCCACTTTGCTCCCAAGGACCTCTCCTCCCCTAAGCCGGGCTCCTTAGAGATTCATGTCCCGGCTGCAAGCTGGACTAGCCAGGCTCCCAGGTCTCTTTCAACTCTTAGGATTCTTGGGTCTTACCCCTCATGGAGGAGGGCTGCTTTAGACTTGGAGGACAGAAAAAGCCCAGAGGATAGACACCTTTGCGTTTGGAAGACAAAGTCACAACTCTACGTGTCTAAGGAAAAACACAGCACAGCGCAGGCATCTGTTTTCCCAACACTGAAAAGCACCGTCTTACTGACTTTACCTTCAACAGCGTCTGGTATTTTATAAGTCTCTGGCTTGGTCCTCTGAGGTACTTAAAAAGAGGGAGACTGTGATCCAGTTGGCGCTGGCATACCTTTGAAAACCAAACAGAAACAACAGAAAACAAAACAAACAACACACACAGAGAACAAAAGTGGCAGCATTTAAACATAAGAAAGAAAATGGGCTCTTACTGGACAGAGGCACAGCTGTGCCGACCAGTTGTGTGATGTTACTGAGTTGTCTAGTCCCTCAGGAACAGTGTGTGGAATGAGAGAAAGGGCAAAGGGGACAACTCGGCTAGTATTTTTATAGGCAACCGGGGAAGCAGGACCATTTATTTCTATTAGAAAGCAAGTCCACTAGAAGACAGTGGGGCATTTCAAATCCTTCTGAAAAGGAGGTAGCCGGTCTTCGAGTTGGGGTGTGGTAGGGTGTATTCAGGTCATTTTGAGCCTCGAAGGTACATGATGGCTTATCGATATCATTCCAAGGAGCCCCAAAGTGTAACCTTTTTCTGATTTTTTCCATTTTAAAACCCATCCTAGAAGAGAACTCTGGTTTTTTCACGAGGCTACAGCTGCACCTCACAGCCCTGTCCCACAGAGACCCAGGGCAGTGTTGAAACTTCCAGTATGCGATTTCAAAATAGGAGAGACTTTCAATGAACATCAACCCTCATGCTAATTTCTCTGCTTAATTCATAATTTTGATATCTTTAAAACTTTGATGCACATAAACATTGTCCAGGGAAAGCAATTTGTGGGAGACCTTGTCATCTCAACATTACCCCAAAGTAGGCACAGTCTTGACACTCTTGCCAGATTTCCGTAGCTCGGGGCAGATTCTTATGGTATTTAAAATATATTTGAAGATCTTCTTTCTGAGTGGGAAAAATTAGAACAAATTAATCAGGTAGGCTTTTTCAGGACAGGATAATACAAGTTCATTCATTCAACAAGCCTGAGATATTCAATGTATGAGGAAGTGGGGAAGCACAATAAGCAATTTTATGTTGGGGTGTGTATGCGGTGGGGAGACACAAAGAGGGCTATGAGCAACCATAGGCACTACGCACAGATACGATCAAAGTGCTGTGAGAACAGTTTCAGGACTCTGGTAAATAAAGAAGTAAATTCATGAACAGGAGTTGGGTTTTATCTGTATCATTCCTCCTTCGCTCTTTACTCAGGACACCAGTATCTCCCCCAAATAGTTATTTTTTTCTTTCTAAAATAGTTCTTCAGTGAGTGGTAAAACTAACAGAAAGGAGTGATGGCCCCTCCTTTCTCTCTCCCCACCCTCCCTTTTTACATCATCATGACACCAACTCTAGGGAAAAACCTAAGAAACAACCACGAGAGAGAAACATCCCAGGTGGAAAATGTGGCAGTTTGGACAAAGCAACACAGATCTAAATCATGTGGGCAAGCCCCAAAGCAGCAGCTCTGCCTCAGACATCACCTTCAACCTGCAGCACAAGACTCTGAGAAGGAAAAGGCACATGACTAGCTCAGAGCTAGAGATAACAGGGATTCCAAGCTCCTGTGCGACCCACATTCTCATTGTATCAAAAACTGGGAGCGGGCCCACATCTGCCAATACCCCAGACAGAAAGACTACCGTAAGTCTATGGAGTCAGCTTGCGGCTTCATCCGCTCTATCAGGAGAACCTGTGCTTGCCACAGCACCCACGCTGCTCCGGCAGAGAAGCCCAAGTGGTCACTTCCTTTTAGATTTCAGTGTCCCTATCTTTCTGCTAAGGCCAACTCTTGATGTCCTTCATGTGGACATGGGCTATTTTTCCCCTCCCAGCTTCAACTTTGTCTATTCTACTTCCAAACACATTGCTGCACTGAATGATTTCCATTTCCGTATCTCTTCCCCTGTCCTCATGGATTGTAAGTGGTCATTTCACCATAAGAACTACAGCAACTCTGTCCTTTGCTACTCTCTCCAGGAGAAACCTCTCTCTCTCTCTCTGTCTCTCTCTCTCTCACACGCACACACTCACTTAGGAAGAGAAATGTACAGACAGGTTAAGAAACTAGCATAATAATTCAGAGCTTGACAATAATACATTCATGCTGCATTCACTCAAGACCACCTACTGTGTGCCTTTGATGTACCGGCACCATGCTAAATATATTTGTTAAACTCAGTGGCTCCCATAGCATCGTAGCCTAGACACGGGGAACATGCCTGCCATTCTGAGGGCCAGGCTTATAAAACATTACAAATTGATGAAGGCATCTCACCCACATTTGGCCTGTCAGAGCACAAAAACATTGGCCGTTAGCTTCTAAAAGAATTCAAGCGTTCACTGCTTTCAGCACTCACCACCGGAAGATTCTCAGAAGCTGAAGGAGACTTTGGAGATCCAGCTGCCCACCCAGTGAAACATCCTCAACAGTCAGCCATCTTTCCTCAAACTCTCCCAGTAACAGAGAGGGGACCTGGTGCTCTTGGTGGGTGCTGAGCTGAAACCTGTGTTTCTGAAACCTTCATCTCTTGGTCATGTGCCCGTACTTTCAGCAACACAGAGCATTATAGGCCTTCAAGTACCAAAACTCAACCATTGACCTAAATTTGCTCTTCAGTCCAAACTACCTTAGAGAAAGGATGTGCACGAATCAGCAGCATATGCAAGTGCCCGATTCCCCCTACCTCCCCATAGAATAAAGCAGGAGGCTAAAAAAATTGCTCATATTCACTCAGGGAGACATGATTGGTTATTAATTAAGACTGTGGGCACTGGTGGTGGGTGATCCAAGTTCAGTTCTTGGCTTTGTCAATTACAAACTACATCACCTGAAGTCAGTTACTTAACATTCCTACACTTCAGTTTTCTCATCTGTTAAGTGGGCTCACAACAGCACTCAACTCCTATGATTGCTGTGAGATTAAATGAGATAACGTACAGAAACCTCTCAACAAATGCCTGATACATACAGAGTACCCAACCAATGGTAACTATTGTCAAAGCACTTTTTATTTTGTAGAACCCTTCTGCATGCATTATTTTCTGATTTCCACAACAAATTTACATATTAATATTATTAAGCCTGTTGTATGGAGGAGAAAAGTGAGACTCCATGGGTTTAAGTGACTTACTTGAGGTCATGCAGATAGCAAGTGTCTCGACTTAGATAAGAAATTACATTTCCTGAGTCCGATTGGGCAAATGGAACTCAAAGGAAACCACTAACAAGTATTATTGTATGTAGAGGTTGGTCTCTGGGGCAGAATCTCCCTGGATGCTACAGGCTACAGAATCTGATTAAAACGCTTGGCAGGAGGAGTATTTCGAAATTCATTTCCATGGTGAGTGGTATTCTGCAAATACTATTGAGAAAAGGTAAACTGCTATACTAAATAAAGGATGATGGGCCCACCTTGTTGTCTAACAAATATAAGTCTTTGCACAGCAGCAGTCAATTCCCTCAAGGATTCTCAAAGATTAGATAATTGTGGTTTTTAATCACTCCATTTGTCCCAGAGTAATAACTTTGTGCTTCATAAGAATTTATTACCTGTATTTTGTCTCCAATGTAATAAATCATATAGGATTATATGAGGTCTGACAATTAAGTTCATGAACTTGTTGCAACAATGTTGTTAACCTTTTTGATATCACAGGGATTATTCATTATGAATGTGTACCAACTGGACAAACAGTTAACCAAGATTAATATCTGGAAGTGCTGAAAAGACTACATGAAAAAAACGAAAATGACCTGAACTTTTTGCCAGCAATTTATGGCTCTTGCATCATGACAATGTACCAGCTCACATGGCACTGTCTGTGAGTTTTTAGCCAGTAAACAAATCACTCACCTCATCTGCCCCCCATGACTTCTTTCTTTACCTGAAGATAAAGGAAATATTAAAAGGAAGACATTTTGATGACATTCAGGACATCAAGGGTAATATGACGACAGCTCTGATGGCCATTCCAGAAAAAGTGTTCCAAAATTGCTTTAAAGGGTGGACTAGGAGCTGGTGTCGGTGCATAGCTTCCCAAGGGGAGTACTTCGAAGGTGACCATAGTGATATTCAGCAATGAGGTATGTAGCACTTTTTCTGGGATGAGTTCGCGAACTTAATTGTCAGACCTTGTATGCAGACTTTGTGGTCTGTATTAATGATTTCTGTTTCTCAACATGGGGGACTATAAAACGCTTTGTAAAACTTTAGGAGAGGAAATCTTCTAAGAAAAGATGTTCAGTTAGCAACGCCCTGACCATTTCCTCATAGTTGGATAATGTTTATTGGATAACATCCATTTATCCGCACAGGAATTCGGTCCTTTTCTCATTCAAAAATTTAAATAAGTCTTTGCAATAACAACATAAACAATTATAGAATATTTCTAAACTCTGAAACTAGATTTCACATTGGTAGTTTGATGAGTGCAAAATTGCAAAATAGTATAATATATAACATTAATAATGCTATACAAGTGATTCAAAAAGAAATTAATCAGATCGAATACAAAACAGTTTTTAGTGTACTATCTTGAATTCTAGCACTTGATGAAAACCTCTCATGGGGCTGTGGTGGAAAGCCCAGAGAGGGCCACAGAAGGGGCTTTTTAAGCTAGTCAGGAGCTCTGTAGGTTGAAGGCTCTGTTTTTGCCTTATGTCGAATACCTTGAAACCTGGGGATTTTTGTTTGCTTGCTTTCAGTTTATCACAAGTACTGCTCTTAAACTGTATCAGTCAAAATTTGGGTTGTTGAAAATTTTGAAGTTGTTTGACCTGTTGTCTCAGCCTCACAAAAAGAAAAACAAGGAAGTGCATGAAAAGAAGGGCTAGCCAGGGGAGAGAGAAGAAATGGGAAAGACTTAGAGAGCGGAAGGCACCCAACGGTCTGCATAGTCCTCCTACAGGGAAGAAAGCCCTTGGTGGGAATGGTGTTGGGTAAAACATTTCTCTCTGGCAGAGCCCAGGAAGAACTTCTGGCCCAAACAGCCTATTTATTGCCCAAGGCAGAGGTGGAGAAGCGAGGAGAGGGAAGAGGTGTGTGCAGTTCGAAGGGGAGGTGGTCAGAGGTATGTTGCTGTAGGATAGGACATTCACAAATTGGGTGCTAAACCAAGATTTAACATTTTCTAACCGCCCTCTATGCTGTAAAAAATAAAATGGAAGTAAATACATTTGGGGGGATTTTTAGTTTAACATCAGTACTTCTCTTGAGAGCATAAATATAGCTAGTGAGGAATGTCAGTATGATTCTTGTCCTAAAAAGGTTAGCTTAGTCATTCAGAGTCATTCAGGGTCACCTGCTTTGGGTTGCCTGGGGGGCCAGTCTTTCATTTACCGGGCTTTGCGAGAAGCCAGGCTGGTAAGTGGTTCCTGCCATCAGTGTGAGCTCAGACAAACTGGACTCATATCCACTGGGGGACGTACTGCGAAAGACTCCTGCTTTGCATTCAAAAGGCAGATGGAAGTTTTCAGATATTGGTGTTTCTGTTAGTCCTTGTTACGTACACAGAAAATTAAAAGCTGACTTTAATCACAGTTATTTTAAGTTATTGGGAACACAGACTTACTCTCTTGAGAAAGCAACGTGCCAGAAGTTCAGGGTTTTCAATGCACTTTTTCAATTCTTTTAGAAAAGTCCTAGGGAAAGGAAAGTATGCTTTGATTTTTACACACATGGGGTTACAATTTCTTTTTAAGTAAAATCATATGAGGTTTTAAGAGGTGCCTATAAAAATGTTGTTTTCCAGGCTTTATTGCTCTTGACTCATCTTCAACACATTGATTTGGAAGAAAAAAATGTAATCTGTCACATTACTAGGATGCCCTCAAAGCACCCACAGCTGTTCTGCTCATTCTAAGCACTAGCCACAGACAGAATGGATGCATCCAGGCTCCCTATGACATGATAATAATGTTAATAAAAATTGCTGCACTTGCCACTGCTACTACCAATAATCACTGAGCGCTTTCTATAAACCAGGCATGAGCTAAGTGCTTTGCAAACAAGATCTCATTTAATCCTCCACCAAACCTTGCAAGATAAAGGTTTGGTTAATGTGAAATCTGAGGTTCAAAGAGGTGGCATAATTTCTCCAGGGAAAGTAGCAGAAACAAGATTTTTATTTCAGTTTTGACAACAGACTAAGAGAGATGACATGTAGTCAAGATACAACTGTGGTTCTTTTCCTTTCCATTAATTAGATGTGTGATTTTGAGGTCATTATAGTGAGTAAAGTGAATAAACAAGGCGCAGTTTCCTCATCTGTAAAATGAAAGGGTTGGAAGATGATTTCCAAAGTCCCTTCCACCTCTACTTCTCTGGAATGCAGCACCCAAGTAGCCATGAGCTAAAAGGAGCACTTGTTGAGACAGTTCGCATTTTTTAACTCCCTCGTTCCCAGCACTACCCTATGATAATAGGTATGCAAATGTGGTGTCTTGGTCATCTTTGTATTCCCAATGCTGAACACGGTGCCTGAAACCAAACAGGTGATCAGTAAATGCTGGTGTAGAAAGAGATAAATAAGAACTCAAATGAATACAACATTGGTGCCTGGCCCCTGGCACACACTCCATTAATGTCCTTTCCCTTCTTCCTTAGGGATCTTGTGGCACTTCTCCCCTCCTTCTCATCCCAACCCAACCCAACCCATTGACTCTGGGCTACTTACTTAAGCCTGAAAATATCTAAACACTCTCATCTCCAACTTCTATCATTCTGGTTTCCATCTGTCTCTTACTTTCCATTTTTCCTGATAATTTGAATTATTATATATACCTGTTGTGGAATTCGTAAAGTTCTTCAATATTCCCAAAGAGAAAGTCCTTGTTATTCTGAAGAACATCTGGAATCAGATGCTTCAGCCAGATAAAATCCATTGGAGTGATATATCCCTGCAGAGGTGGAAACAAGGTAGGTTTTCCAGATAGGAACATTAAGAGATGATCTAAATTACCTACTCCAGGGAAACAAACTTTAATAAAATAATTGGGGAATATGGCACACATATTCCCTGAAAGCCATTCCATCAAACACTTTCTTTTGATATTATTTTACTCATGTATCCGTCTTCCCAGAAGGAGATGGTTTGTTGGCAATGATAATTAAATGGCATTTTTATAGAAAGAACAAATGTATTTTTAAAATGTTTGTGTTATACAAGTCAAGTGTGAAAGGAAAATATTTACCCATCATGTTATGACCTGACACAATTACTATTTTATTATACTACCTTCATGACTTTTTAAAAGCTTATTTTATATGGTTATAATCACAGTATATATATATATATATATATATATATATATATATATATATATATACACATATATATATGTAATTTATATTGTTTTGCCATATACATTCTAGAGTCTGCTTGTAAATTTCTACATATATTGCTTTTAATTTAATCTTATAAGCATTTTTCAGTGTTGCTACATATTATTCAAAATAATTATTTTGTAAAAGTTGAATAAGATTTCATTTAGCATGTATATCAGACTTAATTAACCATTACCTTTTTTTAAAGATTTTATTGGGGAAGGGGAACAGGACTTTCTTGGGGAACAGTGTGTATTTCTGGGACTTTATTGGGGAACAGTGTGTTTTTTCCCAGGACCCATCAGCTCCAAGTCAAGTTGTTGTCCTTTCAATCTTAGTTGAACCGGCAACCTTGTTGTTGAGAGCATGCTCTCTAACCAACTGAGTAACCATTCACTTTTTAACTGGATATTTAGTTGTCTTCTGATATTTTATAGTAAAAAAAAAACAAAAAACAAAAAACAAAAAACTATTATAACTTTGTACATATAGTTTATTCCTCATGTTTCCCCTTAGGAAAATACACATTTCCACTCTAAAGCAAATAGTGCTACAATGACAAACAATTCTCCCTTATTAACTTATCAAAAACATTTCAATTATCATATCCATTGTTGGTAAGCATATGGTGAAGCTCGCTGGGCATTGCTAGAATCAGCATGAGTTGGCACAACCCTTTGGAAGTTAGTTAACATGGATCAATAGACATAAGAATGTTCGTATTCCTACTGGAAAGACACTTGTGAAATTAAAAGACCTGAAACGTTGGGGGGAATTCTGGAGACAAATGGCAGCTATTTTGAATCTCTTTGTGCAACAAAACGTCTTCAGTTGGAATACGCCCCCCTCCATTCTACTTACATCAATTATGCTCTTAATCTCTTTTATATAAATCTCTTCAGTCTCAAGCAAGTCGTGTATAATGCGCCTGAATCACAGCAGCAGGTGGGAAGATGAAAGAGAGAGAGACAGAGGGAGGGAGAACAGTTTTTTAGAATTCTTTTAGGCATGGTGCTCATCAACAGTTCCCCTTAGTGGCTCAACTACTCAGGCTATGGCCAGTTCACTTTGTTCCGTTGAACACCCAAGGCCAAACCGTACTCTAATCACAATGACATAAAAAGAAATGGCAAGGTTAGAGGACTCAAAATCCATTTGTAGAGCCGGCGAATGACTGATCCTCTGGTGGGCCATATTGTGGAGGTCAAGAAGGCAGACGCTGGAATCAAAAATACCTAGTTTGGATCCTTGGTCAGAAAGGTCTGTCTGACCCCCGCATTGTACACGTAGATGTTTTCCCCCAGCTTTTTGCTGTTTCATTGTTCACATGGATCTTTGACCCACAGGGATGTACTTTGTTGTGCACAGAGTTAGACAAGTGCCAGTCATGCCCCTTTCCTCTGGCATTCGATGTTTCAGTGTGATTGATTTCGTCAGCCAAACAACGGGAGTTCTGTATGTTCCTCTTGAGGAAGGCAGCTGTGGGGTGTAGTGGGCAGAATTCTAAGATGGACCCCAAGATTCCTGTCCCCTGGTGTACACATACCCCCTCCCGGTTAGTCAATCAAACACTAATTTAGGTGCAACTGTGAAGGGATTTGGCCATTCTGACTTGTTCCAAATCAGTTGACCTTAAGATGGGTAGATTCCCTGGTTGGGCCTGTCCTAGTCACATGAACTCTTTAGATCTGGGTCTCGAATTCAGAGAGATTGAAATCACAAGAAGGATTTAACAATTTAACATAAGGGAGATTCTCCTTTGCTGGCTTTGGTGGGGGACATGTGGCAAAAAGCACAGGTAACCTTTAGGAGTTAAGTGGCCCCCAGCTGACAGCCAGCAAGGAAACAGTGACTTTAGTCCTACAGTTGCAAGGAACTAAACTCAGGTACAACCACCTGAACTGAGAAGAGGATACCGAGTGCAGCTGACCAACCAACACCTTGAATTTAGCTCTGTGGAACCTGAGCAAAAAGCCAGTCATGCTGTGCCCGGACGCCTGCCCCAGGGAAATTTTGAGCTGAGTTACTAAGTTTCCAGTCATTTTTTTAAGCAGCAAAGAAGGACTCAGTAATCCCACTTCAGGGTATTTATGTGAAGAAACCCAAAACGTTACTTCGAGGGGATGTGTGCATCCATATGTTCATTGCAGCATTGTTTACAGTGGCCAAGATGTGGAGGCAGCCTGGTTGTCCACTGATGGAAGAATGGATAAAGAGGAGGTAGTACATATATACAATGGAATATTGCTCAGCCATGAAAGGGAATGGGTTCTTGCCATCTGCAGTGGCATGGATGGACCTGGAGGGTATTATGCTGAGTGGAGTATGTCAGAAAGAGAAAGACAGATGCAATGGGATTTTGCTTATATGTGGAATCTAAAGAACAAAATGAACAAACAAAATGGAAACAACCTCAGATACAGAGAACATTTTGAGGGTTTCTAGATGGAAGGGGCATTATGGAGTGGGTGAAAAAGGGGAAGGGACTAAGAAGTACAAATTGGTTGTTACAAAGCAGTCATGGGGATGTAGGATATAGCATAAGGAATATAGTCAATAATATTGTAATAACTATGTATGGTGTTAGATGGGTACTAGATTTATTGGGGTGACAGAAAGGTGGGGAGTTGGGGGGCAGGGTGAGAAAGGTGAAATAAGAAGTACAAATTGGTAGTTACAAAATAGTCATGGGGATGTAAAGTACAGCAGAAGGAATATAGTCAATAATATGGTAATAACTATATACGCGTATAGTGTCAGGTAGGTACTAGACTAGTCAGGTGGATCGCTTCTTAAATTATATAAACATCTAACCACTATGCTGTACACATGAAATTACTATAAAATAATATTGAATGTCAACTGTAATGTCAACTGAAAAATTTAAAAAGGGAGGAAAAAGGTGAAGGGGAATAAGAAGTTGAAATTTCCCGCTACAAAACAAGTAAGTCATGAGCATGTAATGTACAACATAGGGAATATAGTCAATAATTTTGTGTAGCGTGGTACGGTGTCAGATGGTTGGTGGACTTATCATGGTGATCACTTCTTTAGGTATATATATATGTTGAGTAACTATGTTTACACCTGAAACTAATATAATATTGTATGTTAGCTATATTTTAATAAAAATCTTTTTTTAAAAAAGAAAGAAAACCAATAGAAAGAGTAAGGCTAGTCCCCACATCTATCTCCAGACAGACTTCTCTTCTCTTCTCAGGCTTTGCTGCCATACTTTCTTTTTTAGGCTTTCTTTTAGGCCTCCAAGTAAGTCAGTGTTTGTACTGTGGTTCCCTGAAAGTAAGACCTAGCCGGACCATCAGCTTTAATGCATCTTTTGAAGCAAAAATTAATATAAGACCCGATCTTATTGTACTATAAGACCAGGCATTATATAATATATAATATAATATAATATAATATAATACCCTATCTTATTTTACTATAAGACCGGGTCTTATATAATATAATATAACATAACATAACATAACATAACATAACATAACATAACATAATATAATATAATACAATATAAGACTGGGTATAATATAATATAATATAATATAATATAATACAAGACCGGGTCTTATATTAATTTTGCTCCAAAAGACGCATTAGAGCTGATTGTCCAGCTAGGTCTTATTTTTAGGGAAACACGGTACAAGTGTTCATGTGTAGAATATATACATTTATGGTTTCCTCTGAACTGTTGGTGGGTGATCTATTAAACAGTAACCTATCCTAGTAATAGCTTTTCCCTTTCATAAAATGGACATGGCAAGGGAGAAATAATCAAAGGACACAATATAGGAAATTCGCACCAATACACAAATAACTATTAGTCTTATGTAAAAAGGATTCTCTATACACTAATCCAACAAAGGCATAGTAAAAAGGAGTGACAATATTCAACTACTAAAATGACAGAAATTTCAAATCTCAGAGTAAGACTGATAGATGAAGATGTGGAAATACTGACAATATTGGCTGAAGTGAAAATTTGTTAAAGATAACTTGGAAATATCTCATCAAAATTGAAAACATGTGCTCTTTGACTCAGTAATTTCACTTCTAAGACTGTTTATTATCTGTATTAGAACAGTAGCACTTCAACAAAAACCAGATATAAACTGGAAATTTCTTAAATGCTCATCAATAAATTATGATACATACATATGATGAAATGCTATGCAGTTTTTAAAAAGAATGAAACCAATTGATTCATGCTGATATGACATAGTTCAGGTATTTTAAGGGAATTAAATAAAAACAAAAACAAGATGCAGAAAAGTACGCATAGTATAAAAATAAGTGTGTATGCATATATATATATACATATACACACATAGCAGTGCCAAAAAAATGTATACAAGTGGGCACTTTGGTCAACGTTGCTCAAGCAGTAGTTCACTGTAATCAGAAGTG
The DNA here is from genome assembly GCF_004115265.2 of Rhinolophus ferrumequinum. Classification (NCBI taxonomy): domain Eukaryota; kingdom Metazoa; phylum Chordata; class Mammalia; order Chiroptera; family Rhinolophidae; genus Rhinolophus; species Rhinolophus ferrumequinum. The sequence goes on along the minus strand of NC_046285.1, from coordinate 61,631,274 downwards.
TCTGGACGCTGATGGTAACCACTTTGAGAACTTCTTGGTTGCAGAAGTCACACGTCACTTGTATTCATCTTTTGTTATTTGTATATATTGAGTATTACAATTTTAATAGTTTTTTTCCTTTCTTAAAATGTGTATACAGTTTTTGGCACCCTCTGTATATGTAAAACTGTATATGCTTAGAAAATTCATGCAAAAAAACTTAAGACATTGTCAATAGTGATTGCTTTTGGAAAGAGGTACTGAAAACTAGAATATAGGGAAGGAGAATTTCTATATTTTACTTTACACCCTTTGATTAAAAAAATTTTTTTAAATATTTACCACTTTTATAAATTAAAAAATGGTTTACATGACACCCTAACATGAACGTTACTGGAGGTGATGACATATAAACCCTGTTTGAGAGTTGTAAATAAGTTCTACAATTTACATATTTTATAGCGCAACAATTATTCTTTCTTAAAATGGCAATTTTTGTATCTATTTACAAAAGCTTGTTGTATGACAAGACTGACAAAGGACAGCCATTGACAGAGGATACAATTTCAAGAAAGATAAAGACTACCAAAAAGTTTCTTTAAGATCATACCTAGTGAACAGCGTCACTGAGTAACAGGTTTCTTTGTTGTTGTTTTTTTATAATCATCCTGAAAATGATGACAGTTGCTATGTCAGAAGGAAATATAAGCCTTGATACCAATCTATTTCTATCAGTCCTGATACCAAGTAGAACCACAGCAACAGGTAAGCGTTCATAGGAAACCAGAGTAAAGCCAGGCCTCCTATGCCCTCATGAAGCATTGGGCTTAAGCAACTTGGCAAGTCTGTTTAAGGATGAATTGATGATTAAATGAAGTCTGAAGGCAGAAAGATGGTGGGCAGAAATCAATTTTATTATCTAACAGTTATGTAAGAACTTAGAGACTCCAGAGTTTTTAAGAATCTGAAACAAAAAAATATTCACAACTTAGAAGAAAAAAAAAAATCCCTTGTCAGGTCATGTCCCAGTTTATAGTTTTGGAAAATGGTCTACAGATCTCATCCAACTGCTTCATTTTACTTTTTCAACTGCAATGACTGCGACAGATGAAACTCCAACAATAGGAAGTCCCCTGAACATTGGTCACCTACATTTCAGTTCAGGTTTAAAAAAAAAAAAAATAGCCCTCATATCACTGTTAAGCTGTTCTTTTTCCTTTCCTCTCCTTTGTTTTCCTTTCAAATAACTATAAAATGGGAGAAATTTTATGATTCTATCTGATGATTGCCTGCTTTATTATTACAAAACACATGTCTTTGTTCACAGAAAAGACTCTCAAGGATTTAACATCTAACGTCACAAAGTATTGGTGGTGCCAATAAAAGGTATACACATGACTTGTGTTCATCCTTTGTTATCGGCATATATTGAGTATTACAATTTTAATACAGTTTTTTCCTTTCTCAAAATGTGTATACATTTTTGTGGCACCCTTTGTGTATGTAATGTAGATGAGGAATGGAAAATACTGGGAGTTCTCAAGTAATGTAAAAACGTCAAACACCTAGAGCAATTTGCTCCTATGTCCTGATGGCATCTGCCCAGAGGTGAGCACTGTAATTAGGACACCAAATGGAGTCACCAAGTCAGATCAGCCTGCACTAATGCACCCTGCACTAGTGTACCTTCTGGCACTTTGTTTTTCATTTAAAAGTGGATCTCCCTTCACCCCCACCCCAGGTCATTAAGGGAGAAATGGAGGCATAATGTGTCTTAAGGGACCGCTGTTTTCTCTGAAGCCATATTTTAAGGTAGTGTCAAAACAGAGCTTTGGTATCCGGTTTCATCCTATATGACACATCATGTTTGTCTCAGATGACACTATAACCGAGGAGCAAGAATGGAACCTTTTAAAATAATAAATGCAACCTTATTTGGTAAACAAGATCATTAAAATACATACATGTTAGAATTTCCTGGTAAGTTTCTTCTTTGTCCATGCATCCCAATCTGTTCCCCCTTTTAATCCTAGTCCCTCATCCTCCCTACCCCCTACCCATCCCCAGTTTCCCAGCTCTCAAATAGAAGAGTATCCTTTTGGGAACCAGATTGTCAGAAGTATATTTCTGCGCTCTCATTGTCAACACAATTTGTTATCAAGAGTTTTCATTTTCTCCTGGTCTGACAGATCACATCACACACATCAGAAAATATTATTGATTTTCACTTTTTAAAAATTAGTTTTCATCTAATACCCTCTTTGCCAAGTTGAAAGATCTGTTCTTATCCTTCTCAAATTCTAGAACATCTGATATAATGGGTATCCAACTTCTTCAACCTTTCTCTTTCTTTGGTGTCTCTTTATTATTCAATCCTCATAACTCTGTTTCTTCTCTGTTTCTTCCTTGCTTCATCTTCCTCCTCCTGTCTAATGTTGCTGCTCCCTAAAGGTCAGCTCAGGTTTCCAGGCTTTCTTCCTTCCTCTTCACTCATGCTATTGACTCTCCCCCATCTTTATTTTCTTCTCAGACCTTTGGCCACACTCAAGTCCACATTGCCAATCCACGTCTTTATCTGGATGCCTTCCAGACACCTCAGTCGCCTCAGGCTGAAGCAGAACTCATTAGACAGAAATAGCATGTACATCAGTGGGACTGCCATTTTCCTGGGGTCCCTAAAACACAGTTGTCATTTCAGATCCCTTCCTGTCATTGTCACTTATATTCAATCTGTCACCAAGCCTCATCATTTCACCGCTCAACATGCCTCTTGGAGTCAGTTTACTCTCCATTTCTGGTGCTACCAGTAGAGAGCAAAATCTCCATTCTTAAGTACTTTGGTGCACTCCGAGCATCCCACCCTTGCTTCTGAAAATCCACGGCCATCAATCAGTTTTGCAGACCACCAGTCTTCCTAAAGCTCCATCATCATCGTGCCATAATTCTCCATCTTCAAAAACTTAACATAGCTTTCAAGTGCCCACAACTGCCAATGTTCCTTCCAGGAGTTCAAGACTCTCCATTCATGTGGTAAGAATCTACTTAGGGAGCTTGCTCTAAAAGGAAATCTAGACCTACAGATTCAGAATGAGGAACGCTGGGTGGGAGCAACAGGTGGAATCTGTAATTTTCACAAGTACACAGACGATTCTAAAACAGATGTTCTGCTTCAACTAAGTAACACTGATCTGACCCACTCCCTTTAGCCACCTTCCCCACGTTCGTTATCCCAGTGTTATTATTTTACACCTCCTTTCAAATTCCAATCATTCTTGAAAACCCAGTTTCAATAAGCTCCTCCAAGAAAACTCTAACAGCTTCAGATGAAATTAGTACCACAGTCTTGTCCGTGCTTCCCAGGCAAAAATAATTAGATCTTAGCACTTATTGGTTCCCTACTATAAACCAGGCATCATTATATTATAGGCACTTGGGCTAGAGCAACGCACCATAATCCCGGGCCTTAGTCAGTTCACCATCTAATGGAACAGACAAGAAAATGTGTGACTCCAGCGTGGTGTGATAAGGTAGTGAGGGGAGTCAGGTGCAGAGGAGGCGCCATCAGTAGGCCAAGCATGGAGGGAGACACTCTCTATTTTGAATTGAGTGGAGTGAAGTTTAAGATGAGTTTAAAAATGAAAGGAAGCCAGGGGATAAAAAGGAGGAAGTGTGTCCCGAGGCCAAGGGAAACAGTGTGGAGGAGGGAGCAGAAGCCAGAGACGTGTGCTCCTATCAGTACTTGTAAGTTCTTTGGTGGGGCTGGGCCAACAGTCTATTAGTTCATAAAATGTTAGAAGCAGCTATAACTTTAATTCCATCCAATTTATCCTTATTGGACAGATGAAAAGACAGGACCCGAGCCATGAAGCGACTTGCCCAAGGTCAATGGCTTTGGCTAAGCCAATGTTCTTCCCACTACATTACATTGTCTCTCCTGGCCCATGTTTGAGGAGCATCTGAAGTCTTGTTTGCTGACTATTAAATAAAACACAAATTAAAGGAAACTAGCATGGCATTATAGAAATACACAGTTTCAGGAGAGTAGGTTTCCAAGTCTATTTCTATTTTGAAAATACTAGGTAACCTCGGGCAAGTCACTTTCTTTCTCAGGGTCTGTTTCTTTATGTGTCAAAAGGCTGAATTAGGTCATCTTAAGTATCCCCCTGGCTCTCATAGGTCATTCTTTATATATGTTATCATTACTAATAAAATGTATGATGTGGTCTTTGGTCTAATTGCACCTCGTTTTTCACTTTTACAAGAAACGAAACACAGGTCGAAAGACTTTCTGTTCATTTACAACCTCAGTTAACTAGTTAATGTGTAACGGAAGTGTGCAGTAGGATAGCATCAGGAGAAGGGCAATCAACGTGACCGAGAGGTCTTGGAGAAGGTGAAATCTGAACTGTCCTCTGTAGGAGGTGAGGACCTGCCCAGGAAGACAGGAGGGTGTTCCAGGAAGGACACCTGAGCACAGTGTAGGAGTCCAGGCTCCACAGGGGCCTTGAGGGAAGCAGGCTGCTGGGGCAGAGTCTGGATGGGGAGCGTGAGAGGCAGGGGGCACCTGGATGGAGGACATGGCTGTCACAGCAGCTACAGAGTGGACTTGATGCAGGAGCTCAGGGCAAGGGGTAGGAGATAGACTTGGCCGGCAGGGCAGATACCCTCTCCAGGAGCCTGTTTCGTTAAGTGCAGAATGGGTCTTGAGGGCTCTGACTTACGAAAACATGTTCTTAGTTTTACATGCTTCTTCGGTTTCAATTAGGTGTTCTGTAATCATACAATAAATTCTCAGAACTGTGAACGATTACAGCGTGAAACACTATAGACACACACAATGACCATGTTCAAGCCAATGATATTTTAAAGCATTTGTAAAAGGCCTGAAGAATATTAACAGTTCCCTGAGTCCAGGAAGGCTAACAGTTGAGTGTTTTCCTCAATTGCTGTTCCCTCTTTTCCACTTTTGTGTCTCAGTTTCTATATTTTGTCTTATGTTAATTGGATTTGATCTCATTACTCTGATGTGTTTAGGGTAAATTACCTCAAATTCTTTTTGGCAGAGGCTGGGGCGTAAACAAATTATTACTGAAGTTTATCTGGATCGATGCGCATTCTTCAATATCACATAATAAATAATGACAGAGTCATTTCAGGCACCGCACTTTTTAAAAGAGGGGTTGATTATAAACACAATCCCATCAATCCTATTTCAAGTTAACAATAACAATGCTGCATTTGTGTAGCATTTTAGGCATTATAAATTTTTTTTAAAAAATTGTGGTGAAATATAGATGACATAAAACGTAACCATTTAAATCAGGGGTGTCAAAACTGCGGCCCGCGGGCCAACTGCGGTCTGCAATCCGTTTTTTATCGGCCCGCAGCAAATTCCAAAAATATATTTAGTTTACTTAAATAAACCAGGTAAGGCAATACGTACTTCACCTGGAGTGAGTGGCCCGGCTGTTTGTGTATTTTACCACATATGGCCCTTGGTGAAAAACGTTGAAAAAAGTTTGGACACCCCTGATTTAAATGATGTTTCAGCGCACAGCTCAGTGGTATTACATACACCCACCATGTGGTGTCACCGTCACCAGACCTTCTCCATCACCCCAAACTGAAGCTCTGTGCTCATAAACACTAACTCCTCTTTCCTCCCTCTCCCCATCCCCTGACAACCTCTATTCTACTCGCTGTCTCTCTGAATTCGCCTGTTCTAGGTACCTCATCTAAGTGGAATCATACAATATCCGTCCTTTGGTGTCTGACTTATTTCACTTAGCATAATGTTTTCAAGGTTCATCCATATTGTAGCATGAATCAAAATTCACTCCTGTGTAAGGCTGAGTATCTTTCACTGTCTGAACGCATCTTGTTTAACCATTTATCTGTTGACGGACACTTGGGTTCATTCCACCTTTGGTTATTGTGAACGATGCAGCTATGATCGTTAGTGTGCACGTGTCTGCTTGAGTCCTGTTTTCTATTATTTTGGGTATATACCCAGGAGTGGTATTGCTGGATCCCGTGGTAATTCTATTTTTAACTCTTTAAGAAACTACCTACCATACTGTTTTCCATAGCAGCTGTACCATTTCACAGTACCACCAGCAATGTACCGGGTTCTAATTTCTCCACATCCTCGTCAACATTTACTATTTTCCATTTTTTATAATAGCCAGTTTAATGGGTGTGAAATAAAGTTGTTTTTTGATATGTGCATCATATTCCTTGATCCATTCAACACCGGACAGAGCTCCTCCAGGGCAGATGCACTGTCTTTTTCAACTGTGTCCCCATGTCTTCCAAGTAGGTAAATTCTCAATAAATATTTATAGAATGGATGAATGCCAGATTTAAGGAACAGACAGACACCAATTCTGTGAGCAATAGTAGGTACTAACTGTTATTCTCATTTCACAGAAGAAATTGGGACTCAGAGCATTAAGCGACTTGATTGGGATCAAACTGCTGTCTGGGCACTGCCCGCAAGAGCCCTAGTGGGGGCCTTCTAGCTCTAACCCCAGTGACGGGAACTGGTGTGCCAAGGGTGAATGTCAGTCCACTGAAATAGCGCCCAGTATTCTGACTCTGCAGCATAGCTCCCTAAACGACAGACCTGCACAATAAGGACACAGGTAATGAGCAGGTTGGAGGAAAAGGGCTGCTGGCTCAGCCCATATGCGTTTACGACTAGGATTCAAGGAATCGGTTCAGATCTCAGAGCCATGATGCACAGGCACACCTGCAGTCCAAACATAACAAGACACAGTGGGAGAGATTTCTCGTGCCCCACGGGGATTCCTGGGATCCTGCTGATAGGAAAACCATTATTACTTCAGTTAATGGGAAAGGGTAGTCCTGGTACTGACTCCAATAGGAGTGTCCAAGCAACTTGATAATCTTCAGTAAAGAAAAGATATTGTGAAACAGTGAATAAGCTTCCATTTCATGCAAATGAAAAGAAGTCTACTCTAAAACGGAAATTCCCAAAGATAAAAAGTGTGTGCTTAAAAAAGTCAAAGATCAAAAAACGTTGAGAAGAGACACACTGCTTTCTCTGCCCTGTGCACCTTTATTGCAGACCTAGTTGCATCTTTATCTCCCCTGCGGATATCCTATTATTCTATTAATTTCTTCCCCCCCAAGAGGTTTGTTTGTTTGTTTGTTCATTTATAATGATAGAAACATATGGCTCAGAAATATGCTCTCTCTTTCTAGAATTTCTTAACTCTGTATCTGCAGGATCGAATTGGTGTTTAATACAGGTTTTGACCTTAGATCATCAGACCAACCATATTGACTAAAAAAATATATATTGTTTCAGATCAAATGATTTACCAACGATTTTAGAATTGGTTTTTTAGAAAGGCTGTTATACCAAAAATCTCAATATAGCAAAACTATTTCTAACCCTTAACTAACGGTCTGCTTATTTTAAATGATATTCAATATGAACCCCAGGCAAGCCTATAGCTACCTTATGAATTGGTTTGAGTGGGATTCGAACCACATATTCTCCATAAAGCGGGCAATGAGCACCTAGGAATTTTTAACTATAGAAAAGGGAAATAAAGAATGACAGTTGTCCTTAAAATATCAGCACAATCAAACTTAAGAGCACAATTCCTAACACAAATGACTGTGTCTGCGCTAGGCCTGTAATCCCCACAGTGATTTTCCGAATGTCTCCATGCGCTGACCTTTTCTTGTTTTCCTTGGTACCACCCAAATCATTTCAGGTCACGGGACCCAAACCATTTTGCTCAGTTTAGATAGCTGTGGCAAGGCTGGTGCCAATTGTCTTTTAAAATACAAGTATTAATTGGACAGCATTCAAGATCGTCCCTACACAAATGTCACTCAGTCACTCAAGTTGGATATGTCTTCCTGAGTAGGAGAGACAGGGGTGCAGTTAGAGGCGGCCCCTTGGAACTTGCACAGAACCCCGAATGGCCCTGGGATGTGCAGTGGTGGGAGGGGAGAGGAAACGCTGAGAGACGCAGTGTCAGGGAGTGGTACCGGGCCACTGTCACGGGGGCCGTCTGAGCATTTGCAGCATGGATGGAAACTGTGCCTGCCTCACTCCTGCCCTCAGGCCCTCCCCTCCTTCTCCGAGAGAGGCCCACCCTGTCCACAGCACAGCTCTACTGGGCCAAGGAGGGTCCCAGCAACCAGAGCCTGCCTCTCCAAGGCTGTCCCTGTCCCTGAGGGCCCTGCTGAGGGTTCCATGGACACGTAGAGATGCCCTTATGTGTTGATGTGGAAGGAGTTTAGGAGGCCCCAGCCCCTTGCAGAAGAGACGAGAAAGGACGAAAATGGGTTCTGAGAATGGCCTGCAGTGGATGCCTCTGTACGGTCGGTTCCCTCCATCTTCCACTTCTGGGTGTGCCTACTATGGCTTCTTCCAACTGCCAAGGTCCTGGAATTGAGGGAGGATGCCAAACATGCCAAACCACAGGAGCAGAAGCAAGAGCTGTTCGAGAGGGGCGAGAGTGGCTCCAGTGTCAGCTTTGGGGCCTGTTGGCATCACGGGAGAAGTACACTGGGGCCATTGTACTGCGACAAGGCTTCCTGGAATGAAAGTTTGAACATTCGGTGACTGTGGGAAGCATTCAGCAAAAATTCAATTCAACCAGCAGTTAATACGTATCCACTCTGTGCAGAGCTTGTGTGTGGGGTTCTTCAGGGACACTGGAGACAAGCAGGACGTGGGCTCCACCCTCAGAAGGTCTGAGGACTCTCAAAAGAGTAGGGAACACAGATCCACAGACAATTTACACAGCGACAAAATGCCACCAACTGTTATTGACACGTACCGCCCTGGGTTGGGTCCCCTGGTGAGAAGAGGAGGATTCTGGCCCTTGGGACATTCAAGTCCCATCGGTCACTGTTCCACAACACGTGTTTGTATGTTTCATTTTAGACATGTTAAGCTTCAGACTAAAGTGACACATTTAAATGAAGACATTCAAGAGTGGAGCTCAGAATCTAGACTAGCAATATAAATCAGGGATGAAAGGCAATGAGTGAGACCACTGAGGAGCAAGTGTGGGGAGAAAAGAACACCCAGAAGGGTGTGTGGGTGGGAGGGGATGGCGGGCAGCAAAGGAGGAGGAGGCATCAAGGAGATGTTGCATCATTTTAACAGGCGATGCTGTATTAACGGAAACGCATTTCCAGAGACGAGAAGCACAGCAGGTCCTCCTATTGCAATGACGATGGGATGCAGAATGAAGACCGCCTCTGCCAGCTCACCAGTGAGACAGCGGAGCTTTCTGTAGCCCGTGGAGGGGTTGAGGGTAACAGCCGTTCACACAGCCCACAAGGATGGCCTAATGCCATGCTCAGCACTTTAAACACGTTATTCTGATTGCGATTAGTCCTCACCGCACCCTTCCTGGAAGAAGGTACCATGGGGTGTAGAGAAGTTGGGTCACTTGTCCAGACCCGGTGGTCAGCAGGCAGCTAGGTCAGGATTCCACCTCATCCCTCTCACAGCGCAGCCTTACATGACACTCACCAGTTTTAGGACACACAGGCTGTGCTATGTCTGAATCCAGAGGGCAGGGCCTGTATAGGGTCTATGAGGAAGTCTCCTACCTCACCAAATTCAGAAAGAGCAGGTTAACTGGACAAGTGAAGCCTGGCACCATGGCGAAATGCTTCAGTTGATTGATACGAAGCCGGTCAGTTATCAAACCCGTTTCTCCTCTCATAATTTCAGTAACACTTGCCTCATCCTTGGGTGTCTTTTGCTCCAAGCATCTCCTAGGTTCTCTTGTACTCAGGTTTCAAATCTTCTTTCCCCACAACTAATGATACATGCCCCTCTGCCATCCTCTCTGGTCCTGTCTCATTCATTTGCTTCACTCTCTGCTCTTTCTCTGCCTCATCTTATCCTTTCTAACAAGCAAATCTTACAAGCAAATTGCAATTCCTTTCATTTTTCAAGTTTGCCATATTGATGTTGCAGTTTTCTTTTTCTAGTACTTTCTGTAGTTTTCTAGTGCTCTGCAAAGCAAATTCCTGATGGTGAGATTGAAAGTCATTTACAAATCTAATTCTAGTGGTCTTTGTTCACACGCAGCTACTGTGGACACTGAGGGCAAGGCGACACTGCCCTTCTTAGCGGTCAAATCACCACTGTCATCTAATTTTATTTTCAATTAATTTCAAATTTTTCATGTATTCCCTCCTAATAGAAGAAACTGAGTACTTTGTTCTATACCATCAAGTCTGTCATTGTCTTCCTCTCTCTCTGGGTTGTGATGGAGAGACAGCCTGCTGTGGGAAATCCTCCCAGATGGGCAAAGCGGCTTCCCAGACTGCTGCCCACTTCCTTGTGTGGTGTGTGCATGAATGGGCACCAGGGAAGGCATTCTAGGCCACTCTGGTCATCCCTGTCTCTCATCTACAGTTTCTGCCTTCCTCTCAACAAAAGCCACACATCTCACCAGTGTCCCGACTTCCTTTTTTTTTTTTTTTTTTTTAACTCTTGACTGTTTCTTCTTTTTAAATTTTTTTTTGGGGGGAATATTGGGGAACAATGTGTTTCTCCAGGGTTCATCAGCTCCAAATCATTTTCTTTCAGTCTAGTTGTGGAGGGCACAGCTCAGCTCCAAGTCCAGTTGCTGTTTTCAGTCTTTAGTTGCCGGGGGCGCAGCCCATCATCCCATGTGGGAATTGAACCTGAACCGGCAACCTTGCAGTTAAGAGCTCCCACTCTAACCAACTGAACCCTCCGGCTGCCCTCTCCAGACTTACTTTTGAAATCATTTATCTGTCTGGGGTGTCTATCTCCATATAGAATGATGTGCATATGTGATTTTCGTATGTGTTTATCAATGTTCGGGTCAGTTTGCATTTCTTGTGGGTACAGTCCTATGCGTTCATATTGTGGAATACACATGTACTGACACATGGACCTATGTGGTCCTAGTTTCAAATGACCTGAAAGGAACATAATGGTAATTGAACATTTATGCGACACAACATACACATATGATACCTGGGGGAATATATGTAGGATTACCATCAGGATTTTATTTCAAATAGGTAAAGAAGGGAGGGGATTTGCACTGTACTAACAAATGAGTCAGCTTATTTATGGGTCACTGTCAGTGACCCCCTTACAAATGACATTATATACATATTCCTGTGAGGGTCTGACCTGCATGTGGCACTATAGTCTCTGAGTTGATAATACAGGTAATCAGTTCTTTCTACAGGTAATATATGAAAAGAATTGCATGGTTTGAGATATCCTAAAGGGATTAAAGAAAGCAGTTACAAAACTTCCTAAAAATCTAGTTTAAAATAACAAGTACAATGTTGTGTCTAGTTTCAAACTCTGATTCGGCAATCTATTTTTAACCTATCTTATTTCTTTTACAATAAGAAACCCAAAGCTTTTATTTTACTGACATATATGCATTAATCTTTTGTTTTCTGTCCTATTCTGAAATATGTACGATTACAAAATCGTTCAAAATATTACCTGTTAAATGATAATATTTGTTCTATAAGAAGCCTAGAACAACATTTGGGGAATAAGAAACCAAGCCCATAAAATATTTATTTATCACCTCTTTTCTTCAGTAGAAATTTACATTCTCCTGATTTTGTCTACTGATGTGCATCAAGTACTTTAAATTGGGAAAACAGCTCAAACAGGGCATTGATGCAGATTCTGGCTCACAGTTGATCATCTTGAGTAAATGATGCCAACTACAGAGGCGCGGGGAAGCACTTCCTCGAGTTGTCATGCACTCACAAGAACAGAATCCGGCGAGACCCATCACCTTCACCTACGTGCCGGGTAGGTGGCGGAAGGGCAGGCCAGGCTGGCTTTGGCAGTGACGCCAAGAGGTGCAGGAAACGCGGGCTGGCTGCGCGGCGGCGGGAGAGGCTCGGGGCTGCGGCGCCCCCGCCCTCGCCGGGAGCCCCTGATTGGGTCCTCCCGGATCTGCCCGCTTCGGCCCGCTCCCGGCCGGGGAAGCGAGCCCACCGAGTGCTGGCTGCCCAGTCATCGCCCAAGATTTAAAGCGGGCAAGTTTTGCTTGAGACCAAAGACTTTCGCTCCGATTCTGGGAAGAGGGCAGACCTTCGATTTGGAAGTTAAGGAGCTGTTCTTGGACTTTGTGAGTTTTGCTTCAGGCTCTCTTTGAAATTAAACTGGGCTTGATGGTAAAATCGTTGCGGGGGAGGGTGATCCCCTCCCCCACTTGCATTTTTAAAACTAACCGCTGTACTGAAGCTTTAGTTTGCTGTAAGTTAGAGTTTCCTTCCTTTGTCATTGAGAAGCTCAAGGCATAAGTGTTGTGACTAGAGCTCTTGTTAACAAGACTAGCCTGCTCTTAGGACTCGTGCTTTAAAATGGAAAATAAAATGATGAGGGAACTGCAAACTCAGTCAAAACTTATCCTCCATCGATAAGTAACTGTCGCTGGTTCTTAACGAATGGATTGTTAGTCTAACAGATTCTACCTCCTAATGGAAAGTGTATTCAGACCAGTTGTTTCATATGTAATTAACACGTGATTGTTCATACAATTTTTAAAAATTACTCTAGAGCCCACCGCATCCTAACTGCGGCCGAGGTCCGCCCGGGGTGGAAATGTTGTCTTCCCTTCCGGATCACTAAATGACGGAAGCTCTAGCCCGCCTGAGGGGGATCAACCTCAATTCCTGGCACGGCTTGTTCTTTGTGCGGGGGACCAGAGACCGGCTCGGGGTCCGCAGTGAGGGCTCGGGGCCGCCCAGCCGCCGCCCCTCCCCTGCCGGGCCCGCCGCCCGGCGACGCCTCCTGGCTGGAGCAGCTCTCGGACCACGGAGAGTCTGGAGTCTCTTCTGCTCGCTCTAGACCAGGCGAGGTGTCTGTGGAGCCGAGAGGGGAAGAGAGTCGCGAGGTGAGGGCACACTGGTTCGCGCGGGGAACTCCAGGACTTCAGGTTGGAATTGCACGCTGGGGCCGGGGCCGGGGCCGGGGCGCGCAGCCGGAGCAGAGCCCCGGGCCCCTGCCGTCTGTGCCGGCGCAGAGCGCGCGGTCCCGCCGGGAAGAGGGGGCGGCCCTACCCGCCGCGGGCCAGGGCTGCCGGCTGCCGAAGGCGCGGCGGGGAAAGGAGGCGCTTCTCTCCCGGAGCGCCTTTGTTCGCTCCTGCCTGAGGGCGGGCGTCAGACCCCCGAGACCCCAGGCCCAGCCGCCGCCCAGGTGCGGCAGGTAGGCTGGGGGGTCCGGAGCTCCGCTTGGGGTTAAGTTTCCCGGGGCCGGGCGGCTTCCCCCTCCCTAGGGAGTTCCAGCGAGGCGGCCGCCGAGCAGCGATGCCGCAACCGGCCGGAGCGCGGGAGACGGGAGGACAACGCCGCGCCCTGCGGGCCTGGGTTTCCGGCGGGGGTCTCCCAACCCTGCTGCCACCCCTAGACTGCCGGGATGAATTCGGTTAGAAAGCCTGCGCCGGGGTGGAAATCGGTAACCACCAGAATGGGGAAGGTTTTGGCGAGTTTCTGGCTGGGGTAATGGAGATGAGGAAGTGGGCTGAGGGGACACTGGGGAAGGAGACCTCTTCCTAGCGGGAAGGTCTCTGCTACTTTGTTCGGCTCTGCCGAAATTTATTTTGCATCCTGAAGTGATATAGTCAGTTGCTTACTCAGAGACCATATACGTGAAAGTAGCAACTCTTCATCCGACTCTGACTACACACCCTATATTTTATCTTTCCCAGTACTGGTTTTCATAGATTATGGGTCATGTTAAAGGGACATCTGTGTTGAAACCGCACAGTGGCTGGTGGTGGCTTGTCGCTCATATTTAGGGTAATTCTCTGATGAATGTACATCCTTTAGAATTGGATTTGTTCCTCTGTGCCTTTATTTTGGGAAACTTTGCCTGGTCCCTATGGGGGAAGGGAGAGGGATGTGTGAGGAGCTGAAACTGACCCAGAAAAGGATGATTGAAGGTAGTTGTATTAAATAGTGGCGCTAAAAAGATCCCATCCTGAACTTTCTGAAAGAGGAATTGGTGATTAGCAGCCGAGGTTTTAACTTTCTCAAGAGAAACTAATGGTAGATTTTATATGTTGGCGGAGGGGAGTTGGTGGTGGCTGCTTTTATGGGTCAACTCTTTTATTTTAAAGCAAGATATACTCAATACCTGAAATATTTCCCTTTTATACTTAAAATGACCCTCCTCTCTCCTGCTGCATCCCTCTCTTTCCCGTGTCCACGGGCACTTTCCCTGAGTATTTATTGAGCACTCAGGGTGAGGCTGACTGACTGACTGTAACCCTGGTATCTGTGTCCTCCAGGGGCTCACCCTGACACCTAAAGATAGGGATGAGTGATGATTGTGATCATAGGGAAAGTTCAAGCTGAAGCTCAGAGAAGCTAGCTGTTCCTGGGGAAGTGAGAAATGAGGCATGATTAGGAGGCATAAAAGATACTGTGTGTAAATGCTTTGCCACCCCCCACATACCCTCAAAAGCTGGAGAAGAATTTTCAAAATAATGTGTAGGCTCTGGCAAGTAAAAATGTCACATATTTCGCTAAAATGGAGATCAAGTTTCCCTTTTATGAAAGGCTGATTCAAATAGGGAGATTGTAGAAAAAGGAAATAACTTTCTAATTCTCAAATATAGAACAGCTTGAATAATAACTCATGGGTTTTGAAATGGGTCATCTTTTTTAAATGGGTCATTTTGGCTAGAATCATTGCACTTGGTGACTTTCAAATTGTAAAAGAAGAGTTCTTTCTGACGACCAACTGCACTACTAGAATCTATATAACAGAATAGAATGTGGTAGAAAGAAAATGGGAGATTAATTCAGAAAGAAATAGTCTCTTCTAAAGTAGCAAAATGTATCCTATCTTTTTGGAATTTTCTATGTGCTCAGTTGAATAGATCTAAACTTTGCATCTGATGTCACATTATACATTTTGGGGTGGGGGAAAATATTTCCATAGCCATTTTTTATTCTATTGTTAGAATAATCTTGTGAACAGATGCATATATTGTATCTATGTTCCAGAAATCGAGACACAGCAAATTATTACAAGAGTTCTGCCATTTGACAGAATCTCTGCTAGCAAAGATTTAGCTAGAACAGTGTAAATCTGAAATATTTTTCTTACAATATACATATATAGTGGATATAAGAATCTTCGTGTTTTAAAGATAAGAAAGTTGATCAAGTGAGATGTAAACTTTGAATAAACAAGTGATTTTTTTAAACATTTTAATTCTAGAAATTCAGAAGCTGACTTTGCTCTGTAACTTATTTTTAAGATTTATCTTCCATTGTATAGGCTTTAACACTAGAAGTCAGTTTTCTACAGAAAGGAATGTTCTACTCATTCTGCAGGTAATAAGTCCCCAAAATTCAAGTTCAAAATCCTATTACACAGCTTAAGATCCACCTAAGCTTTCGTATTTTATCTCTTATTCCTTTCCTCCAGCTCTTCCTACAACTTTCTGATAGTTCTCTAGACAAAGTAAGTTAAAAGGTTGACTCAACTTAAGTTTCCTTCTCCATAATTTAGAGGGCCTTAAAATCTTTGGTTTTGTCATCATTATTGAAATGTATTTTTAAGTGCTTGTGGGAACCATATTGTTCTTTCCTGTCAAGGACAATGGTAGACCATATTCAGTCAATTAGTAGTGATACTTCTGTTCTCAGTCTCAACATATCTGGGATGTGCTAAGTGGCCCTTAGCAATCAGATCAGTATTTTAAAAAGCTCATATCTAATATTCTTTTGAGAAGAAGAATACTAAAAACCTATCTCCTTATTTTGAAAGGAAAATAATCCTGGAAGAATATCAGCCATCTGCTCTCTACGCCATCATGGTAAAGATACATGAACAATTTCTAGAGTAAGGAAATTAGGGTATGTTGGATACCTGATCTGGACCACACTTTGTCAATAAATTATCTCAAATAATCCTCAGAAAACACTGTATGATATATGGTTTAGAGACATGTGACCAGAAAATGGAAGCACCAGAATATAAATCTACCTTTGTTCACATTCTAAAACTCTTGGTTTTTCCACTCGCTTGCCTCCCTTAGGTCGATTCCAGGTTGCGCTGGAATGTTTACTTACTCCAGTAAGGGATCAATGCTGGAAACATCTCTGAAGCCTTCCCAATGTCCCACCTGTGGCCTACTACACAGTATGTGAGAAATTAATATTTGTTGAATTAATTCAATGTAGGCATTACCTATTTGCTGAGCTGCAAATGCCTGGAGCAGGATAGGTGCGTAATAAATGATAGTTAGCTTATTATAATAAATGTTGATCAACCAAGACAGAAATGTGTTATATATGTGTTATATATACCTCTCATGTTTTATACCATTATTTACTTTTTGTACTCTGTTAAACCTCAATCAAATGTTGTTTCCAAATATCATGTCCAGAACAGGACATATGAACTGCAGTTGGACAATGGGCTTATATGTATAACTTATACAGCAGGTGTATACTGGGTTATATTGTCAACTTATTTCTAAATCACTATTTTTCATATCATATTTTGGCCTCAGCTCTGTATGACTCTTTCATTTCGTCTAATACTTATCCATCTAATATATGCTTAAAACATTTGTTCTGAGTCCTATACTTTTTTTCTCTCCTTACCTTCCCTCCTTCTCACCTCTTTTTTTTAAAAATACAACAAACCCTTCTGCCACTTTGGATCTCCTCCCTTTAGTCCCCCAATCTTCTTTATAGAGGAAAGACTTTGCACACCAAACGTCACAGAGTCATGTGGTCACTTTCCCCATTATCTCGTGCTACTGGAATCAATAAAAGGAAGGAGGGAAAACTGAGATGAAGGGCTAAGAAACAGGTATGTTACAAAGAAAATGAGAAAAAGCTCCGACAAAATGCAGGTGGGAGCAAAACATAAGTAAGTGACTCCAAACTTCAAACAGTGGAGCAAGTTCTTTCTCTTCTTGGGTCACTTGTCTTGGCCCTGCCCCACCCGCTCCCCTGCCCTCCCATCCTGATGGGAGCTCCAAGAAGACCAGCTGTGACAGTGCCAGGCAGGAAGGGCAGGTGAGGAGCTCAGGGACGGGACCTGGAACTGATTAGCTGCTTCTGAGCTGCCCCGATGTCTGGAATTTATAGAGATCACATAGTGAACCCCATGGTTCAGTGCCTCAGTTTCTTATTCTGCAAAATGGGGAGATCATTTCTCCCTCCTAGGTCATCTGAGGAGTAAAGAGTTACTATATATGTAAAACATTCCAAAGGTGCCTGCTATACGATAAACACACCCATGTTAAAAACTGTTGCTAGAGTGGGCAAAAGGAGTTTGTTTCTTAAGTAGGCAAGAACAAAACTGACAAGAATTGTATTTAAAAGAGCAAGCATCCCTGTCAACCCAAACAACTGTGCCTCAAGAATGACGGAGGGCCAAACTTAGAAAAACAAATGTTTGATCTTTATGAAGCCTACTTTATATTTCAGGGTTTTTTTGTTTGTTTTAAATTCTATATAATCACTCATTGCTGGAAATTTTTAATAACTTTTCGTGTAACTCCTCTGAAATAGAATAATACATCCTCTGTAGCCCTGTGCTACCAGTTTCCTTGCCACCTGTCTTTACATAGGGCTTGTCTTTATTTGTTTGTTCATTTGGTATTTCCCTATCTTTATTTGTCATATAACCAGCAATCAAGTCTACACCTTTGTTTAACTTATAAAGAAGCATATAACTTAGTTTCTGTGGGTGAGGAGCTATTACTGCATTCACACTGTAGGTTATATAACCGAATTTCATCCAATACTTACTCATCAAATATTTGCTTAAAACATCCCCTCTAAATCCTATAGTTTCTTCTCTCCTTTCCTTCCCTCCTCCTCACTTCTTTTTGTTCCCCCTTCTGTCAGTTTGGATCTCCTCCCTTAAATCCCCCAATCTTATTTGTGGAGGAAAGACTGGATGCACCCAAAGGACACACACTCCTGAGGTCTTTTCTTCTGTCTCACATCCATGCTTGCTAGGTTGGAATTTAAAGTCTTTGGACTAACACTGAATGACAAACTAACTCTTTAAATGTATTCGTTGTGGAGGGATAACAACTCCCAATAGCTTCTAATCTTTGCCCATTGCTTGAGCAAAGTTTCATAGATAGTCACAGCCATAAAAATGCCTAAACATAGCTGTTGGGCAGAATTTTTCCTTTTTCACAGGCCTTATATTGAAAACACTCAATTTGATTAAAGAATAAAATAAAATTGAGAGAATGTCTATTTTTCATGCTTAAAATGTGAGCTGTGAATTCAAATTTCAGATTGCTTTCTTCCTTCCTGAGCAAATAAAAAGGCAACTGGTACTAAACATTAACCAGTCATGTGTCTTAGCACCAATTACTACAACTAATTTACTAAGAAAAATCTATGAAAATCAAATTATAGCCTCTCCAGTAAATTCAGGGCTTTCTACTTCTTATTTCTTTTAACATGGCAATTTGGCTCCTGAGAATTGGTCCTATCTATGCATAACAGGGAATATAGATGATCAGACAAGCCAGGTAAAAATTCTTGGAATGTAGAACAAAATGCAAGATTAAGATGGGACAGAAAATGTTATCTTTCTTCTCTTTGTGTTATGCCTGGACACGAAACAAAAATTGTCTCCCTGGGACTTTAAATCATAAAAGTTTAAATGTAAAAGGTCTAAAGTATTGAGGCATATTTTTAAAAACTGACTCACTGAAAGAGCATCATTAGTTTATAGTCATATTTTTATCACTTTAAAATTTTGTGCCTCAAATGAGTGCCTCTCCCTATTCCTCATCTTGACTGTCAGTGTGCTTTATAGAGGGAATGGAGAGGGTCGGGGAAATCATGGGGATGAGAAGCTGACAATGTGTGACGTCTTCTCCTTTATGAGGTAGGAGGTGACGTCAGCCAAGAGTGAGGAAGACAGGCCTTGGGAGAAGCAGGGGAGACAGCGTGGCTGGTGAAGAGACTAGGAGAGAAAGAAGGTCCAAAGCAAGTGAAGGATGGTCACATAGCACAGGGCACCTGCGCAGTGAGGGATGGCATGTGCAGTGATGCTGCCTGCCTGGGCATTCCGCTTCTCCAGCAGCCCCTCAGGTACAGGAGCAGAGAAGACAGGAGGACCCAAGGTCTGGAGTTGTTGGGATGGAAAGACGGGAAGCAGGGAGAGGACGGCAAAGGTGTCAGATGATTTCTCACCTGAGACAGGGACGTGGGTAAGAAGAAAAGTCTTACCGAGTGGAGCTTGCTGAGTGGGGTGGGGGCTTAGGGAGCAGGCAGGAGGTGGCAGAGGATTCTAGATGAATGTTTAGAGGTTGTGGTTGAAGGGTGAGTGTACTGGGAAATGCGTGTAGAATTCAGAATTTCAGAGGAAATGCACTTCTAAGTGAAGCCCAATAAAGGACTTTCTTGCTGATTAGTTGTCTTGTGTCAGGGGCGGTAATGTGAACACATGGTATATACGTCGTAAAATAAGGTTCCTTAAACTTCTGAGTGTTGTGTGTCTACTAAATCAGATGTAGAAATATAGTATCCCTAAGAGTAGATGTTGTTACTATATTACAATAATGGCCAGAAACAGGGGACGAGAGACATACGGATGGACAGAAAACTACGTGCATTTTGAATTCAAACGCACTGGCTTTCTCTAGTTAACACTCCTCAGCCCCAGGTCTCAGACTCACTGTTGCTTCTCCTCCTGGAAGACGCCTCCCCAACCTCCACCCAGCTCCCAAATAGGGCCAGGCTGTCATCAGACCCCCCTGTGCTCCCAGCACGTGGGTCTCCCACTCAGAGCTCCGTGACTCGGCCTTGTCTGTCCTGCCTTGCAACTCGCTCCCTCTACCCACATGTTACCCCATCTTCATTTCCTCATGAACTAGCCTTTGAAAATGGTTCCTTTACTCTTTGACTCCTCCCTCTTCTCCTTCTCTGAGTTTATTTTCCTCCAGGCCTCTCTGCTCACCTCTCCCTGGAAAGCTCATCCAAATTCATAGCAGCCGCAGCCTTTATGCTCAGAGTGCCCCCCTGCCCCCATCTTCACTCCTGTCTCTCCAGTCTCATTACCTGCTGGACTTTACCTGTTGTGTCTCCAACACCTCACACTCAACGCAGGTCTAAAACCAACCATGTTTTCCCTTCACTGTCACTCAGGAAACCAGATTTTGTTTTTATTGAGAGGGACTTCTTTGTCTCTTCCTTCCCTCCCCACTTCCACCACCAGACTAGGCCCTCCTCACCTTATCCAGCTTCAGCATGAGGTCCTGACAGAACCCGTGTCATCTCCAGACACCTTGAATCCATGGCATGCCACTGCCAGATTAATCGCTTTTGCATAAAGCTTGATATTTACTGACAAGGGAGTTGTTAAAAATGGAAACACAAACTTCTGTGACTTCCTGCTTCCCTCAGTACTCCCTGGCTCCTCGGCCTTATTTTCAAGGTTCTCTGTAAGCCGCAACCTGTCTTCTTTCCAATGCCTGTTTCTCAAATATTGGCCACGTTGCAATTCTTTCCTTTCTTGCCTGAAACGGGTGGTTTCTCTTCCTGCAACCACCCAAATCCTATTATCCCGGGGTTCCTCCTGATCCTCTGTCACTGATGTCTACTCCTAGGGACTCTCCTATTGTGCCTGGAGCTGGTATTGCCCAAATCAGCACTGACACAGGACACGATCTGTCCCTTACTGTGACGTGCCAACTGTCGTCCACAGGAACTGTGCTTTCATGTGGGCACCGTGCGTCTTGTCTCAACTGGACTGTAGGTGCTTTCAGATTGGAGACTATAAAACACTGCGTCATGACTCCCACCATGCTAGCACAAGTATTTCCACAGCAAATACTCACATGCTTGTAGGATGAATGGAAACACTGGACACTGAGGTTGTTTAACTTAAAGTGCAGACCTCAGCATCCTGATTGACACTTCAAAATTTATAGCAGGTTTTGCATAATATTTTAGGATCACAAAAGTAGACTCAGCAAAGAAATGAGCTGACAGCATGGTGAAGTAGGAAAAACAATCAGGGGTCATTTAGGGAAACTTGTAGCCTATAGGTATACTAACTCGAAGAAATATTGTTGAGTAACTGAGGGGCACAGCTCCAGTCTAAGGAGTATTTGGGGTGGGGTCTGTCACCTTCTTTTCTGATGTTCCTACTTCTATTCTTTATTCTTCTGACTACTTCGGTCTATTAGGAAAGAGAATGCGAAAGCTATCTGTTCCTTCTTCTCAATTCCAGTAGAAACAACCCCAAATTATAGTCCAAATATTTGTGTATTTTCTTTTAAGTAGTTTTTTGTCCTGTTCTCTCCTATAGTTTTTTGTGTTTCCTATTTTCAGCAGGCTCTGAGTCATCTGTAATTGTTATATACCCTCGTTAACAATACATTGATATTTGCCCCCAATTTGCAGAGGAAGTCATCAAATCAGAGTGCAGTGAGGGGTGCCTGAGGTTTGGTGCCTGGCCCCAAGCAGGGGTAGCCATGGAGTTTCCAGCCTGTTAATTGGTCACTGAACGAGAGCTTCGGGCACACAAAGGAAGCTGCACCCACAGCATTCTGTTGTGGATGGTTGCAATGCATTGTTGGGATTGCTTTGTTTCCTGTAATGCCCAGCATTTTCTTTCTCCAGTTTGAGCAGGCCTGTGGGCTTCTCCCCAGTCCCCTCCCCTGCACTTTAAATGCTGAAGGCAGAAGATGTGCTTTGGAGAAGGTGTAAGACTGAAAACCAGAAGAGTGCTTGGTCTCGTAAGGCAAAGCCAGAGTTAGTGGCAACATTGCTTAGCTGTAATTAATGAATTTAGATCTCAGAGGTGCTTTTGCTTTGGGTTGGGAAAAGCTGGCTAGTGACTGGGTTCAAATTGGAGGAGTTCAGATGTCCTTTGTTATGAAAGCTGAGTACTGTAAAAGAGCAGTTTACCTTTCCTAAATCTTCCCCTGCTCAGATGAGTACTCTCCGTGGAGTTTAGTTATGATTGATGTAAATGGCAGGTAAATAATTCAAGTGACTGTGGGTGGAGAAACCTTTTTCAGAACTTTACATTCTGAAGTAAACCTAAATAAGTAGAGTGGGTTGCTGGTTTAGTGATAGGTTCTTTGTCATTTTTCAGAAAACTTTTGACTCTTCGAGGTCAATTCGGAACAGTTGAAGAAATACAGGAAACTAGGTAAAACTTTTCCCATATTTACCTTACGGTGGTGGGGGGGTGGGGTGGATAAAATGAACCTTGTGGGCTGGCTGCTAAGCTGGAGTAGCAATGTTCGCAGCAGCAACACACCAACCGAATGAGTAATAGACCCCATTCATTGGAGAGAGAGTAGGGCCTCTGTGAGTGAAGGGTCCATGTGGGAGCAGCGGAGGTTCGCTTGTGGGCCGATTGTCCTGCAAGAAGCTCAGGCTTGTAAATGACTGTGAGTGTGCCACGCGAGCTGGCACCGGCACGCTGAGCACAGCTGCTCAGAAACGGGAAGTTAGCTTTGCCTGTGGTTCCAAAGGTTACTCTCCCCTTTGCTTCCTTCCCAAAGTCTGCTGGAATAGAAACAAGCTTCAAATGAGAATTTGCTTAAAACTCTTAAAAAACTGACGCTGTCTTAACATCTGTCAATAAGTGTTCTCTGTCACTTTGTGTTAAGCCTCCAATGCCTTCAGTATGTCTGATGGAGTAGGCAGAAGAGGCTTTCCACTTCAGAGGTGGGCCGTTGTCTAAGTGAGCACTGTTAGGACTGGGAGGAAGTGCCCCACCTTCCTCCTCACACGCCCCCCCAATGCTTCCTGTTGTCTTTCTTACCCTTCTTAGAGCATTTGGTCCATGACCAGCCAAAACAATGGGGGGAATTGACTGATAATTGATCTATCCCTAACAGCAGTATTTCTCACCTTTTTGATGGTAAAGCACAACAAAAATGCATTTTATATTACAACCCTGAAGGTACTACTTTCAGTACACTCTGCCAGTCTCTATTCTGTTCTTTCGTTTTCTGTTTTAATGCTGGTAGTGACTTCCTAACTGACGCAGCAGTTTTAAAACCTATGCCCTAGGGGATAAGATATTCCCTGTGCAAAGTCTCAGTGGGGCTTAGCTCTGATCTTTGGTCCTCCTTGGACTTTTCACATGCCTGGCCTTTGTAGTTATCACCCTAATGTAGAGTAATCATAGGGGATGGGAAATGCGAAGGTCTCACAATTAAGTTTACGAACTCATCCTAGAAAAAAATGCCACATACCTCATTGCTGAATATCACTACAGTCACCTTCGAAGCACTCCCCTTGGGAAGCTATGCACCGACACCAGGGCCTAGTCCACCCTTCAAAGCAATTTTGGAACTCTTTTTCTGGAATGGCCATCAGAGCTGTGGTCGTATTACCCTTGATGTCCCGAATGTCATCAAAATGTCTTCCTTTTGATATTTCCTTTATTTTCGGGTAAAGAAAGAAGTCATTGGGGGCCAGATCAGGTGAGTAGGGAGGGTGTTCCCATACAGTTATTTGTTTACTGGCTACAAACTCCCTCACAGACAGTGCCGTGTGAGCTGGTGCATTGTCATGATGCAAGAGCCATGAATTGTTGGCGAAAAGTTCTGGTCGTCTAACTTTTTCACGCAGCCTTTTCAGCACTTCCAAATAGTAAACTTGGTTAACTGTCCAGTTGGTACAAATTCATAATGAATAATCCCTCTGGTATCAAAAAAGCTTAGCAACATCGTTGCAACAAGTTCGCGAACTTCATTGTCAGACCTCGTATGACTGGATGCAAAAGACCTAAAGGTGGGAAGGAAGCCCCACAGCCAGGTTGGGAGGAGACTGCAGGGCACTCTCTGTGTGCGCAGTGGTTTCTATCAGGTGCAGAGGGTGGGGATGTGAGGATGGGGTCTTTGGGCGCAGAAGCAGGCCTTTGCCCTGGGGCTTGTGATGTGGGCTCCGCTGCCCTGCCAGCCTGGACCCTGGAGAGCTTGCATTGTCCTTTCTCTGTCAACCTGTTGAAAGCCCAGGATACTGATTTGTTAACCCTGAGGGAAGAGCCTACTTCTCCAGGCAAAAGGATGTGTTTTCCTGAAATCTATGTAATTTTACTAACAATTGTCACCCCAATAAATTAAAAAAAAAAGAAGAAAGAAAAGAAAAAAGGATGTGTTTTAATTGTGGTTGGCACTGGGGACGGAATCCTTGAGGGAGGAAGGTGCTGTCTCGTCTCCTCGTGGTGGAAGAAAAGGGAGGACATGTGACAGGCTGGGCATCCTGACCCCCAGATTTTTCCAAGTGACCGGCTGTTTGAGTGAAAGGTGGCTCTACGCCCAGCATGCTTCTTTGTACCAACATTCAGAAAACACCTACGTGGCTGTCAGGCGCAAACCTGGATGCTGAGGGTAGGCTCTTTCCAACATCATGCCTTTTGTCAAGGAGTTCACCTTAGTGTAATTGGGGGCGGCAAATAAATAAAAAGTCTCAGTACAGGAAGGTAGGTGTAAGAAGGTGATGTGATAATTAATACAGATCAGAAACATCTTTGGGAGGGGGGTGGCCCCGGTTCAGACTTCCCAGAGATGGATGTAGAACTCAGGCAGGATTAGTAGACTTCTTATTAGCAAGGGGGCTTGCCAGGCCACAGGACTGCTGGTACCAAAGCTGGTGGGTAGGAAATAGCCAGTGTGGTTTAGCCTGCAGCCAGCAATTTGGTGTTGTCGATTCTTAGAAAGCGTCAGAAGGGGCTTAAAGAATTCAGTTAGTCTCGTAGTTAGATCTGAGCTTTAGAAAGGTGGCTGTGACTGGGGAGTGGAAGAGGACTAGGCCAGGGATCATTTAGTCTGCCGTCCTGGCCTGGGTGAGAAGCGATGGTGACGTGAAGGGGTGAAGAGAGATTTCAAAGAAGCAATTCCCAGCGTTAAATAACTAGATATGGAATGTAGGAAAAGGAAGACTTTCAGATTTCTGGCATGGATGCATGAAGTGCAGGCAGACATAAATAAGGAAACAATGGAAACAGCAGGTTTTAGGGGAGAAGACAGCAGAATGGGTTAGACATGGCAGTTGAGTAACCCCCTGTGTCAGTAATTATCTACTTCTATCTATATATCTATGTATATGCCCATTTAGCTTGCACAGACACTGAGGTGAATGGTGTTATTCCAATTTTTCAGGTTTGTGGGTTCGGTGCATGATACGGTACAACACACAGTCGGTGACTGAGCCCACGTGGTGCTCAAACTGCAACTCTACAAAAACAGTGCTTTTTGGCTGTAATCTTACAGCTTCACAGTTTTGAACATGTTAACTTTGAGGTGTCTGTTGAGTTTCCAAGTGAAAACGTACAGAAAGAACATGACTGTACAGAATTGGGGCTCACAAAGTCACTTTGGTTAGAGAGACTTTGGACTGTGCTTTTGAAAAGCATACCTCAATTCCTTGATTAAAAAAAAAAAAATCTTACTCTAATTCCTGCTTTGTCTGGAGTAAGCTTTAGTGTTTTATTTTTACTATTAGGAACTTTCTTTTCATCATTCATCTATTTTGTCTTGAACTATATAGCTATATAGTTCAATATATTCATGGATATACCCATTTGAGAGATTTGAACTTTAAGTATAGAAGACGATAGCCATTTTGGAGGGCTTTTTCATTTGTTTTTAAGTTGAGAAGAGAAAAAGGTCTCTGTTTTATGAGTAAGAGGACAATGGACAATACTTTCCCTTTCCCTCTATTCCCCTAAAATAAACAGCTCTGTGCCTCTAATAAGTACTAGGTGCCTCATCACTTTTTGTCCAGATCAGTCCGGTTACAATTAGTTTTTCAGGAACTAAAGTAGTTGGTTTCTTTTTGGTAACTCATTAACCCATGCATTTGTCATCTTTTCTCATCTTATCTTTAATAGGTCACACTTAACTTTCACAAAAGGAAGTACATGGAATAGCTGCATGAGACCCGTTGCCGACCTTAATGAAGGATGCCAGAGTGGAAACATTCTGATGTGCCAGTGTCCTTATTCTACAGTGTCTTCCGTTCTTTTGCGATCTTAGCACATATGGAATTAAAAGAAAACATTTTGCGAAATAAGAAGCTCCTTTTACATTTTTAATGACCAACATACATTAAGATGGACATCTGTTCTACAGAAGACAAAGTTCTATGGTCTCGAAGAAGCAAATGCCCATTGGACACTGATCCTAAATAAAAAATGGACATCAGAATGTTTGTTAGTGGCAGAAGAGTAAAAAAACGTCAGTTTGTTCGGTTATTTGCCACTTGCTTTATACTCAGCCTCATGCTTTTTTTGGGACCATTTGATAATCACATTGTGAGCCATATGAAGTCCTACTCTTACAGATACTTCATAAATAGCTACGACTTTGTGAATGCGAGCCTGTCTCTGAAGCGTAGCAAGAATGGAGCCCCTCGCTACCAATACTTGATTAACCACGAGGAAAAGTGTCAAACACAGGATGTCCTCCTTTTACTGTTTATAAAGACACCTCCTGAAAACTACCATCGGCGGTCTGCAATTAGGAGAACATGGGGCAATGAGAAGTATGTTCGGTCTCAACTCAATGCCAACATCAAAACTCTGTTTGCCTTAGGAACACCTTCTAATCCACTGAGGAGAGAAGCACTGCAAAGGAAACTGGTTTTGGAAGACCAGATGTACAATGATATAATTCAGCAAGACTTTGCTGATTCTTTCTATAATCTTACTCTGAAATTACTTCTGCAGTTCAGTTGGGCAAATACCTTTTGTCCACATGCCAAGTTCCTTATGACTGCAGATGACGACATATTTATTCACATGCCAAATCTCATTGGATACCTTCAAAGTTTAGAACAAATTGGTGTTCAAGACTTTTGGATTGGTCGTGTTCACCGTGGTGCCCCGCCTGTGAGAGACAAACGCAGCAAATACTACGTTTCCTATGAAATGTACCAGTGGCCCGCTTACCCTGATTATACTGCTGGAGCTGCCTACGTGATCTCCAGTGACGTAGCCGCCAAAGTCTATGAGGCCTCACAGACACTTAACTCTAGTCTTTACATCGATGACGTGTTCATGGGCCTCTGTGCCAATAAAATGGGGATAGTACCACAATACCATGTGTTTTTCTCTGGGGAAGGTAAAACTCCTTATCATCCCTGCATTTACGAAAAAATGATGACATCTCATGGTCATGTAGGAGATCTTCAGGACCTTTGGGAGGATGCCACAGACCCTAAAGTGAAAACGATTTCCGAAGGTTTTTTTGGCCAGATGTATTGTAGGATAATTAAAATAGTTCTCCTTTGCAAATTGACCTATGTGGACACGTATCCTTGTAGAGCTGCCTTTGTCTAACAGTACTTGAATGTTGTATGTTCTTACTGTCACTGAGCCAAACCTGTATAAAAAAAACCTTTACATGTTTGTCTACACCCTAAATGAAATGAATATGAAAAAACAAAGAAATATTTTGAAAGCCCAGTCTTTCAGAATGTTTCTTTGATTCTAGAAGCTATTCGATATCTTATCTACTTCATTGCCTAAATCCATTTCAAGGAATTTGTATTTAGAAAAGGTTTATGAAAACCAAGCTAAAGGGAAATTCAAGTTCTCAATACCGCATATATATTTGACGTATAGAGAAGTTATTAAGGAGCCTTGGTATTAGAATAACTGCTTTTGGAAAATACCAAGTGAATGTAGATAGAGTTCAACATTTCCAAGAAATGAATATATTGTTAGATTAGGTTTACAAGTTACTTTTTTATTAAAGAGCACTTGATGGAATTTTGGGGGTAAGGGAAGGTTGGCATAGGAGAAATGTGAATCTGATAAAAGTAAGTCCCGTGTTCTTCAGAGAAGATTTAGGAAAATGTACAGCAAGTCCTCAAATAACCTGATTTTGTTAAGCATCATTTTGTTATAATGTTGATAAAATGTATAGGAACTTAACTTTTCAATTAGCCTACTGTAAAATTGTTTCATTATACATTGTTTCACCGCAGTTCCAACAAGCTATCAACAATGTTAAGTGAGGACTTATTGTACACAATTTCTTTATAAACAGCCAAATCATTTATTGTAACATCCATGTAGCTATTTTACCTAGATAGTGTTGAAGTCATTTAAAACATATTTATGTCTTTTTATTCAAAGTTTAATGTAAAATTTGAGAAGTCATTAGCTCTGCCCTAATGAGTACTTTATATGGTTTTTGTTTTTTGTTTTTTTTGATTATTAGAAAATGACCCAAAACTTGGGCAGTTTGTTACCTATAGGGTCCTTCTGTAGGGAGAAATCATTGTTCATTCAAACAAGCTTACTTTAGTTAAATGAATTTTTCAACTGGTTTTTACATATTCAATATCAGTCTGTTTTAAGGTAGTTATTTGAATGTAGTTTGCATAGAGGAGTGTAATAATGGAGAAGACTTCAAAAGGAAAGATAGAATATTAAAAGCACCTTTTCTCCATAATTTATAAAATTCTTAGCTTCTAAATTATTGTAATGATTACTAAAATTAACCCATCCCTCCCCAATAAGGTCTCATAAACCATAGTCCTTTGTTCCAAGTTCAATTTTAAAATTGAAAGTATTAACCATCACATCAAAGCGATAGTATCTTTAAAAATCTATTCTTTCATCAAAATAATTATCAGAGGTATTGTCAACTTTTAAATATTTCAAATGTGAAGGCAGAATGAAAGATAGAAAAGTTGCCAGAATGAGGTTTAAAGCATTTCTAAAACCGCGAGTGTTCCTTATAATCAAAGAGATGGCTGAGATCTAGTAGCATAAGTTACATTTATTTTATAAAGCAGGATAGAAATGTGGCTAAGATGCAAACAACTTCCCCTCACTACAGAAAGTACTAGGTGATGTCTATTATGGGGATTATTTGAAGGCCAAAATAGTGACTTCAGCAAAAGCAGTTGAACTGATTATAGAACCTTTGTCTGCAGAGGTGCCTATTAGGAAAAACTAAGATGTTTAATGTAATTAGATGATGTTTGAAACATGAGAAACAAAATAACTGGAAAAGAATTCTCAGTAAACACAACTTGATGATGACATATATAATTTTTTGGAGGTAGCTTTTTAATGTTTACAGACTTTTTGTTTTTTATCTATTTTGGAAATTGAGGCTTGTTTACATTGATTGCTCAGATAATTTAGAATTTTTAGCTAATCTCAAAACTAGTGTCAGCCATTCTACTTTGTAATTACTTTCCGAGTAGGTTCTGGGTTTTTAGATCATTACATTCTAAATGTTCTGACCAATTAAAAAAAACTGTAGAGAACAAAATCGCATTTTGACAAAGTAGATTGATAACTACTTTGTATTAGTTGATTCTTTAATAACCGTTTGTCTTTTGGCCGTACATACCCTGTGTATCTATACTTGTAACTGTTTAAATTCATTATTGATTGAAAACATCAGTGTTTCTCTGGCCATCGAAATGATCTTGTTTACAGCAACCCTTTTATGAAAATTACTTATTTGTGAAAGTGCTCTCCTCAACTGTGTTCATCTTTTTATTTTTGCTTAGAATAGAATGGACAGATTTAAATGTAAAGGAAAGATGAAGGCACTTCCTTTTTTAATAAGGAAATTGCTAGATGCTTCCTTCATCAGACTTCAAGTACTGAGAAGAATATATTGTACATACAGTAAAAGGATTTCAACCTTTTAAAAAGGAAGGAAAAAGCTTTTTGGTGCTCCAATGTAGGATTGTCTTAAAAATCGTAAACAAAGGGAAAATAAACTATCAGCCTGGACGGTCACTTGAGTAGAAGACAGTTGTACACAGTGTTATTGCTAAAACCTTTTTACCTCTTGGTTGGTTTGCATCTTTTTTCCATATTATTAATTTTATACCAAAATGTTAGATATTTATATTATTTGAATTTTGCTCTTATATGGCAAAATAGTGGTTTTTAAAAAATAAATCTGTGATTTCCAATAAACAACTTGAAATTGTCCACAGATGTGTATTTTCACAAGAGTTTTTAAACTCCTGTGTGAACATCTTTTGTTTATATAATCAACTTGTCCTGTTTAATGTCAGAGAGGCCGGTAGTACACAGTCTTAATCCTATGAGTATTGCTGCTCTGACTTGCTCCTGTGCCCAGAATGGAAGATGTGTCCTCTGTATTACGGAGCCACCTAAAACACCTCTTCTGTTTGTTAAATGACTTAGGCCAGAAAGTCTAAGTGAGGGAGTTCTTCTCCTAATGGATTGTTCAGGAAGGGATGAAATAGGAATCTGGAGCCACAGTGTCTTTAGACACCATTTGAAAAGGTCATAGTTTCCTTTTCCTTGGAATCCTTAGCTGTCTGAAAGTAGATTCAAACTTAGCTGTCTCTTAATGGCAGGAATGTTTTTAGGCCTCGCTTTGGTGCTTCAGCATACGAGTCTTTGTACATAGGGTGTTCCCATCTGCTCTTCACCTGATTCCTGCTCACTTCTTAGAAGGGTAGATGGTGTCATTCAATCAATATATATATTTGTAAAACTTGGAAGCAGCTCAGTAAATTTGGTTGTATTGGAATGTTTTACCTGCAGGACATAATTGAGGTGTCTGGTTGGGTCTGAAATGACGAACGCTTGGAAGAATTAATTAACCTGTCCTATGTTTGGGACTTCAGTTGAACACCTAGCTGCAATGAAAATCAGAACAGAGAACTCTTGATATGTGGGGCTAATCTGCTGTAGTGAGGAGAAGAATGTTAGGTGTTTCCCTGACTCTGTTTCCCTCTAATCACTGCATGGTGCATTGAGACAAGCCTCCATCACAGCACGCTTTACGACAATCCTTTGCTCCAGAACTCAAAGGCTCCTGACTGCCTCCAGCATCAAATCTAATCTCTCCCACCTGCTTTTCAAGGCCTTTTGTACTCTTCCTTTCCTTCCTCATTCCCTGTAGCTTTATTTTTTCCACTGTCACTATTATCCAGCACCAATCTCATTCATGACCATACCTGTGTCAGTTCGTTTCTCTTGCAGGAACATTTGTCCAGTACCTGGTGAAATCTTGGAAGTCCCCAACTGTTCTTCCATTAAGCATCTCCTGCCCACCCCCCAAAATATACTTAATCACACATACTATTGTGCTACCTACGAATTGTTTCATGTGGCTTTTTCCTAGCTGAAATATAGGTTCTGAAGGTAGGGACTGTGCATAGCACCGTCACATAGTGCTTAAAAAATCATTATTTTCTCCAAATATAATAACGTTATTCTGGCAAGCCATCCAAATATGAAAAGAGATTAATTATTCAGAGCCCTAATGGATACTGTCTGACATAACATTTTACCTAAACTACTTAAAAGTTTATAATTATTTGACAAAGTCTGAATGCTTACTGTATGCCAAGCTTATTGTATCTATCAACTCAAGCCCCAACAAATTTGTATTAGTTTTGCACAAAACCTCAAATCTATAAAATCAAAAGTGAATAAGAAAATATAAATTAAACTGTTACAGCAAAGAGTAGTGATTTTAAGGTATTTAAAGCTAGTGGTAAAATGAAAACAGTAGTCTCATAGATTCTCCCATCTCCTGCTTAATCCATTAGCTAATTTTGCCTTTTCTCAAAGTTATTTTGCAAGAGCCACACAGATATTTTGTTGCATTAAGTGCTGTAACTTTAACTTTGTATTTCTCATTAGAAGTATGATTTAACGGTCTGTAAATTCATACAATAATTCATCAACTAAAAGGACCTACTTAACTAAAACTTTTTAAAAAGACTTATCATTCTAAAAGTAAAATTACAATTATAGAAATAAGTATGGATTGTAGTAATAGAAAAGTCCCAAAAGATATACCGTCACTTGAGGAAAACAGCAGAACACATTGCCAAGTACTGCTTTTCAGAGACAACCCAACTAAACATACTTTCAGATATACTGAATTGGGTTATTTAGTATAACTCAAAGATATTTTCAATCAGTAAGAACCCATATGTTTCCTTGAGTACACCTTAAAGTGAAAGAATATAAAGTAGTCCTAATTAAACTAATATTGGCTTTAATCAAGGAGCAATTCCTAAAGATGTTTGTTCATTCCACAGGCATTTTTTGGGAGGCCTGCTAAAAGCTAAACATTATGATAGACCCCAGGAATAAAAGCAACTTAAAAGACAATAAGTCAGATGGTGTAAGTAGAACCAATGTGATGAGTGCTAGAACAGAGACACAGAGGTAGTGATGGGAATTCTAAATATAGAGAAGATTTTTTAAAAAAATGAATATCCCTTTATGCCTCAGGTCTTTGCAACTGAACTGCTAAACATTTACATGCATTGCAAACACCTTCCTGTAGGCCAAAAATAACATTAAATTTGTATAAATTGTGTCTTTGGGGAACCTATTGCCTGTAAATGCTTTTAAACCAATAATTAATATCAACAATAGTTTACATTTACTATTTTCTTGATAATTCATTTTTTTTAAACACTGAGTATCCTTGGAAACTTGGTTTATAGGACGTCATTTTCAGTTCTTGCTTGTCGCTTTCTTGAGATCCATGAGTTTTGTTCTCAGGTATTTAAGTGAAGGTTAGTATATAGAATAAATATGTGATTTTATCTGGGAAAGATAAGTGATGAGATTTAAAATTGAGGATAGGATACTCTACCCTCCACCCCCCACCCCTCCCTAAGGAGTTAAAATGACTTCTGCAAAGGAATCTGCAATCTTACCTGATGGGGGAAAGATTTTCTGGACTGTCTAGCTGCTCCAGCTCAGCGTTCTCACCACCAAGCCTGCTTTCAAGTACTTCTTCATTCTGACGTAAAAGAAATTTTGGTAAGAATAGTGTATTTTCTGTGGAGGAAAGAGAGGAAATCTTTCTCTCTCTTTCCTCCAGTTTTTTGGTTTGGTATTGGTTTTGTTTTTGGTTCTCTAGACGAGCATCATATTCTGTTTCTCATCTTTTCTTTCTTGGGTTTTCCCCAGCCACGCTGTGGATCTGTTACAGTTGGCCCTTCAGGCTTCCTTTAGGAACATCAAAACCTCATTCTCGAAAGCAGGTATCCTTTCTCCGTAATGATGGGTCAGTAACATTATTCCCTTCCCCATGATTCACAGAAAAGATTCAGAGTTTGAGCTAAAAGATAAAGAGATCATTTGACAAAATATCTCCTCCTCTTCCTCTCTCTCTCTCTCTCTCTCTCTCTCTCTCTCTCTCTCTCTCTCTCTCTGCAACCTGCCTGAGGCCAGAAAGAGCTAGAGGCAGAGATAAGCCTGGAATCCACTTTCACAGGCTAGTAATCACACGTCTGTTCTATCACACCACCTCCTAAAGCAGTTGGTTCCTTAGGAAGTGCAAAGTGCCACCAGTGCAGGCTCAAAGCCAGCTGGTCGGAGGGCCTGGCCCACTACATGCCAGCTCTGAGACCTTGGGCAAGCTCACTGAACCTCTGCCTTGATTTCCTCCCCTTGAACGCGAACCCCATTGCACTATGTCCTGCAATAAGGCTGTGGCTCTTTTTCAGCACATAAGTAGGCATTTAATTCTCAGAAAGAGGCAAGACTCCTACTTGCCTCTTTCTTGAAAGTTTGCTTTCAAGAAAATAGCATTTTAACAAGGAAGTGAATTTGTATAACATTGATAGTGACGAGAACATCGTAAAAGTATTAACTAAGAATGAACAAGTAGATAATTAACCAGCATTTGAGTTCTTCCTGCTTGCTAGGTGCTATATAAATGAGTGATTTTACATTCCCAAAAAAGGGAAGGTAGATTTAGAAAGTACCCTCTTGCAGAAATATTGTTAGGGAAAAGTTTAATGAGTAAACATAAAGATTCCTTGTAAATTAGAGCTGGAAGTTGAAAGATGAGCTTTCCCCAGACTGAGGAACAGATGGGACGTCTTGCAAAATAGGTGAGCCGGACCTGCTTCTCAGTGTGTTGGCAGAGTAGGAAGAGTCCTCTCCCTGGATTAACAGGAAGCAGTCTCAGTAAACTTTATTACCCACAATGCTAACCAGAGATAGCAATTCAAAAATGTTCAGTGGGTGAAAGAAAATTGCGGGTCTTTGATCTTTTTCGTAGATGTCTTCCCAAATCTTGCATCAGATCCAGAAAGCAAGCTAACACATTAAGGAGTATTTGGGACACTAACTGCTAATTCAGCTCTAACATACAAGGGAAATCTTACTTTCCAAGTTTATATATTTTTTCTTTTTCTTTTAGATTTTATTGGGGAAAGGGAACAGGACTTTATTGGGGAACAGTGTGTACTTCCAGGACTTTTTTCCAAGTCAAGTTGTTGTCCTTTCAATCTTAGTTGTGGAGGGTGCCGTTCAGCTGCTGTTCAACTTCAAGTTGTCCTTTCAGTCTTAGTTGTGGAGGGCACAGCTCAGCTCCAGGTCCAGTTGCCATTACTAGTTGCAGGGGGCACAGCCCACCATCCCTTGCGGGAGTCAAACCAGCAACCTTGTGATTAAGAGGACACGCTCCAACCAACTGAGCCATCTGGGAGGCAGCTCAGCTCAAGGTGCCGTGTTCAATCTTAGTTGCAGGGGGCGGAGGGAGCCCACCATCCCTTGCGGGACTCGAGGAGTTGAACCAGCAACCTTGTGGTTGAGAGCCCACTGGCCCATGTGGGAATCGAACCGGCAGCCTTTGGAGTTAGGAGCACGGAGCTCCAACCGCCTGAGCCACCGGGCCGGCCCCTATTTTTTTCTTTTAAAGTAGGATATAATTTCAATAAGAAACTAAATTTTTAGTTTCCTCTAACTACATATATTTGACCGGAGATTAGAATATATTTTTCATTTCAGTTAATACAGAAATAAATACTAATCCTTGGAATTCAAACCAATCTAATTATTTTCACCACACTACCAAAGCTGTTTCTTCACATTTTCTAGATAATGTTGAACTAATTACTATGGCAGTTAATGTTACAATTTATCCCTTTCTAGTTCCTCTTCTGATGTTATTGTGCCTGAAACACCTGCTGAACTTTGAGTCCTGGCCTTATTTATCTTGGGATTCCTATTATGTAATACAGGGCCTTCGTATAGAGTAACCACTCTTACATACAAAACCTCTTCTCACTGTGAAACTTGCTACTACTTGTAAAATGAATTGTACTCTTTCCAACTATACTGATCTATTGTTAATGTGGTGGATTGTAGAGTCTTATTTCATGACAACCTAGTGATGGAAAAATAACAATGACTCAAGGTGTAGGTACAGACTTTGTCATCTTTTACATTGAGTGTTGACATCCCTCTAATTGATAGATTTTGTCATCTATGAGATGCCCTCATGGCTTTGCTGAAATGGCTGAGCATCGACTTGGTTGTGTCAACTCATGTTCCTGTGACCACATGTCAGACAACTGGTGTCAGGTTAGAAGGAGAGTCTTCTGCCAACCAGGTTAGATGGAATATAACCCTGGTCCCACTGAGTTGTGATGGAAAGGATCCATAGCAGATCTGAGGACGGCTTTAATAAAAACCTGCAGTGAGGTTCTTAACTACAGGCAGACCTCGGAGACATGGGTTCAGGTCCAGACCACCAGAGTAAAGTGAGGAGCAAAATAAAGCAAGTCATATTTTTTTTGCTGGTGGAAGTTTTTGCCTTGAATTTATAAAAATGGAACATCTGTGAAGTGCAATAAAATGAGGTATGCCTATATACTGTACAACAATGTTTTACTAAGGCTTATGCAGATAAGTTGTGTTCTAGTGCAGTGGCTTTCAAATTCTGACCACATCCACAAGAAAAACATTTACATCATAACACACATACATATTGTGATTTATAATACGAAATATATACTTGGTCTTTGTCCTGTTTCTAGCACAGAGCTCCTAAAACCCTTGGAATTTCAAAAGTGGTAAGAGCGATAAAGATGTCTTCGTATTCCATATTCACAAGAAACCCCTTTCCAACACAGGTGAGTTTTGTTTTAATGATGTGACTTTTGGAAACGACCTAAGGATGGGGGCTGGTTACCAGGGGAACCAACTATGTAATTAAAAGGTTGGAACTTTCAGGTCCTTCCCTCACCCCACCCCCACCCACTCTCTCACAGGGAGGGGAGAGAGGCTGGAGATTGAGTTCACCAGTGGCCAATGATTTAATCAATCATTTGATGTAATGAAACTTCCATAAAAACCCCCAAAGAGAGCTTCCAGGTTGCTGCACGTGTGTAGCTTGCAGGAGAGTGGCTTGCTCAGAGAGCATGGAAATTCCACTCCCCTTCCCACATACCTTGGCCTGTGCCTCTCTTCCATCTGGCCACTCCCGAATTATATCCTTTTTATAATAAACTGGTAATCTTGTAAGTAAAATGTTTCTCTGAGTTCTATGAGCTGTTCTAGCAAATTAATCTAACCCAAGGAGGGGGTCCTGGGAACCTCTAATCTATAGCTGATGGGTCAGAAGCACCAATGACAACCTGGACTTGTGACTGGTGTCTGAGGGGATTGGGGGAATCTTATAGGACTGAGCTCTTAACCTGTGGAATCTAATTCTATCTTCAGGTAGATAGTGTCAGAATTGAGTTAATTGTTTGGTAGTGTTGGAGAAAACTCTCTCTAACTCTCTCTCTCTCTCTCTCTCTCTCTCTCTCTCTCTCTCTCTCTCTCTCTCTCTCTCTCTCTCTCTCTCTCTCCAGACATACTTTTCAGCAGACAGACATTTTCAACCTAAAAATCTAGGAGGTGATAATTGAACATAAATAATTGAACATATTTGGGGTCAAGGGAATTGCAATTCAGGAAGTGAAGTACAGATGCAGGCAGAAGCCCAAAGAGTGTCCCCCACCCATTGCAGGAGGGCAGCTTAGGGTTTTTAATGGGGAAAAGGGAGGAAGATGAGGTAAATTTTATTAAAGAAGAGTCCTTTGGTGCTAGATAAGGTTAGGTTTGTATTTCATAGATTGGCTTGAGACTTAGTAACCAGGCATAAGGCTAGATTTGTACTTCATTGATTAGGTTACCGATTAGGTTCGTTATTGGCAAAGTCCAATTTCATCAGTCCTTCCAAACAGGATATTCTCGTTCTTACTGATTTCCGTTGGCAGTTTGGTCCAGTTGAGAAGATAAAGAAAACAAGATGTGCAGGGCAGTTCCTCTGAAATGGCTACTCTGGCTCTATTTTAATATGCCTCCGCTCATGTTATCTTTCACATGCAAAAAACTGATATGATATACTCTATTTTTATTTTTCAATTAAAGCTGACATTCAATATTAGTTACATTAGTTTCAGGTGTACAGCATAGTGGTTAGATACACTCTATTTTTTTATTTTATTATACTATCCCATTGCATTCTTTTCATTTATTTATTTTTAAATGCTGGTTAACCCACCAAACTGAGTTTACTATCACCATTGTGACCTGCAATTTGAAAGCCTCTTAGAGAGTGAAAAGAACACAAACTTAGACGTGAGAGGCAGACCTGGGTAGGAATCCCTGGCTTCCTTTTTATTTAAAAGTGGCCTTGGGAAGACTTCTCTGCACCTTAGTTTTGTATCTATAAAATAATGTACATCTGATTACATGTACATCAGAGGGTTGTTGTGTCGATGAGAGATTATGTATTAAAATATTTCACACAAAGAAAAGACTCAATGGCATTTATAGCTGGCTCTTTAATATCTGCATTGTGGGGATTAAAATGGATGTAAAGTAATGTATGTCAAGTACCCGGCATGAGGACCTTCAGTAATTGCTGGGCGATTCCTCCCTGCTCACATATAACATAGAACCCATATTTCTCACTAGCTGGGAGATGTTGCCCAAGTTGCTTAATCTCCCTGCGCATCCATTTACTTCTGTGTAAAATGAGGGAGACGTGTGATTTGGCTGTGAAACATTCCTCTGCTTCTAATACAAAATACCAACATAGTGTTATTGCTGCCGATTTTGAGATGAAAAGCTAAACTGTAGCCAGAGTACTTTTGGGAAAAATTCAAATAAAGCTTCCTGAAAGCTCTAGGAGGCGGACAGCATATTCAAATAAATGCTTGCTTTTTTCAAATATTGGTCCTTTTATTCAAATAATGGACCAAGAAAATTGTCCACAGACCAACCCACCAATTGCAGCTATTTCTTTGTTAGGGATTCCTTATGAGTCTCACTGAATTATAAAGTAAAATGAATTGTACAATGAATTGCTGCTCAAGGCAGAGCAGCAAGGTCCTTGTGAAATCATATCCTGTTTCCCTTCAGTGACCCTGACTTGGAGCTTCCCCTAGGGTATCCTGAAAGGGGGATTTTCTCAGCCAATTGGTGTTTTAAAAGGGAGCCAACTCATGAACTACCCTATTGAGAGGCCAGTCAGGTAGAAAAGCCCCTTCCCCTTTATGTTCATTTCATTCTGAAGAAAAAGGGTGCAGGTGAAAGCAGGCAGGCTGGCAACTGCTCTGGGCCCCTGTACCTCCATCTCCGCCCCAGCCTCTCTCATTTCAAAGTGACACCAACCCACATATATGTTCTCTAGGAGCTCCTTTCACATGACTTCCTGTGTTTTCTCAATAAGCATACAATCTAAAAGTTTTGTTCCCCCTGTATTTTGAAGAAAGACATGTTTCAAAATTGAGAGAACAGCCCAGCTTGAAGGAATTTTGTAAAACAAAGTTATTTCAATTTCTCTGCAGAATATATCTTTTTAAGAGTATCAATCAACTTTTAAAAAGTCCTACATTCTTTAAAGTATCAAGAGCTAATTTTCAATTGATTACTAATTTTTTTCTTCCTCAAATGACAGAGCAACAATTTAACTGAATCAAATTACTGTCCCCTGAAGTTAAATGACTTTATTTTATGATTTTAGGGATGCTTAGAAGGCAATTTCAGTTCCAACTCTTTTAAAGCAATGGTATTTGATAATTTAAGGTGAAAGTATTATTATATGATCACATTTCTTAAAAGGAGACGCTATTAGACTTCAATCTGAGAAAAGGTTAAGGTAGACAAGGGGTTGAGCCACTTAAAATATGAAAAGCGATCATTACAAGAAGTGTTTAGGCATTTTCTGGTATTGTAAATTAAATATGAAAACCGGAGAAAATAAATGAAGAGGTATGACAAGAATCACTGAGAAAGTATAGAATGATGGGGCGTGGGGGAGGATAGTGGGAAAGAAAGGAAAGGCAACCTGTTCAGAGGGCAGTACCCTCTGATTTCAGTCCACAGTGGTCTTAGAGATACAATCCCAGAGTGACAACCACCAGCCTCGGGAAGGGCAGGCTCTGCTTCCCCTTCTCCATTGCTGGAACTCCTGCGGAAGAGGGGGAAACCCTCTCTTTTTCCTTTTCTCTTTTTCTTTCTTTCTTTCTCTTTCTTCCTTCCTTCCTTCCTTCCTTCCTTCCTTCCTTCCTTCCTTCCTTCCTTCCTTCCTTCCTTCCTTCCTTCCTTCCTTCTTTTCTTTTCTTTTCTTTTCTTTTCTTTTCTTTTCTTTTCTTTTTTGAGATTTGGTTGGTTCTGATGTGGAGAATAGGACGAACTTTTGAAAAACAAGAACAACTGAGAGACTCTATCCTGAGAATGGATTCCTAACTGGCTGGTCTGCCCTGTTTGCTCTCTCTCACCGGCCCTTTCCAGCACATCTCATCTTTTCCTACTCTTTCTTGACACTGCCTGAAGAAGCCATTGCCTAAAGATTTCTTTGGCTAATAGGGCAGTCCTTTTTAAAATGGCAAGTTTTTGGAGGGTTAAGGGGCTGTCAGCCACTCATCTTTCACATCTTGCTATGAATCAGCTCATTCAGATTTTCTGCTAGCTCTGGTCCAGGTCACCTGCGTTGGGAAGGGGCTTTCAAGAGGGAGGGGAGAGGACAGTTTTAGGACATTTTGTGGACTGAAGTTCTTTGGGGAGGAGACCGGCCTGAGTGGTCCTGAGGCTTTGTGGAAATGGGAAATAATTAGAGAAAGATAGGTCCCACATGCAAGCTTTGCCTATTTTACGATTTTTTCAGTGTCTCTTTTATCTATAGTCTTGAATTTCCCAGCTAGCACTGTTAGTAACTAGTTCAATGTTTTTACTGTTTATTATACATTGGACTAATATTCTAAACACTATTTGTAATATTTTGTGTAGGGAGAAATATCTTCTTAAAAAAACTGCAAGCACTGCAACATTGTTTTAACAATGATTTGCACGTCTGTAGTTCTGAATCCATTATCAGAAAGTGAGAAACACGTCACAAGATTCCTTTCTTCTATTCTCAAACCAAGAAAATGTGACGAGAATAAATGTGTTAAGGACATTAAAAAGAAATTCCCCTTAAACTGTGAATTTTCTCCAGCTATTTGATTTCATGTGATTTTAACCTCAATGCATATATGTCAATGTAACTTAATTTTTATATGCCTGCAAATCTTAACTCATAAATAAAATCACAACTTTGAAAAGTACTTTACTAGACTTATCTTTGGTCCCTGATGTAGTTCAAAAATGATTTCCACATAACCACAAAGCCAATCAGTTCACTCACTCTACAGCCTCTGGGCAGAAGTAGCCCAGCTAACAGAAAGAGAGGGAATGGGTTGCTGTTAAAAGGCTTATAAAATGCTACAAATGCTGAACTCAGTCTTCACAAGACCTCACTTTCTCCTGTTCTTCCTGAGTATTCTATGTCGGCCAACAGAGTCATCCAATGAGGAATCCAAGATGGAAACCTTAAAGGTATTTTCAATATCTTCCCTCCTTATTAAGTCTCCCTCCTTA
This sequence comes from Rhinolophus ferrumequinum, assembly GCF_004115265.2. Classification (NCBI taxonomy): domain Eukaryota; kingdom Metazoa; phylum Chordata; class Mammalia; order Chiroptera; family Rhinolophidae; genus Rhinolophus; species Rhinolophus ferrumequinum. Next base: position 61,590,617 of record NC_046285.1, on the reverse strand, counting down.
TCTTCTCTGCCTTTATCTACTCCTTCATTCATCAAACTTTCTCTGACAGGCTAGTGTACTCCAGGCATTAGGGAGAACATCTAGCGTGATAGGTATGAGCCCTGCCCATGTCCCTTTTGGCCACTGCTGTAGGGGGCTCTCAACACTGAAGTCTCTCACCTAGACCATGATGATTGTGGGCAGCTGATCAGCCTACCTGCCTTCGTCTAATCTACTCTTCACTGTAGCACCAGTTATCTTTCTAAAATATGGCCGCCCTTCCTGGCAACAACCCTCAGCTAAAGTCTTCAGCAGCCTGTCTTTGGTCTACCTTCCTAGCTTTCTCAAACCATTCCCAGAGTAGCCTATGCCTCTTCAGACTTCCTACTGTTATTTTCTCTTTTTAGCTCCCTCAGTGAACATACCATCTCATAGATTAGTATAATCATGCCCTCACTCCGCTGAATTTTGGATTCCGTGTTAGCCTAAGAGATCCATAATCACTTTATAGAGTTCTCCTTTACCCCAAGTCCTCGTAGCCTATGAATATAGCCTCTAGGCCAATGTGACCAAAGCATGATCCTTGTACCTCCCTACCCCAGACTTCCTGAATCAGAATCTCTGAGGATGGAGCCTGAGAATATGCATTATTAATAAGCTTCTCAGGGCTGCAGCAATAAGAAGCCTTGAGAATCTTCATTCTAGAAATTCTTCAAAGAGCTTGGTTGGGGGCTACCCCAAGAGTTTTGTGGATTGTCTGAATCTCTTATGAGCTCTAGGAATGACTAGATTTTAAACATCATAGACGGTGAATACTGAAATGTACTTGTAGCTCATGCAGTTCTCTTGTTGAGAATCAGAAAGGTAAATGAAAGCTTGTGGGATTCAAAGGAGTGAGAAAACAAGGAACTGAATTTGGCCCTGATCTGTTATCATTTGGCAAAAATGTATATATTTGAGATAAGGAGAAACTATTCAGTTTAAGACCTGAATCTGACCTTCCTTCAGCTCCTTTTCATCTTTTACACAGAACATGCTATTTATAAACGTAGGACTAAATGGAAACTAAAATGTAAAAAACTAAAAATAAACTAAAATTACTAAGAATCTGCTAATTATCAGGCATCCTGCTAGGTGCTTTCCATGTATTTCTCACTTACTCAGCCACCTGTGAGGTTACTTTATTTGTCCCCATTTTGTAGAAGAGGAAATGTAGAATATGAGAGATTAAATAAACTGCTAGTTAGGTAACTTAAATAAGGAGTCAGATATATGAGGTAAGTTAGATAAGTAAACTGCTATTAAGTTAATGGCTAGTTTCAAATTCCAGTTCCAACACGTAATATTAATAGTTGTATGCCCCTTGGGGAAACTCACTTAACTTCTCAGAGTCTCAACAGCATCAGGGATAAAACAAAGGACACACATCATCTTCCTCACGAGGTACTAAGGACTTGCGATGACATCAGGTCCTGACAGCACTTGGCACAATGTCTGGCCCTCAGTAAGTGTCAGCAACCCTTCCTTCACTTCTTGGTTCCCTTCCAGCCTTGGCTTTTGTTTGTTTGTCTGTTTGTTTTGGTAAATCTTTATGAAGGAGCCTGTTTGCTCAGAAGCCTAAAAGGCCTGTTACTTTAAAACACTTTAATAGATGCCCAGGAACACTGTTCATTGGCGTTCACAGCCAGTAGCTGCTTCCTTCATCCTGAGGGTTCATTCAGGAAAAAGGAATTCTCATCAACCTCTGGCTTCTTTCCAGCTCCAAAGAGGCTGTGATGTGAGCAGCGGATGGGTGGGGAAAGCAGCCCCCGTAAGACATGCTTTCAGCTTCCAGCTGGCAAGGGGGACGGACAGGAAGTACCTGCATCACTTCTGCCAGCAACTACAGTGAATCTCCACCTTTCCACCCCCAGGGCTTTCCCAGATCATGTCAGGGAACCCAGGGCATGGCCGCGTAGCTGCCACATGGTCTCGACAGCCTTGCCACGATTCCTTTGCCAAGTTCCTGCAAACTGTAAGAAGAAGGATCACTCTGTCCGGAAGACAGAAGTCCTTTTTGGAAATGAGTTCTCTGATGATGATAAAATCATACCATGATTTTGTTGCAGGTAGTGAGTATCAGTGACTCTAGTAGCAATCATGAATGATTTCGGTTTATAGCTTTTTTTTTTTTTCTGTGAGCATTTCCTCTTGAGGGCATTTATCACAGTGCTGTGATTCGCTCTCCTAGACTGGCTGTAGTTTCATTTCATCTTTGAGTCTAGGCTGAAAGCCAAAAAGAGGTTGGAAGTGGCACCCAATTCAGATGCGTTTTCTCCATCCTGGCTGTCTGTCTTGGGCAGTGGCCACGTAACACCAGCAGCAGTGAATGTTTTCGGTGTTGGTCAGCCTCCTTGTTCTCTACTTAGTAACCAGGCAGAAGTGAATCTAAACATTTTTTCTCTTTTTTTCTAACTCATCTTTTTCTTGCTAGTTTTCCTATGTATTTTTAGAATGATGATTTCCTTCCCTGTTGTACTGCCCACCTTGGGAAACACTAAAACACTAATTATTACATTTATTGATCCTAAATTAATTTCTGAGTCTAGGATTTGGGGATCAAGTGCATATATCCCCTTTCTTCCTACTTATGCTGTTCACGATATATGGGTTCTGCTTTCTCTGCTTCTCCTAGCCTTGGTCTTTGGAAGCAGACGTCTGACCCGCTTCTGTTTGCCACAATGAGGAAGTCTGGCAGCCTCTGTTCCTACCCAGCTTTCTCTACCATCTTGACTATGAACATACACATTGTTGTGGAAAGCCGTTCATTAAAGACACAAAGCAACAGTAAGGAAAAACAACAGAAGCCCAGAAGGATGACTGCAACGGACTAGGGCCTGCTTAATCGACCTGCTGCCGATCCCTCTAAACAAGGGATCGGGTATCTTAGCAGGACGGGCTTGGAGTCTGAATTAAATAACAGCAAAAGGAAGAAACCGAAAGTCTGGTTGTCAGAGCTTCATGGATTCCACTCAACATTTTCCATCCTCACCTTTGCTCCTGCATTGTCTATTTTCACCAATATGTAAATAGGCGTAAATAATAAATGTAGCTTATGGAAACCTTTGTCTTAAATACTTTACGGTCTTCCCTGAGGAAAGGGGCTTTGTGTTAATTAACTATATGTACTTTTTTTTTACAACAAATAAAACAATAGCACTTATTTTTATTGTTCACAATTATTGAAATAATTCACTCTAATTTGAATTCTTATATATGAGAACCTCCACAGACTTACAACTCCCATGGCATTTTTATAAAGTGTGCAGGTCATCAATGTGTTATCTAAGATGGGCAAAGGAAGTCACAGAGCTACGAAGTGGGTTCAGATCACATCATGAGTCGACGGCAATGGCATGAGTTCTGGAGCTGGATCTGGACACAACCCTCACCTTCAAAGATGACATTCTCTGAAGCCCACGATGCAAAAGAATAGGGTGATGCTCATTTTAAAAACAATTTCTTTTTTAATGTCACTAATGATTCCACAGACTTCATGGATGTCAAGTCAGGTGAAATTTAATTACACTTATCATTTCCAAAAATTTCTATTTTTTTTAAATGGCTAATCAAGACTTATCAAATTGCAGACTGTTTCCTAACTCTGGAAGACGTGGTAGTGCAATTCCTCTGAAACAGCAATGATAATTTCCTAATCTGCCCAGAATACAGCAGGATGACTAAACAAAGTATAGAAGAATGCAGCTTTCTCGCTCTAGGAAACGTCTACTGGGAACTCTAATTCCCACAGTGTCTCTGCCTCCAGGAAGAAAAACCTAAGACTTGCTTTTTGCCTGACTCCTTAATGGTCAGTGGAGTCCCCGTGGGGACTATATTCAGACACATTAGGAATTAATTGATGATGGATCCAAACTGTTGGTGATGTACATGGGAGCCCATGGTCTGCGGGCCTCTGGTTTCAGAACTATTCAGTCAGCCAGATATTTAATTTTTGGTGAGGTAGGGGAAAGGGTACCCCTCTGGGTTTGTTACGAAGCAACATATATTCCCTACATATATTACGGGTTTTTAAATATGTTACTTTTCAATTATATAATGTTTGGCAATTTTCAAATTTTCATTTGATGCTCAAAATAGTTTCAGGAGGTAGCTGTTGTTATCCCCATTTTTATAGGTGAAAAACTGAGGTTTAGAGAGGTTACGTTGCTTCAATCCAGGTCTGCCTGATTCCAAGGCTTATGCTCCTTTTCTTTTTAAGTCTTCTTTTAATTATAGATTCACATGAGGTTGCAAAGAAGCACAGAGAAGTCCCATGTACCTTTCCCTCAGCATCCTCCGATGTTAACGTCTTGCACAGAGTATAATATTAAAACCAAGAAAATGACATCGGCACAATCCACAGGGTTTATTCAGAATTCACCAGTTATACACGCACTCTGTGTGTGTGTAGCTCTATGCAGTTTTGTCATGTGCTTTTTAAACATAAACTACACACTGTTCTACCAATTTTAAATATGAAGTCAGATTATAGGAATGAATAAAATGATTTCCTGCAATAAAACAATATCTACCAATAATTATGTACATGATGAACAGTTTTTCATATCTAGTTGCAATGAAGAAGAAAGAAAAGAAAGAAATCCCACAATCCTCTGCTCTTGGGAGCACTAGTCTGTGCTACGTGTCTTTATGGGCACATCTTCTGAAGGTGATGATAGGTACGAAACAGGGAAACTTGATTTATTGATAATTATGGCAGCAATAATCTCTCATGTCAGAAACTTCTATCAGTAAAAGGAAGGTGATTTTACCTTGCCTTCACCTTTAGTCTTGTCATCTGCCTTTTCAAGGGAGTTCACATCTGTCTCCACATAAAGTTCTTCAGATGTTTTCTGAAGAGGACCTAGAGGGAAAAAGAAAACCGGCCATCATTCATTTGATGATTCGGCTTTTAAATAATTCAGAGAACTTAGCCTGATTTGGACAAGCAGCTGAATTGTGCTGAGGCTGTTGATTAACAAAGCTAAATTGAACTGCTGCGGTGATATCTGAGGTGGGAGATGTAATTGGAGGTGAAGGGGAGATGCAGAGATGAAAGAGTCCATGACCCCAGGCACTTGACATTTGATCCGAAGAGACAAAGTCATATCCAACACCACATGAAACTTCAAAACCCAACAAATCAGTAAATGTAATGTGATAAAAATGATAGAGTTTTCATCATTCCCATTTTTAAGGTCCAGCTAAAGGGTCGCTGTCTCCATGAAGTCTTCCTATTATTGCACTTGATGTTATTCTTGAATTAGAAGACCAGATTCAATTCTAGGTACCACATTCTACTGAGTATTTTTCCCCCATTATACAGGTAATTAATTTGTGCTTTTTATAGGAAATTTGAAAAATACTAAAATCTTACTACTCAAATACAACCACTTGGTATATTTCCTTGCAGCCTTTGACATGTGCTCGCTCTCTCTCTCTCTCTCTCTCTCTCCACACACATACATACACACACACATACATATACTATGATTAAATAAGGGGATATCTAGGTATGCCTTAGTCAGAAGGAATTGTTGATAATTTGAGGATCTAACAGTTGGATGGCAGAACTGATGGAACCACATTTATTAGTGGATGATATGACTGTGGGAAGAATCAGTTGGCTGAATCAGGGGGGAATTGGGCTTTCTTGCTCTTGTTCTCGTCTTTCCATCACTCTATCTCCCTGCTCCCCTTCCCACAGGATTCTCAGACACCTGGGAGATATCTTTTCTTCAGGCTCCATGGCCATTGGCAGTAAGATTGGGATTCGGGGAGGAGAAGCCCTGGTTAGGCCTTGAGGTTTTCTGACCTCTACATTTTCTGACCATAATGTAGCTTTTCCAGGGAGATACACTGGGGGTGATGACTACAAGGGTAATAATTAAGTGGTACTTTGAGTTCTTATTTGTCACCATCACCACCCATGTATATATAGTTTCTTTGGGAAACTCACAATATACATGTGATTAGCCTGAGACAGGATTTAGCATTTCTAGGTCCCATGGCCAAAATGCCATCCATCTAATGCTATCAATACATCATCTTCAGTCTTATCTGTGGTGGCCTTTGTGGAGGTTGACCATCTAAATTCCAGAGATCCTTCATAACCCTCAGATTCTGTGAGCCAACTGGAAGCAGCTTGGCCTTTTCCATGGGTTTTTTATGGAGGTTATGTTGAAATCTGTAGTGAACTACACTGTTTGGTGTCCAGGTTATATGACCACTAAAGCTACTTTACAACAATGGATAATCCTTTGATCCCCTCACTTTCTGCAGGATCTCCGTAAGCTGAGGGATTCCAGGTATAATAACTGGATGCAAGAAATGCATACACTGTAACTGGTGACGCCCCTGACTGAGAAGCACTTGCCTGTAACACCATTAAGTACAAGACAAAATTAAATGCAGGGATGTGGAGCCATACTGCCAGCATTGCTCTTTCATGCATGAGACACACATTACAGACAAATCTCTGTGCCTTAGTGTCTTCATCTGGAAAGAGGGGAATAATGCGAAAGCCTATAGGCTTCATATGTATCAAGTGCTTAGATCATGGTAAGCACTCAGTACATTTTAGCTTTTGTGATAGCCAGATGACATTAAGAAGAATTTTTCACATTCCTTACAAACTTCAGAGAGGTTAAATGTTGTACTCAAGACACACAGCTAACAAGAGTCAGAGCTGACATTCCAGCTTCCATCTGTAAGCTCCCTGCCCTTGTACCTTACAGTGTGAAATAGAAGTTTATCTTGGCATGGACTCAGTTACTAAGGAATCAGACAAATGTGTTTGAAAATCCTGTTAGTGACCTGCCTGAGTCCACTCAGTTGTTAGGCTCCAAGACAAAAGTATGGGATTGTTCTGCAAAATGAGCTAGTTACTGGACCAAGGTCGATAATATCTGTTCAGACATGATGAAGATCTGTTTACCCTAGGAAGGTCATTACCTAGTATGAAATTGTGTGTTTGAAAAGCCAAGAAACAATCCATCATTCCTGTTTTATTTACTTGTAACAAACATATATCCCTTAAAAGAAAGGCAAAGTCATAGAATTGAACATTATTTAGTTTTGGATAAGAGCCCTAGAGGAGAGGTCAGGAGAACCAAGTCTTCTTTTCAGCCATCTAAGAAGGATTTCTCTATGTATGCAACTGTGTGTGTTGGAGTGTGCATGTATGTGTGTGTTGAGAGTATACATAGAAAATTTCAGGAAATAAATGTACTAAACTGTTATCAAGGCTTACTTCGAAAAAGTGGAATATATGATAAGAGACGGGACTGTAAATGGTACTAAATGGAGAATTACGAAAAAAACCCTTAATTTTCAGATGAATGACAACTGAAAGAATTTGTTGCACAGCAAGGAAATTTTTCAGCTTGAAGATGGTAATTCAGATCTACAATAAAGAACAAAAGAACACTGGAAACAGTGACTAGAAGGATAAATATAAAATAATGCATATGTTTTCTATTCCTCTCTCTTAATTTCTTTAAAAGACGTGATTATTTAAAGCAAAAATTATAACACAGTACTGGATGATTTAACATATGTAGATGCAATATGTATGATAAGAATAGCACAGAGGATGTGTCAAGGGAGTGTAGAACCATACTGTTGCAAATTTCCTGTAGTTTACATGAAGTGCTACAATATTAACTCAAAGTAGATTATGATAAATCAAGGTTGCATTGTGATAATCCCTAGGAGAAACATCTGGGGGGAAAATGCAAAGAGGTATGTATACTAAAAAGACGATAGAGGAATTAAAACGGAACATGAAAACAATTTGCTAACCCAGAAGAAGGCAGGAAAGGAAAAACAGGAGAATAAAAAAAAAAAAAATGAGACAAATAGACAACAAATAACAAAATGGTAGCTCTAAATCTAACTCTGTCAATAATTACTTCATCTGTAAATGAACTAAACACTCCGATTACAAGACAGAGGTTAACAGAATGTGTTAAAAAGGTAAGACCCAACTACATGGGACCTACAAGAAATATACTTTGAAAACAAAAACAGAAATAGAAAAATGGAAAAAGTATATCATGCAAGCACTAAGCATAAGAAAGGTGGAATGGCTGTATTAATTTTAAGACAAAGAGTTTTACTAAAGATAAGGAGCGGAGGAGAGACATTTCATAATTATAGAAGGGCCAGTATTTCTGGAAGATAAAACAATTATGAATATGCATGTACTTAATAACGGAGTTTCAAAATACACAAAGCAACGAATAACACATATATCATGTCCCACAGCAATTTATCCCAAGAATGTATGATTATTTTAACATTTGACAGTAAATCATTATAATCCACTATATTAATGAAAAAAGGAGAAAACCATATGATCGCCTCAATATACAGCATTAAAAAGAACATCTGAAAAATTCAACAATCATTCATGTTGAAAACTCTTATCAGATTAGGAATAGAAGGGAATGTCCTCAATCTGATAAAAGCCATCTGTGAAAAAGTTACTACCATCATACTTCAAGGTGAACCATGAACTCTTTCTCTTAACATTAGGAAAAGACAGGGATGTTTGCTCTCACCACTTCATTCAACATGGTTCTGGACGTCCCAGGCATTAGAAAAAGGCAAGGGAAATAAAAACATAGAGACTGAAACAGAACTAAAATTGTCCCTATTCACAGATGACATGATTGTATTTCTATACAAAAATATATTCTTATTGAGAGTTATATATGGTAATTCTGTTTACTGTAGGGTTAAAAAAAAAAAGCAAACATAAAATCCCTAAGACCTTTACACTGAAAACTGGTATATTGCCAAGAGAAATTAAAGAGGACCTAACTAGCTGGAGAGTCAATAATATTTATGAATTAGAAGACTTAATATTGGTACAATAACAGTTCTTCCAAATTGATCCATATATTCAGTGCAATCTCAATCATAATCCTAGCAGAAATCAAAAGGTGATTCTAAAATTTATATAGAAATGACAAGGATCTAAAACAGCCAAAACAATGTTGAAAAAGAACAAAGTTGGAAGACCTACACTAATTGATCTCAAGGCTTAGTAATAAACTATAGTAGTCAAGGCCATGTGGCATTGGTGTAAGGACTTATCTATTTTTTAAATCTTTTCATTAATCTTTTCAAAGAACCAACTTTACCACTCCATTGCTTAGAATCTGGTGGGACTTTTTTTAAAGGTCCTTACTGGAGTCTATTTTATGCTAATGTTATTTGTGCATTTATATTATTCCTCTGCTAGACTATGAGCTTCTCCTTGCATCTAGGCACTCAATTTTACAGAGCTTTGTAAGTCTTCAATGCCTGTACTACTTCAAATGTGTAGTTTGTTTTAAACGTCTGTCAAAACAACAATAATTATGCATTTTAAATAACCACAGTCTCCAGCTTCATGGGTACTGATGAAACATAGCGCCACAGGTTTCCTTCCTCAAATAACCTACCCAAGGCAGAGGGCTGGCTGGTTTTTGGTGACACCCATTTTGGGGAGGATTCAGGATGGGGGGCCACAGGTTGCACTGGACGAGTCTGTCTGGCTGCCAGTTTCATCAGACTCATTTGCCTCTTGTGAAATATTTCCTGTACATCACCCAGCTTGTGCAGGACTTTCTGAGCTTTGGCCTGTAGAAACAAAAGCAAATCATGAGCCGATCACTCGGCACTGAGCCTGAGGATATGACACATTCCCTTCCAAGCATCTTCCCCCCCCCTCAACCCCCAACCTCCCTCAGGCGATCCTTCTCTGGGTGTCCATATGCAAGTCATCACATGTCCCAGTTGCACCGGAATTGTGCTTCTAAGAGTCTGCATCTCCCTCTTGAGTGGCAATGATTGTATCATTTTCACTAATGTATGTCCAGTGTTGGGAGCACTGCCTCGCACAGCATCGTGCTCGGTACATCTGTATAGAGTGGGTGCATGTTCACTAAGCCACGTCCATTAACTGCAGGAAAGGATGCCACTGGCCCTGGATGAAAGTCCTTAGGCTAACGTATAAAACAGGAGAATTCAAAAATAAGACATGTACCCTGAAGATAGGCTCTGATGGAGAAAAGAGTTTAAGTGTTCTGGGGGAAAGAGTTGGCTAAATTCTGAAGCAGAATCAAGGTAACCACAAGCACCGGTAATAAAAAGGATACACATTTATTCTGTGTGATTTCTTCTCTATATATAAAAGAAATAAACTGAAGAAATACCAGGGGAGAGATGAAACTCACAGATATTCCCATAACTGACTGTATGTTCTAAGGACGAGGTTCCAGAGAATATGACTCAAGACTGGATGTCTGAGTTTCACCAAGGCCTGAATTCAGCTGAATATGTTTCTTCTGCCCACGCTTCCAGCATGACATCCCTCTAGCTCTGGTGGGTCAAGGGAAGTGGGTAGGCTCTTCTTTGTCCGGCTTGACTCTGACATCCGTCTTGTGCATGATTTTTTTTTAAATTAAAGTTTATTGGGTTGACAATTGTTAGTAAAGTTACATAGATTTCAGGTGTACAATTCTGTATTACATCATCTATAAATCACATTGTGTGTTCACCACCCAGAGTCAGTTCTCCTTCCATCACCATATATTTGATCTTGTGCGTGATTTTAACCATCAAAGGAAGGACCCAGACTTAGAAGAGCTGAACCACCATAAGCCACGCAGGGTGCTCTGAGGACGCCTAATTTTGAAAGTACAGGCTCAGCACATACCCGGGGAAGGGGCCACATTTTGCAAATGGAAAAGTAAATTTGTCTTTTCTTATGCGGGGCTGTCTTCTGAGGCAAAGCCAATACCCTGAGGCAGACTGGAGTGTCAGCTATGGAAAACTGTTCCCCTACAGCCTGAGGGTCCCGTCAAAGCTGCCCTCTGCTCCAAGATCTGAGGCACATCTCACTCTTTGGAGGGTCTGAGTGAAGACCTGCACTGTCCATACAGGAAGCACTAGCTACACAAGGCTATTGAGCACCTGAAATGTGGCTGGTCTGAACTGAGCTGTGCTGTCAGAGTAAAATGTACACTGGATGTTAAAGACGCAGCATGAAAAAAGAACATAAAATATCTCATTAATAATCTTTTTTATATCAATTATATGTTGAAATGATATTTTGGACATAAGTTAAATAAAACATTAAAATTGATTTCACTTGTTTCACTTTTTAAAATGTGGCTGCTAGAAAATCTTACTAGCTCACCTATGCGACTTGCATTTTATTTCTAGTGGACAGTGTGGGTCCACACCAGGGGTTGGCGATCTTTTTCTGTAAGGACCAAACAATAAATCTTTCAGGATTTGCAGACCATCTGGTCTCTGCTATTGCAGCATAAAAGCAGTCATAGATAATAAATTATACATGAATGAGTGCGACTATGTTTGGATAACACTTTAACTACATAAGCAAGCAGTTTTGGCTCACAGGCTACAGTTTGCTGAGCCCCTAGTCTAGATTAAATTTAGGGTATGTGTTTAAAGGGTCTCCTTAGAGAATGTGCCTCTGGCCTCAGGAAGTTAAGTTATACAGTGCATCAGAGGTTCTGATAACACAGCTGAATCCAAGTCTCCCCCCAAAAAAACAAATTCTCTTACATCAGGGTGATGGCAATGCTAGCTTGTATTTCTCAGGGGATGGTTATAAGACTTGGTGACCAACCACTACTACCCTGCCCTGTCTGGTCCAGTGATAAGCTTGAGGAAATTGAGATGTGGGTGTTTACTGCTGCACAAAGATAAGAAATCTGACTGAATGAATGATTGTCAAATTGGTGATGTATAGTGTGTAGCCCCAGGGTGAGGTAAGTGCCACACGCTAAAGACCAACGGCTCATCATTTGGACTGGACAGGACTCAAATCACCTTTGCCCTATTGCATCTAACCCAGGATCCCAGAGTGAACCCTGGAAATGGTGAGGCAGTCAGAAGAGACTCTGAATTCTTAAGCTCAGACCAGGGGGAGGTTGGTACAAGATTAAGAATCGCATTCCCCCCTTTCCTCTATTTACTTGCAAATCAATTCTTCATACTACAATCAGAATAATCTTTCTAAAATGTAAATCTGATCCTGGAACTTACCTGCTTAAAAGCCCTGCAGTGGCACCCCTCTCCTTATCCTGCGTCACTGGGCTCTTCATATTTGACTGTGACCATTGCTTCCCCTGTGTCCCACCATCCCTCCATTTTATATGCTCTCCAACCAAGGAGCATCCCTGGGGACATGTTTGCCTTCCACTACTGCCAGCACCTTGATTTCAGGGACTGTGATTTTCATTATTGTAGTCCCAGAATAAAGCACAAACTGGGTACCCAATAAATATTTGAACAGTTGAATTTTGCTATTTGCTACTGAGATGGTTTCATTCTCTAGACTGGGTAGTGAAAGTGAATGAGGGAGAAAAATCAAAACAGTAGCCCTAAGGGTCAGCACAATAGCCATGGATTAGGGGAAAGCCTTGACAAGCCTCAGAGACAGAGTGGCTGCTGCAGGGACAACCGTTTAATGGCCGATGTCGCTTTGGTAATCATTATGTCTTAAATGTAACAGATTCAATCTTTTAGACAGAGTACCAATTTTTTTCAGAAACAAATTTTATTTTTTAGAATAGTTTTAGATTTACAGAAAAATTGCAAAATAGTACAGAGCGTTTCCATATACACCACACCCAGGTTTCCCTACTAACAGCTTACATTATTATGGTATGTTTGTTATAATTAATGAATCAATATTGATACATTATTTTTATTATTAAAATAAATTATTATTACCATTAAATAAAGTACATACTTTACTTAGGTTTCCTTAGTTTTTACCCAGTGTGCCTTTTTTCTCCAGGGTCCCATCCAGGACACCATATTACATTTAGTGGTCGTCTTTAGCTCCTCTTAGCTGTGACAGTTTCTCAGCTTGTCCTGGTTTTTGATGATCTTGACTCTTTTCAGGAGTATTTATTGGTCAGATATTTTGTAGAATGTCCCTCAGTTGATATTTATCTGATGTTTTTCTCATGATTAGACTGAAGTTACAGTTTTTTTGAGGGAAGACTACAGAAGTAAAGTGCCATTTTCATCACAGCATATCAAGGGTATGTACTATCTGCATGACTTAATACTGTTGATGTTGACCTTGATCACCTGGCTGAGGTAGTATTGTTCTTTTCTCTGCTGTAAAGTCATCCTTTTATTTCTCCCTTCTCGTTCGTACTCTTGGGAAGGAAGTCACTATGGGCAGCCCACTTATGGACGGGAAGTTTGGCTCCATCTCCTCGATGGCAAAGCATCTACATAATTTGGAATTGTTTTGCATGTGAGATTAGTTTTCTCTCCCCCATTTATTTATTTATTCCACCACTTATTTTTATTACTATAGATTCATGGATATCTATTTTATACTTTGGGTTGTAATCCAATACTCCGTTATTAATTTTGTTGCTCAAACTATTCCAACATTGGCCACAGGGAGCTCTTTCATTTGCCTCCTATGTCCCATCTTTGTGGTTTGTTTTGTTTCTAGCAGCTCCATACTTTCTGGCACTGTAAGATGCTCTAGGATCATCTTGTATGTTTCCTGCCCCAGTCTTAGAATCAGTCATTTTTCCAAGGAGCCTGGATTGATTGGAGAGTGGTATTAGAAACCAAGATCTGGGTGCTAAGTGTGCTCACTGATACTGGGGGTCTCATTGCCTCTAGGCTCTCTCTACCGTCCGAGGGAGGAGATACATGTGTCTACGCAAACCTGTGTATATACATATATCTTGTGTGTATATATATATATATATATATATATATACACACACATACATATATATATATGTGTACATATATATATATTGAAATCTATCTATCTATCTATCTATCTATCTATCTATCTATCTATCTATCTATCCAGTACCAGTTTTAACAACGAAGTCATTAGCCCTCAGTGGACAAAACTTTCTCTGACACAACAGGATATTTAACTTTATAAGCTAGAATTTTACCTCAAATCAAAAGAATAGATGGGCTTTGGGGATATTTTGGTCTGTTTTACATATAGGATTTTTAAAACAAATTAGTTTTGTTCTAATCCTTTCCTTCCCCCATGTTTCTACCTGTTTCTCAGAAGTGGCTTGTTAAGTTTTATTCATTTCCCGGTGGGTGGTGAGGAAGTTTTCTGAATTTGGCTATAACTGCAGCTGCAGCCACTAGTCTCCCTGGCTGATACATTTACTTGAACAGCTAATGGAGCTGGAGCTGGGTGAGACTGTTCTGCCTTAGGCATTTGACCAGAGGCTACCGATACTGGACCCACAATGTAGTACCTACACTAGATGGGGCCTTCTCTTTGTCCCCTCTGCAGGGAAGTAGAAGGGTCCTTGTGTTGGGGGAAGGTGGTGTGCCCAACCCACTCCCACCCCTTTTCTAGATGACACCTTCCCACCAAAACTCACTGGAAGGAGTCAGGGAAAGATCACTAAGGTAAATTTCACACCACGCTGCGCATGCTGCACTCAGCCCACTCTGCCACCTGTCTGCCCACTTGTTCAACAAGCATGGATTGGACACAAGGCACAGGCTAGGCATAGGGACACAGAGATGGATGAGGCTTCTCCCCTGTAGGCGCTCCCACTGTAATAAGCAAGACTGACACTAGAAATCAATGACTGGAAAACCGTGTGGTATGTGTCATATTAAAGAAAAGGCTCTTAGCCTGGATCCATGGATAGAATTCAGGGTGTCCCCTAAAATTAATTATAAAAATCAATATATGCTGAATATTCCATTGCCCGCCCCACGCCCCACTCACTACACCTTCTCTACTCTGCTCTGTGTCTCAGGAAGCTGACCTGTACAGACTTTGTCAGATGGGTTCTTGTGCCTGTGGGCTTTTAATTGGCTTTGACCAATGGGAAGTACCATAAGGAAACCCGAGAGAAGGAGAGAGAAAAGTAGGGGTATATATTTCTTCACCGGTGGTTGCATTCCTTTTCCCAGGGCCATTACTCACAGGTGTAGCACTTCCTGGGTCCCCTTTGTCTTTCAGGATTAGAAGTGGTAATTGTTCCCTGTTTCTTGCTAGCCCCAATGTGCTTCACCATTCCTGTTGGGTTCCCTAAATCCTGCTGATATCTTTGTAGAAAGTATCTTTCACCATTTTGAGTGTGTAGAACCCTAAATGTAGGTGAATCAGATTCTCAAAAGTGTGCACGACTCAAAAGAGGTAAAGAAGCTGCTACATCAGAGGCGCATACAAGGTGATGTAGATCTCAGAGGAAGGTGTGCTATACATATAACTCCACTGGCTTCACAGAAGCGTGCTCCTCTCAAAATGCAAATCCAATCAAGTTATTGCCTTGTTTCAGTTTTGCAGTAGTTTCCTCCTGGCTCTTAAATAAAGGCCAAACTCCTTAATATGTCCCACAAAGCCCCATTGCTCTAATCTCACCCCAAAAATTCTTCACTTGCTCTCTACACTCCAGACTCCCTGACCCTTGGGTTCTACACTTGTGTCAGGCTCATTCCAACCTTCTGGCCTTTGCACTATTCCTTCTGTCTGGAAAGGATCCCCCACTCCTTTACTCATTCTCCACACCTTGGTTCAAATGGCCACCAGTCCAGGTCAAATTTCTTTGTCACACGCCCGGTAGGACCCCGAATCTGAATTCCAGAGCACTTACCTCAGCTTGGGACACATTTTTGCATTTTGTGTCTGACATTGATTAATATCAGCCTCTCCCACTAAATTGTAAGTTCCATGAGGAATGGAACCGTGTCTATTTCGGTCCATCGTTGTGACCTCAGCACAGTACATGATACATCAGAGACGCTCATAAAGATTTGTAGAGAAATGAATGACTGAAGGTGATATTTGAGTCAGACCATGAAGGGTCAGTTTGCCAGGAGTTTGAGAGGCCACCTGAGGGTTCAAGAAGTGGTTAACCTGCTCAGTACATCCTATCTGGATTCTCTGAGGCAATAGGCAAAGGCCCCCCCCCAACACGTCCTTCCCAATCACAGGATCAAAATTACCCAATAACATTACCTTCACTTCGAGGGTGAGCATGAACTCAAACTGGTTGTGAAATTCCTTGGGGCTGGGCAACTGGTACTCCTTGGCTGTGTCCAGGAATGCATCGATGTCATTCAAGGCAACGTCAACCCCCTCTCGCGACTGGCAGTTATCTACAGCTTGGGAAGCCAAGAGGTAGATTCCTGCTTCACACCACTGGCTGACCTTTGGAAAAGAAACACAGTGCCTATGCAGTTAGCCTGACCACAACTCAGC